>NC_142584.1:87019498-87326284 GCF_965207765.1 Zootoca vivipara
CACACACCCCCTCCCATGCCTTTCCAACTTTAGAGTAACCCAAAGGTCATTATGACAGCAGATGTTAAGTTTGCTGTAGTAAAGAGCAAGTAAGTGAAGTCTTAGGCATTGAGATGGGGGTGGAGGAAAAATCATTTGTCAAACTATTTTATCTCCATTGCCAGTTACGTTTCCCCCACTTTAGCTCATGGGGAACAGTTGCTTTAGCAGGTTTTTTTTAAAAGCATACTTTTGAAAGTGACTTGAGAACAAAACCATGACTTTATTTGAGGGTTTACTTTGATACACTTCCAGTGTCTTTTTAAAAATAAATTAATTTTTTTGCATCTTCATCTGTTGGTGGGGTTGTGTTTTTTTTAAAAAAAAATCTTTAAGTGCCTTTTGAGCACCAGAACAAATGCTTGGATTAAATGTGCTTGGGAGCTAGACATATCAAGATATCTCTTGTACAGTTAATGTTATACTGTGGGTGCATTGCTTTAAAGTTTTCCCCTCCTCTTTCTGTTGTATGAACAAGAAATGTATTTGCATTTTTAAAGAGCTACCCACACAGTCGCATACAAACCGCAGTGTTTGTCAAATTGCAGGCAACCGCTAGGAATTGTAGAAGACCTTCTGCATTTGTGTGTAGTATAAAAATCACAACATTAGCAAAATATGTTGTCAAATCATCAAATCTTGGGTAGAGTTTGCACGTATCTACAAAGTTCAGTTTTGTAGGTTTTGGGCACAATAATCTACTGGCAACTTTTTTGTTTAGCAAAGTGCCATTTCCTGTGCGGTCTTGCACAAGAGAAATTCCTGGTAGATTTGTCTGTGTCCTCAGACACAACTGGATCTGGCTTGACCCAACACAGTAATTTCAAGGGACAATTGAAAATGCATTAAAGTAGCGAATGTGAAGTGCATGGGCTGGATATTGTAAATCATTTGGGCGGGGGGCAGGAGAAGGAAGCAAATTCACCTCTTGCTCACTATGCTAATTCTGTCTTGTTCATGCTGATGCAATTCCTGGATCAGTAATGGGAGCATCTGTGTTGAGTTGATCTGAGACCAATATCAGGGCATATATAATTTGGTGTGTGGTGCCAGAATGAAGGGGGTTGTAGTGTTGGTGGCTGACGAAAATACCAGATGCAGCCTGTAAATAAAAAAAATTAAAAATTCTCAACTTCAAAATGTTCCTAACAATGAAAACACTTCATTTTTCTTTACTGGCCTCTGGGCAAATAATGGGAGAGTGTCTCGATGCCACAGTACTGATGGCCACTGCACACTAAAATGGAGGAGGAGGAAGGGTTTTCTCCAATGCAAAGCAAGTAAAATATCATAGAATTGACCTCTGATCCTCCCCATAAAATCGGAATGCTCTTCTTCAATCACAGCTACTTTAGCTTGCATCCAGAGATGGCTGACTGTAGATGTTGTAGCCTCTTCTCTTCTTCGACCCCTTGTAACTTGGTGGCAGTATTCGTTTTATTCAAGTGATGCGTGTTAACGGTGCTGACTTAAAAGCAATTGCACCCACCCTTATATTATTGCTGTACAGAAACTGTCGTAAGCAAACAATGTAAATGTTTAAGACCTTTTAATGATAATAAAGACCATGCACTTTTCTTCCCTCTTTGACTAAACAATACAGTACCTGATAGGGTTTTTTTCTGTTTGTAAATCCTGGACTATATAATTTCCTAGCAGTGCTGCAGTTTTCACAGTATGGCAATAGGCCTTCTGAATCCAATTTGCTTCTGAGTGGCTGCTTTTTGTTCTTGCCAGAAAACCTTAGGAAACTGCTGGTTGGCTGCCCTGTATAATGATTGTCGTCCCTCTTATGGATATTGTCTCTGTAATGTATGATAAAATGCCATTCAGTTAGAGTGTCTGATTGGATCCTATGTTATGTATGCTGATGATGCCATGTAGATCAAACCACTGGTTGGGTGTGGACTCATCCTGTTGAATAAACAGTTTACCTTTTCTCAAATGTTTTTCCAGTGATCATTTAACAGCCCACAATGCATGTCGAGTATTTTATTTATTTTAGATCTTTATAAACAATTGACTCAATTACATGTAATAAAACCAAAAGTGGATAAAACAATTAGAGCGTCAAGAATGAAACTTGAAGCCTATATCACAGAAATGACCAGTTGGACACCAATAAGCTATAGCAGGAATGAGGACTCTTATTATCGTCCAGATGTTGATGGACTCCCCTTTGTCATCATCAGGCATATTTTTCAACTGGAAGAGAGTTCCACAAAATTGGACCCTTGATACTTGACACAAAGCAACATGGATAGGCGCCATGGGTGATCATGGGTGATCATTAACTCCCTCAAAGTCCTTGGTATTTAAGCAGGGATATAAGGGATCAGGCAGTCCCAGAGGTATCCTGGACCCAAGTTGTTAAGGGCCTTATAAATTAATATGAGAACCTTGAACCTGGTCCCAGAAGCATATGGGCAGCCAGTGGAAGCTTATGAGCACCAGAGTTATCTAACCACATCAATAATCTAACCTACAGGGTGAATTTTACATTTTATATCATTTATTTGTTTTAGTATTTTGAAGTTGCAAACTGCCTTGGGTGCCTTAGCAAACAGACAATAGATAAATGCAGCTGATCAGTAATGTTCATGACTGCATATCTCATCAAACTGTGCTGCTTTGAGGCTGATGGAAATTGTAGTCCAAAATATCTGGCGGGCCGGGCAATAACCAGTACTGATGACAACTGCATCAAATGTTATGGAATGGCAGAGAAGTATTCTACTGT
Source organism: Zootoca vivipara (assembly GCF_965207765.1). Taxonomy (NCBI): domain Eukaryota; kingdom Metazoa; phylum Chordata; class Lepidosauria; order Squamata; family Lacertidae; genus Zootoca; species Zootoca vivipara. Next base: position 87,022,278 of record NC_142584.1, read on the forward strand.
TATATACTTCAAGTGCACTGATTCACATTTCAACCATTAAAATTGGGCTGCAGAGCTTGCTTAATTGATTTATTAAACCATTTATGTTCCACACTCCCTGCTATTGGATTTCAGGGTAACGTACAACATGAAACACACCAGAACATCACTAACGTACCGCAAATATCAATGTATTTGAATAGGCAGGGGAACATTGTGTATCTCAATAGGGAGATAATCTGAATTAAAGTACAGGAGATGTAATTAAATTCATATGGGTGTGGTAGAGTCCGATTCTGCTACTCTGGGGTCAGGAGAATGTGAAGGATTTGTATAATAGAGGATTGCGTCAGGAGAGAACAGGAAGTCAGATTAGTGGCAAAGACTGCAAGCCTATACATGTTTTTTTCAGAAGCATGTCTCACTCAGTTCTGTGAGGCCTTACCTTTTAACCATATGGAGCAGAACCCATTGGATGCAATAGAAAATACCGTACTACTGAATTATATAGGATTACACTGCAATGGTTGGAATTTTTCTGCTCCCCTTGCTTTTCTGGCATCATAATTGCAATCTTTCTAATCAGCTTTTCATAATTTAAATGAACAAGAGCCTTGCTTAGACTGCTTCTGCAGCATCCTTGCCTTTTTGCTTCCCCCTTATGCTTTTTTATGAGAATTCCTAAATGGTTTTCTGCAGCGTATCTGGGCTATGATAAGAGGCTGACCCTCTTTCGGGCTAAATAGATTACATTTTTACATTCTCTCTCTCCAAGTACTTGAAGGCAGAAAGGCTTCTGGGTGCACTGCTGATACAGGCCTCAAGCTCAAGTGGGTTTCATGGGTTTCTTTCATGCATACTGTTCAACTTAATTTGCCAAAGCAAAGGTACTCTCGTCGCAGTAAACAAAAGAAGAATTATGAACTGCATTCTGCTTGTGCTTTTATGAATGTAATTCATGGAACGCTAGCTTTCTTACAAAGTGCTTCGCTTTGATCTGCTGGTTTCTGTTTTTAAGAGTTTAAGAATTTCTGAAAATCTGTTTTGTGTGACCATTCAGTTTTGAGTGGGGCCACAGGTTCTTGAACTAGCTGGGAAATATTGTTTTTGATACTTTGGAGGATGAAGTAACTGCGGAAGCTTTTTGTGGGAAGAGAATGTTCTACGGAGAAAAGGACAGCAGGACGGCTGCAGGACAAATCAGCACAATCCTTTTTTTCCCCCTGCCAGAATATATTTGCTCCTTTGGATGGCTTTAAAAATTCATGGAGGAGAGGGCTATCGATGGCTACAGTTGGAGCCAGCAAGGCTTCTAAATACAAGTTGCTGGAAACCATGCAGGAGGGGAGGGGGCTCTTGTGCTCTGCTCCCTGGTTTCCCACAGGCATGTGGTTGGCCATGTGAGGACAGGATGCTGAGCTGGATGGGCCATTGGCCTTATCCAGCCGGCTACTTTTATGCTCCTTTATAGGAGCAACAGCCACAGGTGCATTCACTGTGGCTCTGATTGTCTTGTGCATCCATATTTCATGGGTGGCAGGGATGAGGAACCCTCCAAATGTAGCCGGACTCCAACTTCCATCAGCCCCGGCCAGCAAAGAGAATGGCCAGGGAATGATGGGAGTTGTAGTCCAGCAACGTCTGGAAGGCTGCAGATTCCCCATGCCTACTCTAGGGTGCATAGGAGCCAACTCCTAGGGGCTGAGGTTCCTTCGCCTGCCCAATAAAGTATTTATGGAGGCCAAGGCCTCCCCCCCCCCCAAGTTGATGGGCATTGTCATTCAATTGGTGTGCATGTGCCGCATCTTGTGATCGAATATGCAGGGCAGGGCTTTCCTCCCCCACAGCGATATTTTATTCAAGTTGGCACCCCTGCTAGGGTGAAAGAATGAAAAAGGGAATTAACCAAGTGTTCGGGTAATATCTGCAGTTCTCCTTTCTCTAATTTGGTCCGCGTTATTTACCCAAGCTCCTTGGCAACAAAACAAATACCTGGACAATGTCAGTTTCACAGATGGTACTTGTTCCGCATTTAAATGACAAGAACTAAAGATTAAAAACAAGCAAACCGATAGCCCAAAATTGCTTAAGTGCAAACACAGATGATACCAAAGCGAAAAGCAGCAAGAGACTTCCACCAATACTTGTGTGTGTTGGCGTGCACATTTTCAAAGATGACCCTTTTTTTTATTCCATGCCATTTTATGGTACTAAAGTTTGGCATGCCATGAATTATTCTACAATATCAGTACTAAGGGATCAACTCCCCCGCCCCGGCAGATGCTTTTAGTTTGCTCCATGAAATCCTGGAGGGAGCCTCACCAACTTCCCGTCATCCCCCATCCCAAAGCATGTGATCTTCATCTTGGATGAAACAATACATAACCAAAAACAATGAAAAATTATCTTATGTCTTCAAAATATTTCTTTAGCAGATTGCTAAGGGGGGGTGGAGAGACCATTGCTTAGTGACAGAGATTTACAACATTGCAGGTTCAACCTCTAGCATCTGCAGGTAGGGTGGGGAAAGGCTGCAATTTGAAACTCGAGAATTGCTAACAGTAGACAGTACTAAGCTACCTAGACAAATGGTATAATATTGCGTGTGGAAGTCCCCAAAACCACCCCTCAAATAACTCACCACATAGACAGAATTTTTGTTTAATGATTTTTGGCATGAATTTTGACCACAACTTTTATTGAATACCAAACATGTGAGTGGTTGCGTAGGCATTGGTTCTCAACTGTCACCTAAGGACAGAAATAATAATAACTTGCCTTGTCAACACGGGGAAATCCTACAGGGAGAGATGGGGACCCGGGTGCAATGAACTCTCCCCTCTCCCTTCAGGCTCCCAGGGGCTGCAATACGCTGTCCTGGCCCCCTACCGTGGGGTTACGGACACAGCATAGAGCCCCTGTATTCCTGACCGGGGTTTCCCCAAGCACGCAGGCATAAACTTGGGGCCAACATAATCAATAAAACCCTTTAATACAACCAAAATAACCAATGCCTAACTGCCAACCTTACAAGTTGTGACTATTTGCTATGCAGTAGGCACAAACCAGATGGCACCAGGCAATCAGCCAAATGGAAAAAATTCATACCAGGCCCCTGAATACAGGCGACCCCTGAAGAGACACAGCAATGTCAACACAGAGGCCTAAAAAACAGCGGAGGGAGGGTGGGGATCAGAAACGCAGCCAAAGAGAAACCAAGCATTTAGCCATTTATACCCCAGGGGTTGGACTACCACTTGCAACATGCCATTTTGCCCAACAACAGCCCAGGTCAAATCAAGCGGTGGCCACTCATGCCCCCACCTTTGACTCAGAAGTGGTTTGCTAGCCCCCACTGCAAATTGTGCTCTCAATGATAGAGAACCCACCCCCTGTGTTCCTATCTCTGTATTTACAAAATAAGACGGACTCACCACCCACTGAATCTGTTAACTGCAACTTGGAAATTGATTCCAGGCCCTTTCCCCCTATTCTTTACTTGCAGGTACTGGTTATACTTCTAGCTGAGTGAAGCACAGTACAGATTGCCCACCATTTTGTACATCTAGGGATCTTCATACGCTACAGAAAAGGACAGGAGTTTGTACATTTTGCTGCTGTTTTTGGTTTTTGGTTTCTTTCCTTGGAGCCAGCTCTACAATTAGGCAGGGTGAAGTGGCCGCCTCAGGCATCAGCTGCTGGGGCAGGCAGAGAGGTAATAATAATAATAATAATAATAATAATAATAATAATAATAATAATAATAATAATAATATGCCTTCCATATGACTGGGTTGCCCCAGGCAACCTCTATAGGGTGGCAATGACCAGGGCCAGAATAATCCTGGTCAGGCCCTAAGAGCAAGAGGAACTCCATTTTGTATATTCAATTCTAAATCTCTCTGCCTCTGATAGAAAGCAAACAGGCACAGCATGTTTGCACATCTAATGCAAAGATCTAACCACACACAGCACTTCTAAGAAATTCTAGCATAAACCACAAGAGCAAGAGGATGTAGCCCACCGCAAATTATAAGTAGAGCACAACCACAATTGTGCCTGTAAAATTCCAGATAGACACGTGTATGAAGGTACCAGGTACATAACGCCACCTAGTAGAGTTGGGCGGGTGACTTTGCATCTTGGGGTGCTCTCTCTTGATTGGTTGATGAAGTACTGCAGAAAGGCTGATCTTCACTTCACTCTGTCAAAAAGGTATAAAAGCACTCTGTGTATGCCCATGGGTCGGGCAGAATGAGGAATGTTTTTTTCCCTTGTTGTTGTTGTTTAGTCGTTTAGTCGTGTCCGACTCTTCGTGACCCCATGGACCATAGCACGCCAGGTACTCCTGTCTTGCACTGCCTCCCGCAGTTTGGTCAAACTCATGTTCGTAGCTTTGAGAACACTGTCCAACCATCTTGTCCTCTGTCGTCCCCTTCTCCTAGTGCCCTCAATCTTTCCCAACATCAGGGTCTTTTCCAAGGATTCTTCTCTTCTCATGAGGTGGCCAAAGTATTGGAGCCTCAGCTTCACGATCTGTCCTTCCAGGGAGCACTCAGGGCTGATTTCCTTAAGAATGGATAGGTTTGATCTTCTTGCAGTCCATGGGACTCTCAAGAGTCTCCTCCAGCACCACAATTCAAAAGCATCAATTCTTTGGCGATCAGCCTTCTTTATGGTCCAGCTCTCACTTCCATACATCACTACTGGGAAAACCATAGCTTTAACTATACGGACCTTTGTAGGCAAGGTGATGTCTCTGCTTTTTAAGATGCTGTCTAGGTTTGTCATTGCTTTTCTCCCAAGAAGCAGGCGTCTTTTAATTTCGTGACTGCTGTCACCATCTGCAGTGATCAAGGAGCCCAAGAAAGTAAAATCTCTCACTGCCTCCATTTCTTCCCCTTCTATTTGCCAGGAGGTGATGGGACCGGTGGCCATGATCTTGGTTTTTTTGATGTTGAGCTTCAGACCATATTTTGCGCTCTCCTCTTTCACCCTCATTAAAAGGTTCTTTAATTCCTCCTCGCTTTCTGCCATCAAGGTTGTGTCATCTGCATATCTGAGGTTGTTGATATTTCTTCCGGCAATCTTAATTCCGGCTTGGGATTCATCTAGTCCAGCCTTTCGCATGATGAATTCTGCATATAGGTTAAATAAGCAGGGAGACAATATACAACCTTGTCGTACTCCTTTCCCAATTTTGAACCACTCAGTTGTTCCATATCCAGTTCTAACTGTAGCTTCTTGTCCCACATAGAGATTTCTCAGGAGACAGATGAGGTGATCAGGCACTCCCATTTCTTTAAGAACTTGCCATAGTTTGCTGTGGTCGACACAGTCAAAGGCTGCTCCATATTGTTTTGCCGACAAACCAATAATAAAATTGTTCAACTGCCTGAGATTTCGTCTGGTCAATTTGGGAAGCCAGTCATCCACCTTACACCTCCAGGGCATTCCTCCTAACCCCTCTTGTAGTGAGGGGAGGGGAAGGGGCACGATTCCTTTCAGTCAACATGCTATGACAGGGGTCCCCAACCTTTTCTGGCCTGGGGGCACTCTTGGACATATAAAACACTGTTGTGGACACCACAACGCACTAATTTCACAGAGGAAAGGCTAGTGATAACAAGAAACTTTCCCCCAAACAACAGACAAAACACTGAGAAACACCCCAAAACAAATAAGACGCAGAACCAAAAATTGCAAGCAGTCTCCCCGCAAATAAATAAATAGAATCATTTTTTTCTTTAAAAAAGTTTTTTTTTTTAAGGGGAAGGTCAGAAGGCCTTGGTGCGTGCCAAAGCATGTCTGAGGGCTCTGCAGTGTAGATATGCATCATGCCAGGGACTTGAAATATATATAACCTTCTAATGACAAAAAGTTAAGTTGTGATATTTAAAAGGCAAGCTGAGTATCTGAACCACTTCAGTAGGAGAGGTGGCTTGTTCAGGGACAGGGTTAATCGCTCTTTTTCGCTAGGCACTTGTCTAGGCGCTTGAGAACTTAGAACAGCATCCTTTTTTTTATTAAAAAAAACCAACCCTCTGCTTCTGTGGGAGCAGGGAGGGGAAGGAAAGATTGATTGTGTTGGCAGGCTGCCCTCCTTGCCTGACCTTTGTTCTTGCTGCAGCATCGTGCCAAAGACTGATTGGCCTTAACTGTGCAACACAAATTAATATTTAATTCCCTGTCATCCCGGCACATTTTTAATCCAGCCCTTGCTATAATTCTTCCTGATTGATTTCCAGCATGCTGACTTCGCAGTTTTTCCTCTTTTTAAAAAAACCAGTTTAGCCGTCGATTTAGAGGCCACGCTGGGAATCTAAAAATCTTTAAAGGCTTGTGTTGCTGTGCCCTGATTATTGTTAACAGAAAACTTAATCTATTCCTTTTAAATATGCATATGAGCGTGTGCGTGTTTACATATAAAACGAGGCAGGCAGATACAAGAGGACAATGCCATGAAACCAGTGTTCAAATGAAAGGTTCCTGGACTGCAGACGGGCCCAGCTGGAGGTTTTTTTTGTGGGTTTCACACAAGAAAGCGCCAGCGGTCACTCAATTGGGAGAGAGAAATGTGATGGAGAGCTAGAGAGAGGCAGGAATGGTAGTGAATAGCAGCAGGGTGGGAGGCAGCATCAATGGGACAGAGCCCAAAATTGGAAAGGAGATAAAGTCCCATCGGTACAGGAATGGTATATTAAATTGGCGGAATATATGAATTTAGCAAAGTTGACGGCTATAATTAGGAGAGTCCCCAAACAAAAAGTTAAAGCAGAGTGGAGTTATGTGGAAGATTATTTTTATAAAGAAGGTATAAGTTCGAAGTGGGTGATTTGTTTAGATTAAAATGCACAAGTTGAAAAGTAATTAATTAATATAAGATAAGATATGGTATGGTATGGTATAGAATTCAAGTGATAAGGGAGAAGCCTGGTAAAATTTTCATATGAGAAGGGAACCGATATTACATGTTTGGAGTTAATTTTTTTAAAATCTGTATTTTTGTTGTTCTTTTTCTTTTTCTTTTTACTCTTATATTCTTATTTTTTGTGTTTTTCTTTCTTTATGTGCTGATTATTATGTTTGATTATGTCATGTTATGTTATATTGTGTTGTGATGATTTGTTTTGATTTGTGATTTTTTTAAAATAAGAAATAAAGATGAATTTTAACTAAAACAAAACAAAACAAAAACACAATGGGACAGAGAACCAAGGGAGGCTACAAAGAGGACTATAAATAAAAGAGAGAGAGCAGCTAATCTAGGAAGGGGGCAAGATGACCTAATGCTCCTAAAAGAAAGAGTATGAAGTGGAGACACACAGATGGTGGAGGTGTAGTGATGAGTCCGGAAGGAGAGGAGGGACCAGTAACCCAGGGATAGCATAGGAAGCAGTCATGTAGGAAGTCAGGCAATTGGCCTGACTGGCTGAGTAGTGTCTACAACACTGACTTGCAGAGGCTCTCTAGGGCAGGCATCCCCAAACTTTGGCCCTCCAGATGTTTTGGCCTACAACTCCCATGACCCCTAGCTAACAGGACCAGTGGTCAGGGATGATGGGAATTGTAGTCCAAAACATCTGGAGGGCCAAAGTTTGGGGATGCCTGCTCTAGGGTTTCCAACTCTACCTGGCGATTTAACCCAAGACTTTCTGCATGAAAAGCATGTGCTTTCCCTCTTACTGGTAGTTAGGGAGTGAGGAACCTCTGGCTCACAGGCCTAATTAGCCCCCCCCCCCAAAAAAATCTTCCCCATTTGGCCCAGGTCACGCCCCCCTTGGGGGAATACCAACCATAAGTCCAGTGGATTCCTTTAAGAGGAATACCTGTGGATAGGGTGGTAAGGGATCATTCCACCCCTATCAGCATGAACCAGAGCCTATCCGCCCACCTTACAAGTTGTGATGAATTGCTACGCGGCAGACGAAACCCAAGTGGCAACAGCCAATCAGCCAAGTGGGGGGAATTCCTGCCGTGCCCCTGCAACAATGGCAGACGACACATGACAGCATAGCAAGGCCAAGCACAAGCCCTAAAATTAGGGAGAGGTGGGCGGGTGTTCCGATGCATTATGCCGGAGAAGGAAGTTCTCTACGTCACGTGCAGCGCTATGAATAGTGGTCCATCTGACTCCTTGATTGGCATGCCCTCAGCCCAATTGCACCCCGTCAGATGGACCACCAATAGGGTGTTGTGGCTGCTCCAGTTGTCCCCACCCCCAACACCTAGACCTGATTGTCTGGACCCACCACAACGTGTGCCCTCTCTTGCAGGGAGGACCTGATTTGTGCTTGGAAGTCCCAGTCACTCAGTGCCATGTCACTGACATCATTGTGGCACTAGGTGATTGACAGGCAGGCAGCCCCACTCACCTGCCAGATTTGTCCCTGGTTGGATGAGAGTAGGGGAGATCCAAAACTGGCCTGCTGGCTGGATCCAGTTCCGTACCCTGGTTGTGAGGCGTTTTGTTTTGTTTTGAAGTTATGGCCTATCAAGAAGAAGAGATGTCTTGGCAAGCATTTGCCTTAGGAATGTATTGTGATTCCGCATCTGCCACTGTTCCTGCTGAGCTCTCTCTCCCTCTCTCCCGGTTATATCCTGCTTGTTGCTGCTGTGTTTGACCCCCCTCCAAAGTTGCTGTTGTTGTCGTGCCTCAGGGCAGCCTAGAGTCTGTGTCATGAGTAGGTCTGGAGGGAGGAAAAGCCCCCTATGGGTGTTGCTGCAATTCTATCAATATGTACCTTAAAAATATGGAGGCTGCAATTTGTGTGTGTCGCTTTTCACAAGACTTCATTTCGCATGGATCTCACCACCGTAAGGCAACTTAAAACATTCCCGCATTCTCTCTTTCCAGGGTGCAAACCAATAGATCCTATAAACCTGTCCTAAAATAGCATTACCCTCCTGGCAACATGGTAATGATTTTACCAGGACTGATTGCCACTGAATCGAAAGTCATGTGCTGCCATCTTGTGGGCATTTCTTGAAAATTCAAGCCCTGCTCTGGAATTTCTAGTAGTGGTATATGGTGCCCAGTCTCTACCTCTGGCAAATACTTTTTTGTTCAGTAGAATTTAAGAAGGCGCAGAACACACATATCTGAAGTGAAAAGGTAAATCATGATTTATTTATTTTTCTCCTGGCCTTTTTATATACTATACTAGCTTTCTGTAAGCACCTCAGTGCGGCAAGATGGCAAGTTCACCATGCCCTGAAAACTGTTGGGGGAGAATCAATATTAAAGAAGCAGTGACTTGCCAGGTGGAGAAGTATCAAACAACTTAGAATTGTAGAATCATAGAACTGTAAAGTTGGCCCCAAGATGGCCCCGAGGGTCATCTAGTCCAACCCCCTGCAATGCAAATGACTTTCAATATGTTGGTTTCCATCATATTCTGAAGACACACCTCTTCACCTTTAACATATGAGTTATATATTTTGTGACAGCCAAAAGCTCATGCCCTTTTTCTCTGTACCCCATTCTGTTGCCTATCTATTGAATAAAAACCTAAGGAAGTTCTGGGCACCACAGTTCAAGAAGGATACTGATAAGCTGGAACGCGTCCAGAAGAGGGCAACCAAAATGGTCAAAGGCCTGGAAATGATGCCTTATGAGGAACGGCTTAGGGAGCTGGGTATGTTTAGCCTGGAGAAGAGAAGGTTAAGGGGTGATATGATAGCCATGTTCAAATATATAAAAGGATGTCATATGGAGGAGGGAGAAAGATTGTTTTCTGCTGCTCCAGAGAAGCGGACACGGAGCAATGGATTCAAACTACAAGAAAGAAGATTCCACCTAAACATTAGGAAGAACTTCCTGACAGTAAGAGCTGTTTGGCAGTGGAATTTGCTACCAAGGAGTGTGGTGGAGTCTCCTTCTTTGGAGGTCTTTAAGCAGAGGCTTGATAGGCATATGTCAAGAATGCTTTGATGGTGTTTCCTGCTTGGCAGGGGGTTGGACTGGATGGCCCTTGGGGTCTCTTCCAACTCTATGATTCTATGATTCTATGGAAGAGCATACTTAAGTCACCATGGGAACAGAGCTAGCACCATCACAAAGTATTTAATTTCCCCATTTAATTCCCAACAGCTCTTTTCCATATTAGATGGACTGCTGCCTCAGAAAGTTATCCCTTTGTAGCATAATATTTTGGGGGTGGGTGGCTGGGGGAATATTAGGCTTTCCCCAATGATCTTGAGAAGGCCACGAGCCTACATTCACAGCATCACCACCGAAATGTTGCACAGAAAGTGGAATTTAATGTGTGCATGAAGCCCCTTGTGATGCCCCCTGCACAAACCTGTTCTGGGGTTTCCCCCAATCCTTCAGAGCAGATTTAGGGTGTATGAGAGGCACCGGGGGTGGGGGAGAGTCTTACTGTGCAAGTGGACCTTGTTCCACACATGCAACAACTTATTTGAATTGGCCCACTAGTAGTAAATTTGAGGATATATGATGTGATTTCAATATGATTGCCTGGGTTGGGGCAGTGGCATCGCAACGGGGGTGGTGTGGGGGTGGTGCACTCCCAGTGCCATGTCTCCGGGGGATGACAAGGCGGCGCCCCACTGCGGCAGCACGAGCAGCCATCACGCCGTTGCAGCCGCATGTGGAGGATCCTCTGTTCGTGGCTGCAGCCGCGAGCAGAGGATCCCGATACCGCGCCGTCGACAAACCGCAACGTAGCACACTTGTGCGGCATCACTATGTACGGCGCATGCATCATACATAGCGACACCACACATGCGCGCTACGGAGCAATGCCCCACCCCTGGATGCACGTCATATTTGCCACTCCGGGTGCCCGAGTGGTTTCCTTTGCCACTGGGTTGGGGTAGGAAGTGACATTCATCCAGGTGCTCAGTATTATATGCAAAAGAATATTCTAGAAGTTCAGCTTTTAGAAAAAAAATATTGTAGTATGAAGCTTCTAGGTTTTATGGCTATATATCGAACTTTGAAAGAATGACCAGAATGTTGTAATATACTGTACACTTACTTACTGATTGATACTTGTGTGCATGAAAGGGTTAACCTGAGCTCAGGTTGCCTGTGGCGGGTGGAGCTCCCTGAACGTGTACTGAACGTCTCTAAAAGGAGATTCTACAACCTGAACCATTGCTAACTCAAATATTGCATGAACCTTTTTGTAAGGAAATCAAGTTATTTTCTTTTTAAGTCACTTGGAAGCCCTTTCCCCTTCATTTTTATGGCCATCAGATGGAACTTGTTTGCCATGGGCGTAGCTAGGAGGTTGGCAGAAGCTGGGACAGAAAAACGGGAGCTTACTCCGTTGTGGGGTTCGAACCGCCAACCTTCCAATCAGCAAGCCCAAGAGGCTCAGTGGTTTAAACCACAGCACCACCCGCATCCCAAATGCAGATGTAGACAAACACTGGCTCTCTCAGCCTGAAGCAAGATGAACGCCACAACCCATAGTTGCCTTTGACTGGAGTTCTGTCCAGGGGTCCTTTACCTTTTACCTTTACCTAGCCAGGAGGATGCAGGGGGGCAGATGCCCCCCAATCAAGTAAATAAATACAAATACTTATCTAACTGACCAATTGTGTCCCAGATAACTCTGTTCTGCCCCACCTAATTTAAAGCCTGCCCCCCCCAACATAAATCCTGGCTACGCCCATGTTGTTTGCTGTTACTTCAGGAAAGTCAGTGAATAAAACACTTGGTTATTTGCAAAGCTAATTGTCTGTGATTTATTCTAGCCTAAGTATTTTCCTGGGGAACACCTGTTTAGAAGTGGCAGATGCAAATCTAACTAAGTTTTAATGTACTTGGTAACATTTGACATTGTGCTTAACTCTGCTAAAGGAGAGTAAGGATCTTTCTTCCAAACCCCTCTCTCCAACACAAAATAGGTCTGCAGATGGCACAGAATAAAAAAATAAGGTGGCTGCACACTTCATTGGTTATGTAGGCTAAGTGTATGCCTTATGAATAGTCAATGGTCGAGCTAAAAAAAGACCACATAACCAGAAAGAACTTCTATATGTATACATAGGTTTGCTTTCTTGAGCTCAGTGTCTTTTGGTTTTATTTTTAACTCCTGCCTGACAAAAACGCAATGAGGTCTATTTTATAGTAATAATAATTTAATAATAATTTATTATTTATACCCCACCCATCTGGCCGGGTTCCCCCAGCCACTCTGGGCGGCTTCCAACAAAATATTAAAATACAGAAATCCATCAAACATTAAAAGCTTCCCTAAACAGGGCTGCCTTGAGATGCCTTCTAAAGGTCTGTTAATTGTTATTCTCTTTGACCTCTGGTGGGAGGGCATTCCACAGGGTGGGTGCCACTACCGAGAAGTATATTCCATTTGTGATCATTTCTTTGTGAAATGGCTTTCTGTTGTTTCAGGGAGTCATTTTCACAAAAGGGTTGCTCTCCCACACCCACATCAGTTGCAGGTGTGCATAAGGGCCCTCTCATTTTTTTCCATACCTCTTAGCCATTTAGGTAGATGAAATTCAGGTTCCTTTCAGACAAGCTGTTTTTTTCAAATTTCAGGGCACATGACCTGCGCCTCACTTTTACCCAGGCGTCCAAAAACATGTGGCCCTGAAGAAAGCACTTTTTCCAGGGCAAGTGCGATGCACGAGAGCATGGCACCCAAAATGGCCACCACAATCTTTGGCAAAAGGGGGGGAATATCCTGTTTTTCCCCAAGACACTTGGCAGGTATGCATGGAAGGTGGAGGGAGGGAGGGTTCATCTCAAGAGCAAATCTCAAAATAGCAAAATGTCTATGGCCTGCCCTGGCTTCTTGTAATAGCTCTGCTCCTCAGTTGGCTAATTAGCAAAATTTATTTCACATTTAGCAATTACAACTCAAAAACAGATAAGCTCTCCCAAAGGTCTTCATTCCCCCTTTTAGCATTTTCTTTTGTTTCCACCATACTTTTAGGATTATGACCTTGATGAATTCACAGATTATTGGATTAACCGTCAAGGCAGGCCAGACAATGGTCTTCTAGCTACCCACTGGTGATTTTCTAGATCCTCTCTGCAGATGTGGACGTTGGAAATGTTTGTGAATTTAAATCTGCTTTAGTGAGAGAGGTGGTTTCTCCCTCTTCTTCCAGAAGATGGCAATCAACACAAATTTATGACACCTTGCTAAGTTTTCAAAAGGCGGCTTGGGAGTGACCTCTGTCTATTGTGAACAAATTTAATTAAGATGAAACTTCTAGAGAAGGGTCTTTTGCTTTAAAGTAAAGAAAGAGTAATTGGAAATCTTATTCAGCCGGCTTGTAAGAATTAAGCTGCCATAGGTAGTAAGAGCAAGAGAAAGGAAGATCCAAGTAAATAATAAATGGATTAAAAAAACAAAGAAATCAAAGAGCTTTTTCCATATCAACACAAGTGCATAGCCGAGCTGCTTGCTTCTTTATTGTATGTTAAATTGCCCTTTTGCTGTGATATCCAGCAGCACGTTTCGGGGCAAGGACAATAAGTATTCCAGTGCTAAACAGACAATAATATAACTCAGGGGTTCCCAACAAAAATTTCTCGAGGACCCCTCATCGAGCCGCTATTGTGACAAGGACCCCCATTAATTCCTAATCCTAAAATTAAAAAGTGAGAGCCAAATTAAGTCTTTTTATATTTTATATTTATACGTTTTTTACAGTTACAACAGAGTACTCCATCAGTATACAGTTAGTTTTAATTTTCAGTTCTTAATGAGATGAGTTAAATCTGTCCTTTGAGTCCATTATTTCTGAAATATTAGGTTCCAAACTTGAAACTTTCACTCTGAAATCCGACCGCATGTCGAGCCGATTCCTATATTTGTTTTTCATGAAACACATGGAAGAAAATGCTTGCTCACACCGATATGTGGTTGCAAATGGAAGGCTCTTTTTCATTGCCTTATCTCCAAGTTTCTTGTAGTCCTTGCGGCATACAGCAGAACTAATGCCTCTATCTAATTTTAGTTTTGCGCTAGACTCTGCTCATGCAGGAAGCGGCCAAAACAAAAAATCTGTTATCATATGAAATATATTTAATATTTTTTTTATTCTAATAGCATCTTGCGGACCCCTCTGGCATAGCTCGCGGACCCCTGGGGGTCCCCGGACCACCTGTTGGGAACCACTGATAATATAACTCTACCTCTGAGCTGGGGTGGAGAATATCCATGGTAGAGCAGGTGATTTGCATGCAGAAAGTCTTATTTTAATCCCTTGCATTTCCAGGGTCTCAGGGCCAACACTTAGAGATGTTCCTACTCCTCTGTTTCCCGCAGTTCCAGTGATCTTGAGCAGGGCCGGCCCTCCATGAGGCAAGGTGAAGGAACTGCCTCAGGGAGCAGGATCCACAGGAACAGCAGATCCAGCCTCCAAGGAACGGATCACCCGCTGCTATGGTGGCAGCAACAGCAGTGGTGTGCTCCTTGGAGGCTGGTTATACAGCTCCTCTACAGGGGCCTCTTGGCAAACAGGGGCACTGCCGGTCTCTTCCCCCTTGTTCCAGGTGTAGGTCTTTATTTCCCTCTTGTTCCTGATGTAGATCTTCACTCACCCCTCTGGCAGGGAGGAGGCATCATTTTGTGGTTCACCTCAGGTGCCAAAATGGCTTGGGCTGGCCCTGAAACACTGCATTTTAGAAACAAAATTAAAAAAATCCTTCCAGTAGCACCTTAGAGACCAACTAAGTTTGGTTTTGGTATGAGCTTTTGCGTGCATGCACACTTCTTCAGATGCATTATAGTGCCATCTGATACTTCTGTTGAAATTCAAAGAAACTTCAGAGAGGCAAAATTATCTGACCTGTGGAGGGCAGGTAGGTAGGCAGGCGGTGAGTTAACCCCCCCCCCCAAACCTCCATGGTTGAAAGGCTGTTCAGGCTCCTCCTCCTCCACTGCTATTTACATAGCAAAAGCAAGATGTTTGCTGCCTTAATGCAATTAACCGTTTCAGTCTTATCTGGCCCCCAGGAATTTTTTAGCATCCTTCTTCCACTAAAAGTAGGCAGAACTGATCCAGATGGACCAACTGTATGATGCTGGGTGTGTGTGTGTGTTATATTGTAACCTGCTTTCATTAATCCAGGGTTAATTAATTATCCTTCCTTTATTCCATTCAATACCTAACAGAGATTAGGATTCCCACTCTGTGACCCTTCTGAAGTGGTAAAACTGTGCAACCCTTTTTTAATTATAAGGCAGTAATAACCAGAAGTAATTGATCTTGATTATGCAGTGGCTCTGCATTGAATGAACACCTAGAATATGAAGGACTAAGTTCATCCCTAAAATGAATAAATAATTTTTTTAGTAACCACTACGAATGAAAAGTTTTTAGAGGCATGTGTTAACTTTACATAGAAATTAAGTTTCCTGAGCACAATAATGACAGTGACATTGCTGATAATCCATGTGTCTCTGAATGCCAATTGCAGGGAATCACAAATGGGGAGAGAATGAATGAATGAATGTTTATTTGCATCAGCCATCAGCCAAAGCAATAAAACAACAATACAATATACTGTACAAAGAATAGAAATGTGGAAAGGGCTGTTGCAGTCAGGACCTGCTCTTGGGCTTTCCACAAGCATCTGGTTGGCCAATGTGAGAACAGGAGGCTGGACTAGATGGGCCATTGGCCCAATCCAACTCTTTGTATGCTCTTATCTACTGCAATGATGTGGGTGAATCAGGCTGACCTTTGAGACTTGACTATGAAACACACACTAGCTTTTGCAAGAACCAGGTGTGCTGGAGTTAGTGGGAGACAGGACTGTTGTGACGGAAGGAGCCGCCACAATGAAAATCCTGGGAAGAGCTTCATCAATCATTTTGCTTTACATTAGCAAGCCTCATTATTCCTGTTGTGCTGATGGAGAATAATGATGATGGCAAAGCAAAGATTCCCAAGGATGCAGATGGGGGTAATTCAATTTAAGTTTTCTCATTCTCCATCTTGGGTAGTTTTCAGCCGACTCTGCCAAAGTCAAGAGACACAGCTTTAGCATGCGGTACAAAGTGATATCAGCATGTTCTCAGTTTCCCCAAGATGCGAGAAGTTCAGGAGATTCATCTCCCTTTGGCTAAGAGAGCACTGGAGACAGGCAGGGAAATGGAGGCAGTATAGGAAACTTACAAAGAGGTTTTCCTGGGTTTGCATTGGCAGAGCAGATGTATGTGTGAGTGGGTGGGAAGCATGTTCCCAGGTTTTTTCTTCCGTCAGCCGTGGGGCTTCCTCACCCCTTCACTGGTCCCAGTTGGGAGCGAAACTATATGTGCCAGATACTCAGCAGTCATAACAAGGCCATCCTGCTCTCTGTAAGCATGACCAAAGCAGCCACAGCTGCAGAATCCTATGACTAGACAAATCAGAATCAACACAGGTGGTCAGAGCACCTAAAGCAGAGCTCCTCAAGGTCTTTTACTGATCGCTGCTGAAATGAGTAAGTGGGCTTTAGCAAGTTCATGATCAGACTTGCTAAAGTATGGGGCCAATGAGCATTGCCTCATGCTTCCCGTCATGTGATGCAGGCGAAACCCCTTCCAAATTGGGAGGGGTGGCTAATACCCCAGAGGACAGGATCACACTTCAAAATGACTTTAACAGATTAGACAACTGGGCCAAAGCAAACAAGATGAATTTTAACAAGGAGAAATGTAAAGTACTACACTTGGGCAAAAAAAATGAAAGGCACGAATACAGGATGGGTGACACCTGGCTTGAGAGCAGTACCTGTGAAAAGGATCTAGGAGTCCTGGTAGACCACAAACTTGACATGAGTCAACAGTGTGATGCAGCAGCTAAAAAAGCCAATGCAATTCTGGGCTGCATCAATAGGAGTATAGCATCTAGATCTAGGGAAGTAATAGTACCACTGTATTCTGCTCTGGTCAGACCTCACCTGGAGTACTGTGTCCAGTTCTGGGCACCACAGTTCAAGAAGGATACTGACAAGCTGGAATGTGTCCAGAGGAGGGCAACCAAAATGGTCAAAGGCCTGGAAACGATGCCTTATGAGGAACGGCTTAGGGAGCTGGGTATGTTTAGCCTGGAGAAGAGAAGGTTAAGGGGTGATATGATAGCCATGTTCAAATATATGAAAGGATGTCATATGGAGGAGGGAGAAAGATTGTTGTCTGCTGCTCCAGAGAAGCGGACACGGAGCAATGGATTCAAACTACAAGAAAGAATATTCCACCTAAACATTAGGAAGAACTTCCTGACAGTAAGAGCTGTTCGGCAGTGGAATTTGCTACCAAGGAGTGTGGTGGAGTCTCCTTCTTTGGAGGTCTTTAAGCAGAGGCTTGACAGGCATATGTCAAGAATGCTTTGATGGTGTTTCCTGCTTGGCAGGGGGCTGGACTGGATGGCCCTTGTGGTCTCTTCCAACTCTATGATTCTATGAAACACCTGGATATGGCTTCAAAGTTCTATTATTCCCTCCTTCAGAGTTGCACAGCTAGCCTCTGTGGACCTCACATGTGAGCAGTTAAACGTGCAGGGAAATAAGAGGAAACAGCACCCCAAGCTTGAGATGTCCTGCCTGCTGCTGATTCAGAAGTGGTGTGGCAGCCTGCCTGGTCCACCTGTTTATTTCTCCCTTCTTTATTCTCCCTCCTGATGCTTGTGAGATGAACTCCCAACAACAGAGCAAAGCAATCTCAGCCATTTAGCTCGCTGTCAGGAGAAGTTCAAGGATTATTCATCTGCCCGCTTTTAACAACGTGGTCAGAAATCATAAAGGCACCACGAGAGTCGGCGAACACTTCAAAGCTGTGACTCAGCTGCTCCTGAATGAACTCACATTTTGAATGTTTTCTGAGACGTCCTGGACCTCAAATCTCAACAAGCTTGGATGCATTTACAAGATCACCATGCCATAAAACCAAACACACAGTAGGAGCTCTGCAGACGAGCCTGGGAAAGATGCTGCTTGGACCCTGGAGAGATGCTGCCGGTCAGTGTCACCAATACTGAGCTAGATGGACCATGGTATGACTTGTTGTAGGGCAGTTTCCTATGTTGCTAGTTTCGCCGTATAAAATTGATTTTCTGAACTGGCGAATCTCTGAATTAAAGGAGTTCCAAAGCTGGGGTGTAACAACTGAGGGACATCCTGCCTTAACACATCTTTGTGTCATTAATGAGATCCATTGGACTGAATGGAGATTTTCTGGCCATGCCATATTGGTGAATCTCTACTACAGTTACCATAAGTGTCTTTCAGAGTATAGCAAGATATTCATGGTACTGATTACCTGCATTTATTCAACAGGACTCAAATCCTTGATATATTCTACAGATTTTATGGTATTGTGCAATTTGTTTTAATTAATAATTACCCTGGGAATCATTAGAGTTTGTGTTGGATCAGGGAATCCGTAACCATAGGAAGCAGCAGGAAGTAGACTTGCAAATGGTAAATCAAGCCCTGCTTTTGTTCTCTTCCTTGAGAACAATATTTTCTGTTCCTCCACACCCTAGAATGAACCCTGCAATTAATATTTATTAAAGGCTTGAGTTTCTGAGATTAGAGAATTAGCAAGTGTCAAGGCAGACTGTCACTCAGCATCAAAATATAAGCAATCTCACACTGATTCTTCTTATTCAGATGTAAATATCGCTGAGATCAATGGGACTCACTGCCAGTGGTCTGGACGGAGAAGCTAATGAATGAAACACAAAAGGCAAAAGGGACAGAAGACAGTATGAAATTCTAAATGATTTTGATTGCTCCTAAATTTTAACAGTTAGCATTGCTATACTTTTTACTCCATGGGGCCGGTTGATCATTTTTAAAAAAAGTCTCCTGGAACATTGTTTGCATCTGTCTGTCTTGGGAGACAATGGAAGAGTGTGTCTTGGGAGGCGGCAGCAGATAAAGTCAAACCATTGGAGCAGGCATCCCCAAACTGCGGCCCTCCAGATGTTTTGGCCTACAACTCCCATGATCCCTGGCTAACAGGACCAGTGGTCAAGGATGATGGGAATTGTAGTCCAAAACATCTGGAGGGCCAAAGTTTGGGGATGCCTGCATTGGAGAGTTACTGTGCCTGCTGTGGCTGTAGTGACTGATATAGGAGAGACATGTTTTATTGCAGCTGGGGCAGATGAAGGCTCCCTGTTGTGCTGCTGCTGATGCACCATGGCGTTTCTTCTCTCTGCATTCCTCCCAGAGGTCATTCTTCCTTTGGACACTGCTGTGGATAATCCAATATTAAGCAAAATGTTCACTAGGTGCAAATGATAGGCCAAAGTCAAACTGAGAGCTGGCATACGTAAGTTTTCCAAGTAGCCACCACATGCCACAATGAGCAACTTTGCTGCATTTGTAAAAGCAGCGTTTTAATTTGGGTTCCCATACGTCTGGAATTTCCCAGACATAACCAGTATACCGTAGTCGGAAGCAGCGTCCAGGCAGAACTTGTGGGGTAAATGTCCAGGAAAATCTGGACGTATGGCAGTGTTGTTTTTGCTAATATTCCTTTAAAAATTCTCAAAAAAAAGTTCAACAACTTTGCCCCCCCCCAAAAAAACTCTCTTTTAAAAGAGATTACTCTTTTTAAAGAGAATTAAATGAATTTTAACATGGCGTAGACTTTTGTGAACTTGAATCCATTTTATCTGATGAAACAATCCCAAAGTTAACACTGGACTAATGTATGGGTGTGATCAGTGCTTTTTTAAACAGAAAAATAGGTCTTGAAGTTGTTATGGTAAGTCCCATCCTTTGTAACAACAGCAACAGCAACAACAACAACAATTGAGGTGCTGGTGCTGTGTACCCTTGAGTGCCCCCTGAAAAAAAGCACTGGGTGTGATAAGCATTTAGCTTTACTTTTACTGCTGTTTTGAACATTGATTTAGGACTCTCAGTGTCCCAGAGTGCAAAGAAGCATTGTCATCCCTGCCCAGGGTGCTTATCTATTTGTACAAATGCTTTGGAAAAGGTTGAAGTATATTAAGTCGCTTATTGCTAGTTAAGCAATTGCATGGCTCCCTTGTGACATTATTTATTACCCCATTAATTTATCCGTAATGAGGATAAAGAAATGCATTCGTGTTTGTTCCATCCAGCACCACATTAAACTTTCATCCTCTGCCAGGCACTTTGCTAGCACACACGGGGTTTTTTTTTTCCTTCCTAAATGTAATATCAACTGGTGTGGAAATCAAGAGCCTGGCAATCAGCATTTACATGCACCTTTCTCTATGCAAATCAGCTGGTGAGAAGATTGATAAGTTTACATAATGTGAAGGCTGATTTGACTGCCAAGATATATAAAAAGAGCAAACATCCACATTCGCTCCAACCATTTGAGAAGCTCCACTCATTAGTGTAATGTTATCTACGATTTTCTCTCTTGCAAAAAGGAAGCTCATCTTAAAGTGACATGGGCCTAAATCTCGGGGAGGTCAAGGCAGAAAGGATGATGGGATGAAAGCCACATCTGGACCTGGTATTCAAATCAAATGTTTACCGAAGACTTCAGTGCTGTGCTTTGGTGAATAATTAGTTGTACTTTTGTCCTTTGGTTTCAGCAGATGAACTGGAACATCTTGGTGTCTTCATTCATTATTATCATCAAGCATGAGTGATGAAAAGCAGGCGCTGGATCTTAGCCCAGAAGCAATGTGCACCTGTTCTTTCCTTGGATTCATGTTCCACCTGCTTTCAAGTCTGTTCCATTTTTGGTTTGAATTCACCGTTAATCAGATATTATCAGCACTCAATAGGCATTTCAACCAAGAATGAAAACATACGAATGAGAAAGGAAAATAGATAATTGGCTGATCTGGAGTGGCAGCGGGACCACCATTCAAAAGATCTAGTTTGGCTTCAGCTTAGTACAACATTTTGTCAGGGGTTCCCGGTGTGATGTCCACGAATCTGGCTCCCTGCCTTTTCGTCTCACTGCATGTACCCACCGTTTCAAAGACAGACCAAGACTGGGAGTGAATGCTCCTTGGCAGATGGGATGTGGATGAAAGAAAGCAGATAGGAGTTAGCCTTCAATCACTACTTCTCCACTCCATTCCAGTTCTGGAATGAGTTTCATTTATAAAAACAGTGTCAAAGGGGCTCAATGCCATGTGTTTGAATGTGTGTTGGAGACTGGAGGAGTTCTGTATTATTTCGGCATATTTACAAACATACAAGTTGAACATCCATGGAGGTAGATGGCACGGCCCACCCATCCAGCCTATGCCAACCTGATGTTTGAGGCCAGATGTTTTGGGGTTCAACGGCCACCACCCTCAGCCAGTAGAGATGGGGCTGATGGGGGTTTGCCCCCCAAAGCACCTGATAGGCACCAGGCAAGCGGAAGCTGGTTCAATCACTCCAAAAGCAACTCCGCTGCCCCACAACCAATCTCCAAAGAGAGGCAGCTCCCACCCAAGGTGCCTTCTGAATCCAGACGCTTCTTTGTTCTCTATCTCCAGGCCAATGAGTAAAAGTCTGAAATTTCTCATCTTGTGCTCCTCTTTACAGCCTAGGTTGTTCTTTGCTAGGAGGAGTGAGAAAAGGCTTGCTCCCTGTTGAGACTTCTGCATATTTCCTAGCCATTCAAAAAGCACCTAATGGACATTTAGCCAGCAGCTCCCTAACATAAAGTAGAGGTGTCCAGGGCTGGTTGATTCCCTTGACTTGTAACATGCTTCCTGCAGTCTTTCCAGTCCCATTAATCCTTTAATTTCCACTCCCCACCCCGAACTTACAGAGGTATCATTATTAATGAGAACCTGAGTTCGAGTTCCAGGGCAAGGATCATAGTAAAAAAAACAAAAAAACAAACAAAACAAAAACCATGAACAGTAAACACCACATTATGAGGCTACCACTTTCAAACTTCGACATTCTTACTATTAACAGCTGCAGTTTTGCTGCCTCCCTGACTTTATATGCTTCATCCTGGTCACAGATTTCCCCATTGCTGCGTTCCATCACAACACAGCATCTGCAGACAGGGCCACACAGAGTGGGCAGGCAGTGTGGTTACTTAACCTTGTAGAAACCTGAAGGAGAGATAACTTGTGAGTTGTGACCTAAGGAGGCTCATTAGAAGATGGCCGTTTGTGTCCTTGGATGTGAGCAACAGATTCATCAGTGATAATTTCCGGAATAAAAATCCAGGAATGGGCCAGATAAATGATTGGACTCCTGTCATGCATTTGTAGTATTACGGGGTATATTCCCCTTGAACAAAGGCACACCTGTTCTGCAAGTGTTAAGACAGAGGAACAGATGGGCGGTTTTCAGTTCTAATGAGGGAAGCTGGAAAAATGGAGGCAGGTTGTTGTGCCTCAAACTGACAGGTGTAAAATATAAGGACTTCCACCCTGCATGCATGCATCCATTTAAAATAATTTCTGCCCCACTCTTCCGGGCTAAGGAGGTGTGAGTGGCAGACAGTGGAAGATTAAGAACAGCATGAAATATAAATAAAATATAGTAAACAGTAAAGTCAGTGGCATTTCACCTTCTTGGTGTGCAATCAAGATCGGATCCACATCACTACTTGGTGATTCAAAGATAGTCATTTGCCTCCCTTCAATTGTATCAAATGTCCTGTTACAGTTCTCAAACTAGCTTCCTATCGGATAAGATGGTGGGCAGAGAAGCAACTGGAATAGCAAGACTTACCTGTCATACACTCCAGTCATGCTTTCCCTCCCCATCCAGCTACAAAGCCAAGAGAGGAGGGGGAAGAGTGAACAGGGAGCTAGAAACATCCAAGGCATGATGGATCCTGGGTTGTCAGCACGGCTCACTGAAAACCAAGGGACAATGGAGTGGTCCAGATTCCTGCACCTGCCCCCTCAGTCAGCGTGAGGATGCACTTTGAGGTTTTCCGATTGTCGTTACGTTGCACGTTCTTTGTTTGTGCCAGACACTAGCCGATCCCAGCAGGGGACGATCAATCGCAGTGGGGAAAGGGAGTCATGGGTAGGATCTTCATACACTATGAGAAGTGATGGAGGATGTTGGGCATGGAGAAATGGACCCCATCTGACTCCTCACCAAGGAAAGACCGCCACTGAGAAACAGGAGCACCTGCTTGCCACAGAACAGCAGTTGCAGCAACTTGCAAGGCAAAGAGTTGGGTGGTGAGGGCATCCCCTTCACCACCTGCTTCCATCAACTGCATCTTCTGTCAGGTGACAGGAATGCAGCAAGAGGCATCTCACGAGGCCAGAAGCCTGTTCTTGGGGAGTCAATGAGCTGCCTGAAAAGTCATTTTTACACACACACACTCTGCGGGATTTACGTATAAGCTAGACAAGCTATAGTTTAGGGCCCCACTCTCTTTGGGGCCTCAAAAAATTTAAGGGAAAAAACACCTGGATGTACATTTCCAAAATATAATACAATTACTTTGATAAAATGCATATTTTGTTCTGTGTGACTTTAGATACCTATCAGGTCCATAAATGACCATATAGCATATATTCAACACGAAAAACAGCGACAATTTGTTGTTGACAAAGGACAGCTGGACATATAAAGGGCCCCGTTACCTTCAGTAGCTTAGGGCCTCATCAAACCATCAAGCTCTGCGCGCGCGCACACACACACACACACACACATATATGCATGTATGTGCGTATTCATTTGGTGATTCAGATGTTTGACAATTGGACATGTCTGGAACATTGTACTCACTGCAATTTTATAGTTCAAAAAGAGGCCAAAGACAGTGCTCAAATACAAAGTGGCTCTTTAGTGATTCTGCCATGGAAAAGGACACTTTAATTGTACTTCTTTGTTGCTTGTTGACATTTTACTATAATCATTTGTAGTCTAAGGGCTAAATTAGCCAAGATCTAAAAAAAGGAAGCCATCTGAAGGAAAGATTTGTGTGTGTGCATGCTGACTCAGTGAACAAGCAGAAATATTTTGACTGTGGTTGTTGAATGTTTTTCCTAATTTAGATTTAAATTTCTTTATCCTGTTGAAGAAACGCGAAGTTAACCTTTAAAGATATTTGCTAGATTTTGAGATCAGCCAAAAAGCACTAGCCCTTGGGCCGAGGCTGGATTGCTTCTTGATAGGACAATCCTTAGTGCATTTGTCATAGGCAATCTACAAACTGCAGGAAGTCCTGTGCAAGCCACACTGAACACAGCAAGACTTACTTGTGTGTAAACTAGTGCAGGAAATTTACAAAGCGACGTGTTGTAAGTGGCACTTGAAATACGAAAGCTAAGATATAGGCTGGATTGTTTAGTGGTGGAGGGCTGAGGACAGCATGAATTCTGTGTGTGTTCATTTGTGCATATCACTGAGAGCCAGTGTGGTGTAGTAGTTAAGAGGGGTAGACTCGTAATCTGGTGAACTGGGTTTGTGTCTCCGCTCCTCCACATGCAGCTGCTGGGTGACCTTGGGCTAGTCACACTTCTTTGAAGTCTCTCATCCCCACTCACCTCACAGAGTGTTTGATGTGGGGGAGGAAGGGAAAGGAGAATGTTAGCCGCTTTGAGACTCTTTCGGGTAGTGATAAAGCGGGATATTAAATCCAAACTCTTCTTCTTCTTCTTCTTCTTCTTCTTCTTCTTCTTCTTCTTCTTCTTCTTCTTCTTCTTCTTCTTCTTCTTCTTCTTCTTCCTTCTTCATGGGATAGCTCACTTGGAAGAGCACGAGATTCTTAATCTCATTGTTCCTGCTCTGAAAAATGCTTTCCTGCATTCCCATTCCCCTGGGACACTGTGCTGTAGAGGCCTTCCCGCATGCATGCTATGAAACCTAGCATGGATGATGCCACTAAAGCTGTGTTTTAGTTTGGGAATCATTCCTTCCCACCTAGAACCCCAAGTTTTACCTGGAAAGAGCAATGCTGCTTTTGCTGAGGTAGAATGGAGGGACGCTGCCAAAGGTGCTCAGCAAAAAATCTTCCCTACTGCTGCCAGGCCAAACAGTAGTAAACAGGCAGCAAAATTGGGGAGGCGGTGGGGTGCTCTTTTCAGATGGAACTTTTGTAAAATCATTAAAGAGAACATCTAGGCTTCAAGCAGAATTATGTGACCACACAAGATTACAGGGGAGTAGGGGGAGAGAGACAAGGGCTACTTTTATCAGCTCTGTGGAAATATCTAAGGCAGCTTCCAAAATCCAAATCACAATGTTGCCAAAATGAAAATTAGATATTTGGGTCTTCCCATTAGGAAACCTTGAGGTTTTCAGGCAATTATCAGCTCCAAGGATTCAATTCCCCTTTTGCTACTGAATTTCTAGATTCCACTGCGATTAAATGTTCATGAGGAACTGTCAAAAAGCACCATGAATCTAGTATCTAGAAACAGAGGTAAAACAAGAACTGAATTAGTAAGGGATTGTGGTTGTGGAAGACCTGACTTTACTGCATGCTCCAGTACTATGTTATTTGCTTTCCGGGATATGTTTCCTCTACACTACTGCTGAGTGGAGGGGAGATTCCAACATCTTCAGGTCCTTCTCCACTTTCCCAGGAACTGCCAGGTTGGTGTATGCTGTGTGTAGCATTACATGCACTATGGTTGCCACCATAAGCTTAGCTCTCTGATCTCCGATCTCTGATCTCCGATACTTTAGTAGTGGCAACTAAACTTTGCTCAAGTAGTGGGCATCTTTTATAGCCATTCAAAACACCAGCGATCCCCTTCCATATTGGATTCTGCTCAGTCAGAGGATTGGAAAGAAGTGAAATTTATCTTTTGGCTCCAGAAGATGGCCAGGAATTGTAGCAATTTCCACAATCTTCATAGCTCCCTCCACAATAAATGCTTATTGCTTCTTGGGGATGTGGCAAAGAATCATCATCATCACCATTATTATTATTATTATTATTATTATTATTATTATTATTATTATTATTATTTGCTTTCCATCACTAAATATATATATTTTTAAAAAACAACCAGTGAGCATTTCCTTCACTTATCTTTAGACTTTTATAGTGTTTAGGTGTGTGCTCTGATATTAAGGCACTGTTCACGATCTATTAGTCAATGAAATCTTGCTCACTAGAGCACAGGTGAAGAACCTGTGCCCCCCCCCCCAGCTGCTTTTGAAGCAAGTCTTTCATCATCTGATTCCCATATGGGACCACTGCATATTCCTGCAATGCAGAAGATTGCACTAGATGATCCTCAGGTTCCCTTCTAACTCTACAATTCTATGATTCTATGACCCCCAGATCTTTGGCCATGTTGGAGTTGGAACCCAACAACATCGAGGAAGGGGCAGGCCCAGATTCTCCATCTCTACACTTGAGTTTTATTGTGAGGTAAACTACCCGAAGTTAAAACTCTCATGGCAGGATTTTGATATCAGAAAATTTAACTTAGTCTTTAGTTATGTCTGAAGAGTATGTGCCCTATT
This sequence comes from Zootoca vivipara, assembly GCF_965207765.1. NCBI lineage: Eukaryota > Metazoa > Chordata > Lepidosauria > Squamata > Lacertidae > Zootoca > Zootoca vivipara. The sequence goes on from NC_142584.1 coordinate 87,048,613, forward strand.
TATCATCAAGTCTGGTTATGTCTTTGTTAGGTGAAGGCAGACACTTTTACCACACATGGAAAGTATATCTGCCTTCATTCGTAAATTTGGTGGGGTTGTTTCCACATTAGGGTGATGACTTTTTTACAACCTCATTTCCCTGTATTTGATGAGCTTTCATTAAAGATTAGATAAAATCTTACTTCCAAAGAGATTTGATAAAAAAAACCTCACGCACAAAATGATTTAAAAAAATTTATTTATCAGTTTTTTGACCATTTTTGAAGTCACTGTAAGCAGATATAAAATTCAACCCAAGCTTTAGAGTCACATATATACAACATTATATAGGGTCATCAAACACACAAGGAAGCTTTTTTTAGCTGCAGTAACCGTATAGACGGCGCTAGAGGACAACGTTTTGCTACCTCTCCTGTAGGTTCTTTTCCCAGCATGCCCGGCAGGGTCTGCTGGCTGAGTTTTGAAGTCCCCAAAAGGTGTGACAGGTGCGCAGGTGTGACATTTGTATACCCTATGTTGCTAAGAACACTCCCCATTGTGGAATGTGGTTTTGTGTCCAAATTTGATACGAAATATATATATAGAATTGTTAATACAATTTTATGAAATGGTAAAATGGCATACAAAAAAAATAGAAACGGTTTGTGCGTAACCTTTTTAAATATTTCAATGGAATATACCTCATTTTAGTCATTAATAGGCAAAAGTTCATCCATTTGTGCTACAGGAAATAATTTTTGAGGGGGGAAAAATGCAAAAGTCATCACCCTATTCTACATACATTCTCTGCACTGAACACAAATACCTAAATGTGTCACATTTGAGGTGAGGACAGGCCTACTTTCTAAGTATGGTCAAAATAGATCAGTCATCATCCTAATTTTAATCAGCAGATTAAACCGAATAGAGATACCCGTTGGGCAAGTGACAGCAATGCCATGAAGCTGGCAAAGAAGTAAGGAGCGTTTTATCAAGCTTCTAGAGTTGATCAGAAATTGGTGAGTCAAGAGTGAGAATGGAATCATCATCATCACCATCATTTGTACCCCACCCATCTGACTGGATCTCCTCGGCCACTCTGGGCAGCTTCCAGCATATATAAAAACACAGAAAAACATTAAACCTTAAAAAGCTTCCCTAAACAGGGCTGCCTTCAGATGTCTTCTAAAGATCAGATAGCTGTTTATTTCCTTGACACCAGATAGGAGGGCGTTCCACAGGGCGGGCGCCACTACCGAGAAGGCCCTGGTTCCCTGTAATCTCACTTCTCGTAGTGAGGGAACCACCAGAAAACCCACAGTGCTGGACCTCGGTGTCCAGGCTGAATGATGGGAGTGGAGATGCTCCTTCAGGTATACTGGGTAGAGGCCCTTTTGGGCTTTAAAGGTCAGTACCAACACTTTGAATTGTGCTCAGAAACATACTGGGAGCCAATGCAAGTCTTTCAGGACCGGTGTTATATGGTTTCAGCAACTGCTCTCAGTCACCAGTCTAGCTGCCACATTCTGGATTAATTGTAGTTTTCAGAGTCACCTACAAAGGTAGCCCCACATAGAGTGCATTGCAGTAATCCAAGTGGGAGATAACCAGTGCATGCATCACTATTCTCACCACTTTGCAGGAGATACAAGACAATGCGTGTATGAACGCTCAGTAGTTAAACCAACATTGCTGCAAAGTGGCTACTTGATCAACGGCTGCATGTATTTCATTCAATGTTTTGATGGAATATTGTTAATGGATTAATTTTCCCATTAGAAGAAAGGAGCTTGGGCCGTATAATATTCAGGCTGTGAGAAAGGAAACTCCCTCAGTCATTCTCACCCCTCCCACAAAGCCTGACTTCAGATTTCATAAATATTATGCTTATTCCAGACCAGCATTTCAGCTAATCATATTACCGAAGGCTCTGAAACATGATATGCCTCCAGAAAAATGATTAATAACTAGCAGACTTCAGTCAGTGAAAAAGAGGGTGCTAATTTGCAGTGAGAAGGGGATATAAAAACAGCTTTTGGCTCCTAAAATTAGGTCACTCTTGCTGGGGCAGATCAATTTCTAGGAAACTACATGTGAATAAAAGATAATAATCCTTGAAATAGAATATGCACTGATGGAGATTCATCCTGACCACATTATTCTGTAAGTGGTGAAGATGAGCCAGAGATGAAATGGTGTGTATGGCTGTGGAAGAATAAATCTAGTGTTTCTTGGGGGAGGGTGGGGGAGGCTGCAATCAAGTTACTGTAATTCTGCCCCTCCCTCTGTGATTGGCTACTTTCCCCACCCCTTGCTCCTGTGTAAACCCCCCTTTCCTGCTGGCAGACATGCATTAAAATGCCCCCTGCCCTTTGTCTGTTAGCTCATAGACTCTTCTTCTTCTTCTTCTTCTTCTTCTTCTTCTTCTTCTTCTTCTTCTTCTTCTTCTTCTTCTTCTTCTTCTTCTTCTTCTTCTTCTTCTTCTTCTTCTTCTTCTTCTTCTTCTTCTTCTTCTTCTTCTTCTTCTTCTTCTTCTTCTTCTTCTCTTGGGAAGATCTAGCCAGGCACCAGTATCTGCCAGAGGTACTAACCGGTTGGTCTGGCTCCTAAGGTTAGTCATTGACTACTGTGTGGTTATCTATTTTGTGGAACTATGATATATTCCAGAACTTAGGAACATAGAAAGCTGCCTTATACTTCTTAGACCATTGATCCATCCAGCTCAGTATTGCTTGCACTGACTGGCAGTCACTCTTTGGGATTCTCGAAAGGGAATATTTCCTAGCCCAACTAAAACTTCTTCCGGCTTTCACGAACTGCTGAAAAATGCCTCTAGCTTTCATGACCCCCCCCCCCATCTCAGCCATCATTGTGAAAATGTTTGTATAGTAATTTAAGTTGCCCTCAGTGATGTTATCACATACCGTAGCCAAAATGTGGCTAGCTATACAATTTGGGGGGGGGGGGCATCATCCTATTTACAATTGGATCCCTGACTGGCTGGAATCACTCTTATGGGGTGGAGGAGGGGGAATGGAGCTGAATCAGCAGCAAGCAACCAGAGGAAACAATAGTGTTGCTGAGCAACACAGGAAAAAAAGAGGAATATTCATACTGCCTAAATGGGTTTACAGGAGAAATTTCCACCCGTGAAAGCTATTCATGTTGACCTGAAAACCAAGGCCTTGACTAACTGTGAATGCAGCACCAGTGGAACTGGCCGGGGCAACTCTTGCCCTCAAGAGCAGAGACCAACATGGTAGTGCTTCCTTCTCATTCACAAATCAGACAGATTCCTGTGTGATTTGAAATGGGCTAGACTGATGCTATTAGAATGACCTTTCGTGTCAGCAATAAAAAAACATACTTCTTGAAGGAGATGAAAAATAAATTAATGGATGTGGCAGCAATTTGAAGGAGACGCGCATTCTTCAAATTACATCAGTCTTCGCTGGAAACGTATGATGGGATCACTGAGATTGTCCTGTCAAGAGTGTTTATCCCTTGCTGGCTGGGATAAATTTGTGTCTGGAGAAGGCAAAATTGCTTTGATTCAGAGTGTTCTTAAGGCTGTGCTGCCAGCCATTCAGTGGGTCTACTCTAGTCATTCTGTGGGTGGTTCATTTCCCCCACCTTCAAGTCTCTTCTGACCCAAGTGCTGTGTGGCGTGATCCTTTCCTAATGGAATCGTAAAACTAAAACCCTTTGCATCTGGAGACCTTACAGGCCATAATAATGTGTTCAGGAGGATTAGCCAAGACATCCAAGCCAGATTCATATTGGCCGGATAATTATATTTTTCTTTCCAAGTTTCTTCAAATGTGTTCATCTCCATTCAGTAATTTCTAACTAGTTCCTCCACAGTGGGATTTATAAAGTTTGGACCCTTAAAAATAATACTGTGCACTTATTAACCTCAACATAATAATATCATTTTGCGTACACAAATATTATACAGATTAAAACCCAATTTATTAGGCATCAGTCAATCAAGGCATTTTAATAAGGAAAAATGTGGGGCACCCCTCAGAATGTGAAGCATTTGAAAGTAAAAGCTTGAATATAAGCAGAAGTTTTGACCAAACTGCGGGAGGCAGTGCAAGACAGGAGTGCCTGGCGTGCTATGGTCCGTGGGGTCACGAAGAGTCGGACACGACTAAACGACTAAACAACAACAACAATTGGGCCATCCCACAGCTCTTGGCTTATTTACAGTATTTGCTGTAGGTTCCCCAAAGTCTGTTTATATGACTTCTGGTCACCAGAGGTTTGGCCAATAGGGGCTTATTTTAACATGAGAGACAGAGTATGGGACAGACAAGGGAGACAGGTTTCAAGCCCTGAAAAGCTTAACATAGGCCATTCAACTATCACCTCACGAAATAGTTGTAAGGATAAAAAGGGAGGACGAGACATGTAAAGCACTCTGAGCTCCCTTGAAGAAGAGTATGGTTATTTTAAAAATGTGTCTACTTGAGAGACTGATCCGATAGTTTTAACTATTTTAATTGCCATGCTTTTTATCTGGCTTAGTTTTTATTATATATCTCAATGTCCCACTGGAATTGTTACTGTATATTTTAACTATGTATGTATTGAGTTTATAGTAGTAAACTGCTAGAAAGCCATGTAAGTAAGTAAGTAAGTAAGTAAGTAAGTAAGTAAGTAAGTAAGTAAGTAAGTGAATGAATGAATGAATGAATTCTATATCCCACCATTCTCCCAAGAAGCTCAGATGAGGATTTGGGCTGCAGTGACCCCATGGAGTTAGCACCCACACAGGAACTTTCCTCCTTGTTGTTGTTTCCCATATTTCAGGGCTGAAGTAAATCCCACAGTAAGCTCCCATGGGGAGCCCTGGATCAAGTGGAGCCCTGAAGCCACTGGGCCAGAACACTAATTCTTGGGAGCAGGCTGCAGGATCAGGAATAGAGACAATTTGACTCCCCAGGCATTCGTTTGGGCTTCCTCCAGCTTGCAGTTTCGTTTGCAAATCTCCCAACTGTTTCCATGTACATTTTTCATTTTTTGGTCAAGCTGGAACCATCTGGATGATGTCAGTGGAACTTATTTAGCGTCAAGTCAGAAAGCAAGGATATCATTTTGCTTTCTGGATGCGGACACTCAAAGCCCATCAGTGTTTTAGGCTTCCAAATATGGATACGATTCCAGGTTCCCCTGACAGCTGTTTGTTTCCTTAACCATTAATAATGGCACTAAAGCAAGACAGAACTAATAAAACGCTGAACATCAGCATTTTTGAAATCTCTTAACCTGAGGTCGCATTTATAGTGCTGCTAATTACATAGAGGTTTTAATGGTTATGTTTCTTACATTTGAATACCTCCAGTTTTTCCTGCCTCGTGTGGTCTTCTCTTACATCATTCAGTGGTTTGGGAACATGATAGTTTCAGAAACCTGACGAATGAATAATGTTAGGAATAATATTGCAAGTGCTATTAGTGAAAATGGAGATGGGAAGTGGGCATGTTGAGGCAAGGAATAGTGCACGTCTAGCACAATATATATTTTTCCACCAAATGGATTAATTTCTAAAGTTGGATTTGGTATTGGGCTTGTCTCTATAGTAATGTCTAAGAGTACTACCGACCAAATGCAAAGCATAACCATCATACAAGTTTCCTTGCCCTTGCCCTGTCATTGGTAAATACTCCAAGACTGGCTGCATTCAGATGTAGTGCTAAATCGGGTCCTCCCTAACAAGAGGGCACGTGTTGCGGTGTGACCTGGCAACTAGACCTGTGTTGTGGGTGGGAACGTTTGGATGTCCACAACACCCTATTGGAGGTCCCTCGATGCTGGCAGCAATCAGACCAATCAGTTCATCGAAGGACCTCTATTTAAACCCATGCACATGTCCCTGAACTTCCTCTTTGGGGCCAGTGCATCGGAACACCCGCTCACCTCTCCCTATATTTAGGGCTTGCACGCATGACCTTGCTATGCTGTCGTGTGTCGTCTGTCGTTGGGACAGGGGCACGGCAGAAATTTTCCCCACTTGGCTGATTGGCTGCTGCTATTTGGGTTTCACCTGCTGCGTAGCAAATCGTCACAACTTGTAAGGTTGTGGATAGGCTCTGGTTCAGGTGATAGGGGTGGCAGAGCACTGTGGCCATCCCTATGCGATGAGTATTCTGTTAAAGGAATCCTGGGACTCTTTGGTTTGTCAATCCTGAGAGGGGTTGTACCCTGAGCCTGAGTCCAGGGGGGCATCTGGCTGGTGGACTGGCTTGACCACGCCTTCCACTGTGCCAGGTGTTCACCCAAGGCTGACCTATGGTGTGCCCTGGGTCAGCGCTGCCTGCAAGGGTGCAGGGAGCTAGTCGAACCAAAGCCTACGCAACTACTCACTTGATTGTAATCCATAAAGTTGTGGCCTAAATTCTGCCAAAAACCAAACCAAAAATTTGAGTCTTGTCTGAATTTATTTGGGGATGGTTAAAGGGTCTACACATTCAAACCATGGTTTACAATGATGAGTCTTAGTAAGCCGTGGTCTCATACACTTTCCTCTCCAATTTCCTCCTTTGGCATGTCTGCGAAGAGGAGATGAAAATCCTCTTTCTGTTTTAAATAAACCACAGTTTAGTGTGGTGTCTTCAGAACCCAGGCACTGTAGGTAATACTGGACTACCATAACCCAGTATGCGCAAACTGTGTTTACACAGAAAGGGCTTCCTGCCCTTGCTTACTCCTAAACATAGGGATTCCTCTACCCTCAAGCAAATGCCAGCCACAGAGCAGGGATTATTCTCAGATACACAGTGTGGGAGGTAGGATTTACATTCCCCCTCCACATCCGCTGTAATCCAGATAAGTATCAGCCGCTTCAGCTGCTCTTTGCAGCTTTTAGAACAGGCACCCCCAAACTGCGGCCCTCCAGATGTTTTGGCCTACAACTCCCATGATCCCTAGCTAACAGGACCAGTGGTCAGGGATGATGGGAATTGTAGTCCCCAAACAGCTGAAGGGCCAGGTTTGGTCATGCCTGTTCTAGAACCTGCACATTAAATACAAAGATGCATTTAATGCCATGTCTAGTTTCCCCCTGCAAACTGCAAAGTATCCAGAACATATTTATCCAATGGTCCTTATTTTTCTTCTTCTGGACAAACCCACACCGCTGGCTTCATGTGGAACCGAGGTCTAGTACTGCCTTGGATAGTAAGGCCCATAAGTAGTATACATGTATGATAGAACCAGTGCTGGATTTATGTATAAGCTAAACAAGCTATAGCTTAGGGCCCCACTCGCAGGGGTTCCCCCCAAAAAAAATTAAAAGAAAAAATGTATTTCAGTATTAATATACTTCTTAATTGTATTTCAATTCAACAATTACTTTGATAAAATACATATTTTGTTATGTGCAAATGGCTTTAGATACCTATTAGGTCCATAAATGACCATATACAGTAGCATATATTCAATACCAAAAAAAAGCAAGAATTTGTTGTTGACAAAGGACAGCTGGACATATAAAGGGCCCCATTACCTTCAGTAGCTTAGGGAAGGGGTCAGCAACCTTTTTCAGCTGTGGGCTGGTCCACCGTCCCTCAGACCATGTGGTGGGCCGGACTATATTTTGAAAAAAAATATGAATGAATTCCTGTGCCCCACAAATAACCCAGAGATGCATTTTAAATAAAGGGACACATTCTAAACACCAGGCAGGCCCCACAAATAACCCAGAGATGCATTTTAAATAAAAGGACACATTCTACTTATGTACAGTAAAAACACAATGATTCCCGGACTGTCCGCAGGCCGGATTGAGAAGGCGATTCCCTGCCTCCTTTTCTGTGGCTGACTTTGCTCCTTATTAGCTAAATCACAGACCATGGGAATGCATACATAACATGGCTTGAAAGTAAAGCTGTTAAGGGAAGACAACACAGAAAATTGCAGTGTTGGCAGGTATTAAAGCATCCTAAGGAAATGCTGAGAGTGAGAAGCAGTCAGCTGAAACATCCACTTCCATAACTGAAAATACTCTTTGCTGCATGACTAATGTGCTTTCCCAGTAGAGGGAAGCTGCTTCATTCCGAAACAGATCAGTACAGTCTACACAGATTGGCATCAGCTATTTTAGGTGGAAGTCTTCCCCAACCCTCCAAAGAGATGCCAGGGATGGAACCTGGCACATTTTGCATTTAAAGTACAGAATCCACCACTAAGTTAAGACCTTTCTCCATGAAATTGTTCAACACTTTAGAGTCATGCATATTTGGTGCTTAAAAACCTTAATGATATTGTGCAGAACATTGCCAAATGTTGTTTTCTTGGCTTCTCACAGCCTCAAGCAATGATGATGCTCTAGAGACTAATGGTCAATTCTATGCAAACATTTCATTTTGCTAAGAGGTAGGAGAAAAAGAGATGTACTGCGGGTGGGGGTGGGGGAAGAGACAGAGGCTGTAAAAGTTCAGAATGTGAATGAATAGCTTGCTGATTTATAATCTTGGTGTTGTTGGTTTTTTTACAGGCGTTTAATCTGTGTCGCGTGGCTATTCGCTGGGAATAGCTTGACTTGTTTGAAGCAGCTGTTAGTTTACAGATTTTTTCCAAGTACTATAGGAGTATTAACGGATAACAATCAAATGTATTTGCATTAATTTTCCCTTTGCTGATAAGAAAACCTTCTCCGTTAAGCCCCAGAGCAAAAGAACATCTAAAAGAGCCGCGTTTTTGCATATATCTATGAATGAAAAAGGGCTGTCAAAAACTGAATTGGATATACCCAGCTCAAATAAACGGCAGGCTGGGGTTTTTACAGTGAAAGGCCTGAAGGACCTGTCATCACACTGATTTGGAAGCACGTCTATCGGTTTTCAGATGCTACAGCTAGATGCCTTTGAAAGGAGAAATACTAGTCATTTAATATTATCGTTGGCCGAAAGAGAAGAAAGAAAGAAAAAGATAAGCAGGTGCTGACATCAGGGAAATCCTACAGTTTTTCATCTCAGTTTTTATCACCATCTAGGATCAGGACTAAGGTGAACTAATGAAGAACAGCTTATACTGTGCATGAAAATGATTCTTTGAAATAAGAGGGGCGCACCACCAAAGAACAATTATTGTTTGTATTTTCAAAGAAAAAAGGGGTGTGTGTGACTTAATAAGCAACCTAGTGATTAAACAGATTACAGCCAAGAAAGGGTTTGGGTGGACGGGAGGTATAAACAAAATTATGTTTCGATTCCATTGTTAAAAGGGGAGAATAGTTCACCGAGCTGAACTATATTGCACCAGCAGGTTCCCATGAAATATACCAAACTTTTTCTTTTGAAAAATCTGATCCTATAAAATACATTTGTTTTTGTGGTTTGGCAGAAAAATACGTTCTAGGGAAGCAACTATTTCTGCCACCTGTCTTAAGGCGCTCATCAGACTATCCAGAGGAAGGCAGTCCTGTAACTCGAGGTCACAGTAATCCATAACTCCTGTGCATTCTAGCTGACAGCATCTCCTACTCTTGGTAAATCTAGAGCAGACTTCAGGCTCAATAATTTTCCTTTGCTTTGTACAAGAACCCAGCAATAGCACATATAGTGGGGCAATAACAAGTTTATATTTCAGGTTGAAGATACTGCGGGCACTGTGGAATCATCTTAGTAAATACAAAGAAAGGTTCCTCATTCACAAGGCAGGTGTGCTCTGCACATGCTCGTGACCTGTATTTATGATGCTTATAAGGAGCTATAGTTCACAATATTTCTGGAAGTGGCTTTATGTTGTGTGAAGGCTCAAATATAATGCAGAAGTTCATATGGCAGGAGAGCCTTTAAATACCACAGTTGTCCTTTATAGCTTCATAATGTGTCGAGACAAAGGGCGGATCTACACTCATAGTTTTTAACGTTCAGGTCGGGTTAAGGAATGGTTTTTATAACATAGATGGATGCATGACATCTAACTTTTAACGTTCATAACACCTTATTAAAATGTGACACCAGAGGGCGCTGCAGAGCAACTAGCAATAGAGAGACAGTGCTTTGATGGAGAAAACAATGGTAAAGGTAAAGGGACCCCTGACCATTAGGTCCAGTCGTGACCGACTCTGGGGTTGCGCGCTCATCTCGCATTATTGGCCAAGGGAGCCGGCGTATAGTTTCCATGTCATGTGGCCAGCATGACAAAGCCACTTCTGGTGAACCAGAGCAGCACACGGAAACACCGTTTACCTTCCCGCTGTAGCGGTTCCTATTTATCTACTTGCATTTTTTGATGTGCTTTCAAACTGCTAGGTTGGCAGGAGCTGGGACCAAGCAACGGGAGCTCACCCCGTCACAGGGATTCGAACCGCCGACCTTCTGATCGGCAAGCCCTAGGCTCAGTGGTTTAATAACATTCTAATAACGTTAAACAGGTCAGTGTAGATCCAGCCAAAGCTTCACTTCTGAGCCACTGTATCATGCAATCTGCAGAAGTGCAAAAGGCCCCCAAAGCACTAGCATTGGACCACAGAACCCCTTGGCATACAGAATAGCCCCCCCTGCCTTCGTGCTGCTACCTGAAGAAAGTCAATTCATGTTTTTGGATCGCAATGCCAGGCCTAGTGGGAATCCTTCCCTTCAATTCAGAAACGCAGCAGCAAGTTACTATATTTCTCCCACCCCCAGTCAAAAAATAAATAAGGTACCTATGGAAATATTGAAAATGGAACTTAGTGTAGCTCATTTTAAAAGGGGTTAAAGGTTAGTTTAGTAGAACAACAACAGGAACAGCATTATAAAGAAGCTAACTCTAGAGACAAAAATAAATGCAGGACATGAACCCCAGCTAAGGTTTTCTAATTAGAATCTGAAGCTCATGCAAAAACATTTATCTAAGAAGCATTTGGGTGGCCTTCACTTCCAATTCATTTCAGTGAAGAATGATTAACAGTTTTTAAAAGCAACAAGGGCACCTGTGGTTCAACAGAGGAGGTAAAAGCAACAGATTTAGGGTAAGAAACTTATCTGTCCCCCAGCCACCACACTGCTTTTCTTATTTAGCTTGTAAACTGGGAGGTTGGAAAAATGACAAAACCAAGTGGGGGCTGGCTTAAGAAAAAAGCTAAAATAAATACCTTTAGAAGGTATTTGAATGTCACAATTCAGCGTGCCAACATTTGTATTTTTACAAAAATTAATATAGAAAAGACATTAATGCTGAGCGCCAGATCGTGCACTCAGATATGCTCAAGCAGCTTCCAATAAATTTAATAGGGATTACATCTGTCTTACATTCTGTGAAACTAATCCTTTTGTTCAGTGACTACAGTCTGGTACAGTGGTATGTAAATAAATAATCCTATTTTTCATGTACATATTGATGAAAGTTCAGTCTTTGGTTATGCAAAATGCCCCCGTCCCTAGGCTTGTTTCGAGAGATGGCATCCCATTTCAAGACTAGTGTATCTAGAAGTTGATCATCTGTATAGTTGTCTTGTTTATTTGTAAACCAACCAATATTTCAAATAAGTATCACAAGTCATATATTAGGCTGCAATATATAACAAAGTGGAACTTACTTCAGAGTAAATTGCAAAAATGTACAGTATTTGCTCGAGTCTAATGTGCCATCGAATCTAATGCGCACCTCAATTTTCAGAACCTTGAGACCAAAAAAAGTATTTGCTGGCTGGTGAATGTAAACATGTCATCAAATCTAATGTGCACCTTAATTTTCACAACATAATTTGGCCAAAAAAGGTGAGCATTAGATTTGAGTAAATGTGGTATATATTAGGTGAAATTTGCACTAAAATGCTGATGAATTTTCATTAGGTTGTTTTATGTTGTCTTTGAAGAAGGAAGGATGGAAGGAAAAAAACATTTTGCTGTCTTTTAATGCTTGTTATTATTTTTTATTGCTATACATTGCATTGGCTAATTGACAACGAGGATGGTGGTTCATTTTTGCTGACAAACTCCCAGGGTTGAGGCACAGCTTAGTCAAGTTATGAGTGAGGTAAACTATGTCCCTGGCTCAAGGATACCTTTTCATATAAACAGTATTTACATATTTCATGTCCCCTCATCACACTCTTGGGCAGTGTTGCATGCCACCCCATTCTTTGAGTGGTGCATCCAGGGGTTCCAGGCATTCATCTAAAGTTCATGTTTCCTTTGGAAATGAGGCACAGCGGAGACTGTGGTGTCTTTATGATATATGGTTTATTTACACACATATACAACCTGAGCCTACAATGGAAGGGTTCACAGCATTAATACCCCAAAAGGGTCTTGCTTCTCCCATAGACACAGCCTTGGATTCAAACAGAAATCAAACATTGCGCTCTCTCGCTCCCTCTCCAGCTTGTTGCTTTGCCTGAAGCTCACATCACTGCAACTCTCTGTCCTCAACTCTGTCTTTTGGGAGGGGACCCCCCCCCCCAATTTGCCATCTTGAATTGAGCCCCTGAATCCCCCATCACCTCACCAGGAAGCTAATTTTGCTGTCCCAGGAATTAGAAGATTTGATTAGCTTTCAACACTCGCTGTAACCAGGGATTAGAGGAGGGGTCTGGCATACAGTTTAACACTCCAGGCTCATAACAGGCAGTTTGGAAGCTCCTTGTTTCTGCATGAAAGCTAGTTTCCCTCCCTCATTCAGATTATTGTAGCCAAATAAGTTGAATTTGTGTGTGTGTGAACTTTTTAGAAATCCTGCTCATCCTTTTGCAGACTTTTTTTTTGTGCTGCAGAGGGTCGTCTGTATCGCTTAGCAAAAGATTGATCTAAGCTATATTTCAAACAGGCCAAGCAGAGAGGCCCTTCAGCCTGCAGCTTTGGAATGTGAGGAACAAATGGAAATTAAACCAAGTTCAGATCTGTTAGATCAAAAGCTGTATGTTGGAGGAAGAACAGAGAGGGGAATTCTCTTTGCTCGGTTTCCTTTGACCTATCTTTCCTCCGGCATCCGGTGAATGTTGGGCTCCCTGTGCTCCCCTCCGGCTACCTTTTCTTTGTCGTTCCTCAACATGGCAAAATCCGGCCTTTATGCAAGAGGGTTGTGGGGCAACTTGGTTGCCGGGTCTCCTCTTAAGGATTCAGTTTGGAGTCTGAGTCACAGCTGCACCCCTCCTAATAAAAGGTAAAGGGACCCCTGACCATTAGGTCCAGTCGTGACCGACTCTGGGGTTGCAGCGCTCATCTCACGTTATTGGCCGAGGGAGCCGGCATACAGCTTCCAGGTCATGTGTCCAGCATGGCGAACCAGAACAGCACACAGAAAGGCCATTAACGTTTTCATACCTTTATAATTAATTTTAGCATATTCAACAAATTTACTCCATTGCAGTTTGAATTTTCCTTCATCCTGTTCCCGGATTCTATTGGTGAGATTGGCCATTTCAAAATATTCAAGAAGTTTCGACTGCCACTCATTGATTGATGGCATTTCATTAATTTTCCATTACTGGGCTATCAGAGTTCTCACCGCCACAGTGGCATATAAAAAGAAATTTTGGTCAGTTTTTGCAATTTCTTTATCCAATAATCCCAACAAAAAAAGCCTACATTAGTAAACTTTCAGTTGCACGTCTTTATGGGTACTTCTCATCTTTGTAATCTTCATTTTCATTTATTTGGAAGGGATTTTTCTTTTGTTAATTTGTATTTCTTATTCATTTACTTCGTATACATTTTGGTATTTATCTGGGGCAGCCGACATGCTTGCATGCAGAAAGATCTGCATGAGGAGCAGCATCACAGCCTTGGTTTTAACTTCTCCCTTTCTGAACCAAGCTCTTGGGCACAGCATCCCAGGCCATTCTGAGGAGGGGGAGGCCTGTACAGACCTCACATTAGAAATGGATAGAGCAGCCTAATTCACATGCAAGTTACATGTGAAACAAGTAGTTTAGGGGGGCACTTTCTGTGAACTGAAACGGCATTGCAAAATCCGGGCAACTGTTTGTGAGCATCAGATCAGGGTGGAATCTAGACACATACAGTGGAACCTCGGTTTATGAACACCTTGGTTTACGAATTTTCGGTTTATGAACGCCGCGGACCCATCTGGAACGGATTAATTAACTTTCCATTACTTTCAATGGGAAAGTTCGCTTCAGTTTATGAATGCTTCAGTTCATGAATAGACTTCTGGAACCAATTGTGTTCATAAACTGAGGTACCACTGTATTAAAAAATGCTGTGAAAATATGTATTTTTTATAAAAAAAGGTGTTTTGAAAAGTATATTGAATTTGCCATAAGCTCACCATCGCCATCTCATGTCACATTTGTATGATGCACTTAAAACGCACTTAAAACATTATATTTGCAGCTATATAGCTGAGTCCCAGGTCATCCCAGCACAATAAGTATTCTCCCTCCCTCCAATGTACCTGCCCTCTGCTACCAAATGCCGTTATTCACATGTGTATGTGCTACACCAGGCACCCCCAAACTCGGCCCTCCAGATGTTCTGGGACTACAATTCCCATCATCCCTGACCACTGGTCCTGTTAGCTAGGGATGATGGGAGTTGTAGTCCCAAAACATCTGGAGGGCCGAGTTTGGGGGTGCCTGTGCGATACACATATATCCAAGCAATATGTGTTGGGGAGCTTTGACCTAGAATCACAGAGCACCATGTTGGAACAATATGAAAGCTGCCAGCTTGGGAGGGGGATAAGCAAAGAGACCATGACTCAGAGCATAAGGGCACTTAAGCACTTGGTTTATTATACAGCTTGTACATATGGAGAGCTATATCAGGCCAGCAATTATTTGCAGAAGATAGGAGATGGGAAGAGCAGAAGAGATGGAGCTGAGGACGGGAGTGGTCTAAAAAGGCGAAGAGCTCAGTGATAGGAGACATTTTTCAGCGCTTCCAAGGTTCTCCCTTTTACTTACTTCTCCATGGCTCTCAAAAAGCAGTTTAACTATGAGGCTTTATTAGATTAGTTTAGGGTGGGTATCAGGCGTTTAGACCAGGCATCCCCAAACTTCGGCCCTCCAGATGTTTTGGACTACAATTCCCAACTTCCCCGACTACTGGTCCTGTTAGCTAGGGATCATGGGAGTTGTAGGCCAAAACATGTGGAGGGCCGCAGTTTGGGGATGCCTGGTTTAGACTCTCAGGAGGTCCCATATCTGCTGAACTGAGGGTAGGAGCTGCTCCTTCCAGCCATGCTTGAGCAGAGGAATGCTAGCATACCTTTGTGACCAATCTTTACCACTCCTGAACTAGCTGTAACAGGATGCTGGACCAGACAGGCTTTTGGCCTTATCCAGCAGGACTCTTACATTCCTAAGAACAGATTTCTACTGACCCTGCAGCAGATTTCAGGCATGCAGGATCTGTTGTTGTCAGAACCCTGAGATCCAGCAACTGGAATCAGGTGCGGAATAGTGGCTCTTGAGTGTGATGTGTGGAGCCGCATGCAGGATGATGACTAGTAGGGAGGAGGGACTGACGCCACTCACCCACAAGCAATATACACTGTGGGGAAGGGCATGTATACATATATATATATGCACATTTCCAATTCTGTTACTGCATATCAGGGTTTCGAAAAGCCTTATCAAGAGGTGTGAGAAAGCCTTTTCCTTGTGGCTGTTATGCATTTTGGGCAGGGGAGAAACCAGCCAGGGAGATCTACTAGTCAAAGTAGATTTAAGTTGACCCAGTGGTTACTCTTGCCCTATGGAACAGGCTGTTTTATCTCCCTGCTCCACCTTTCTGTCAATATTTGTGTCCCAGATTTGAAAGGATTGGACAAATGTTTATATAGAAAGGGTGTAGTCTTTGGCATCAGGAAAACATTGTCTACAGCTGCAATCAAGTCTCTTGAATTCAGAGGGATTTGCTTCTGAGTAAACGCGCAAGATTATGCCGTCAAGGCATAATCATCATTATGAATCTGATTTTATCCTGCCTGGATGTTACCTTGAGCAAGCTCTCTTAACACCATGAAGTTCACAGGGAATCCCAGAGCTGCACCTGTTTTTACTGACACAAGGCTCGTGATTTATCTTCCTTGGTAAAAGAGTTCCGTATGTAGCCAATCAGTTCAGTCTGATGGAGTTGTGCCAAGATACCTTTCAGCCTCCAGCTGCATTTGACCCCGATAACAAGGACACACTAAACCGAAGTGGATTTTGATTAATGAAGTTTGGTATCTTTAGAATCCATTATGTGATAAATGAGACACTCTTCCGTCAGTGACAAATCACATTTGGGGTGCAATTCTTCTTTCGAGATAAATCTTGGAAGAGAGATATTCCTAGAATGTTCCAGCCAAGCCCAGTGAATTGAGTAG
This sequence comes from Zootoca vivipara, assembly GCF_965207765.1. NCBI lineage: Eukaryota > Metazoa > Chordata > Lepidosauria > Squamata > Lacertidae > Zootoca > Zootoca vivipara. The sequence goes on from NC_142584.1 coordinate 87,064,864, forward strand.
GCAGATGATAATCACAGTCAAGCAAGATGTCACTGTTGGAATAGAAACATTGTCACTGTTTGTGAAATGTGTGGTATCTTGTAAGATCTCTTGTTTCATGTCCTGGTGGAAGTCATGAAATGTTATCCATCAGGAGACTCTAATGTTGCAGTTCCACTGCCCCCCCCTCCAAATAATAGTAATTTATATTGTAAAAGGAGTTGGGTTATATCAGTTTTGGCTTACTTTAGGAATAACTGATCTGTTCCTGGAACGCATTCAGAAATTAAATTTTGCTTTCTGTACCAAACATCTGATTATTAGAGGCCAGAAACAAAACTAGAGGCTAGGTAAGCTGTTTGTTTTGCCTTGTAGCCTGAAATACTTTGTATTATCTTTGTAAACCTCAATAAACATACTCTGTGAGCATTTTTCATCTGCAAGTTTTAAATATCACATTTGGCTCTTCCTTGTTCTATGTATGTGGAGATTTCTCATATAGAAGAGAAGCAAATTGGAGATTACACTAAAGGTATAGCTATTACTGAAAAGGATAACTATGGGCTGTACCTAATGTTAGTTGTACCCTGAGTAGCTCCTTCATGGATCACTGCCTTGTCGTGGCGAAGGGGCTTGAATAACTCAGAGAAGCTATGAGCTATGCCATGCAGGGCCACCCAAGATGATCAGGTCATAGTGGAGAGTTTTGAGTAAACGTGATCCACCTGGAGCAGGAACCGGCAAGCCACTCCAGTATCCCTGCCAAGAAAACTCCATGGACAAAGACAACAGGCATATAAAAGTTATGACGCTGGAAGATGAGCGCCTCAGGTTGGAAGGTGTCCAACATGCTACTGAGGAAGAGCGGAGGACAAGTACAAGTAGATTCAGAGCAGATGAAGCGGCTGGGCCAAAGCCAAAAGGTCACTCAGTTGCGGATATGCCTGGAAGCGAAAGGAAAGTCCAATGCTGTAAAGAAAAATATTGCATAGGAACCTGGAATGTAAGAACCATGAATGAAGGTAAGCTGGATGTGGTCAACAAATGTTAAAAGCTAATTAGGCCAGGCTGGGATTAGATGTGTCTAGCACACAGTTTAGCACCCCAAGCCTTAATTAAACTTTGACACTTGCTCAATCCAGAGATTATAGTAGCCTGGCATCCACAAACACATGACACTATGTTCAGGCAGGTGTGTGAATAAATCCAGTTGATTGCTTTCTTAACTAGGAACCCTGTAAAAGGTAAAGTCCTCATTTGCATATGGTGTTCAGGTTAGGGGTGCAGTCTATTTTTATTCCACCTCCCCCTCTGTGCATTTGGTAAATGTGGATAGTTGGAAACATTTTTGTCAATGGGCAACATTTCACACATAATGAAATTGGCTCAACTCACAAGTTGCTTGTAAACTGGTTGCATAAACCGGCTGGCACATAGTGCTTATTATGACCAGAAGAAAGACACTGACAGAGACTTGGGGTAAACTCAGCCACCATCTGCTGCTGTTTCTTTGACATTCTGAGGTATATATCAGGAGGGAGCGGATGGCGCTGTGATCTAAACCACTGAGCCTCTTGGGCTTGCCGATCAGAAGGTCGACAGTTCAAATGCGCAGGACGGGGTGAGCTTCTGTTGCTCTGTCCCAGCTCCTGCCAACCTAGCAGTTCGAAAGCATGCAAGTGCAAGTAGATAAATAGGTACCACTGTGGCAGGATGGTAAACGGCATTTTTGTGCGCTCTGGCACTTGCCACAGTGTCCTGTTGCTTCAGAAGCGGTTTAGTCATGCTGGCCAGATGACTCGGAAAGCTGTCTGTGGACAAACGCCGGCTCCCTCGACCTGAAAAGCGAGATGAGCATTGCACCCCATAGTTGCCTTTGACTGGACTTAACTGTCTGGGGGTCCTTTACCTTTTACCTTTACAGTGGAATCTCAGTTTATGAACACCTCGGTTTATGAATTTTCAGTTTACGAACACCGCGGTCCCATCTGGAACGGATTAATTCATTTTCCATTACTTTCAATGGGAAAGTTCGCTTCAGTTTATGAACGCTTCAGTTTATGAACAGACTTCCGGAACCAATTACACCCATGCTTCGGGTTATGTACGCTTCAGGTTGAGTACTCCGCGGACCCGTCTGGAACGGATTAATCCACTTTCCATTACTTTCAATGGGAAAGTTCGTTTCAGTTTATGAACGCTTCAGTTTAAGTACTCCGTGGACCATCTGGAACGGATTAATTCACTTTCCATTACTTTCAATGGGAAAGTTCGCTTCAGTTTATGAACGGTTCAGTTTATGAACAGACTTCCGGAACCAATTGTGTTCATAAACCGAGGTACCACTGTATATCAGGAAACTGAAATTAAAGGAATGGTACCCAAAAGTCAGTATGTGGTTCATGGCTGCAAATAGAATTCTTACTCAGTACCACTCATTTCCCTGACACAGACTGACAGATAGCAAGGTTGCTACCTCTTTTATTGGTAGGTCTGTTGTACTTTGAATAACTGTACAATGGCAATCGAACAGGTGAAGATTTTTGATCATACGCAAGTGCAGTCATGGGAAAAGATTAACTTGTTGAATTTATGTTTGTCTGAGGAAGCATAGGTAGGATTTTGATATTGTATATGGCAGTATCTCTCTGCAGGCACTTGTTGTCAGAACTAGGGCATGTTGTACATGACCAGTTTATGATAATAAACACTTAGCATTGTTTTTGGTTGAGATGGTGCTCTTGGGTGTTTTGAGAGCTGAATGATGCTTAGAAGGATCAAGAACATAATGAAAGGAGAAATATTTCATATATCAGTTAAATATAATCTTGGTACAAGATGAAAGACTGGGATGCAAGCCTGTATAGTTGATCAAGAGTACGATGGAATGTGTTTCCCAGAATGGAATGTGATCTCTGAATTCTCTAATATTTTAAGAAGTTACGCCAAGGTTCCAGAGAGAACCCTCTAATCCGGAGGTCTTTCTCAGGCTCAAAGCCCTATTCACAAGAAGACTGTTTTGCAGGATAGGATCAGATCTGAGATAAAGCAATACAAATATGCAAAGCAGCTGAAACAATAAGGATGCTGTCAACAGCATGGAAGGAGGAGGAGGAATTGGAGGAGGAGGAGGAGGAGGAGGAGGAGGAGGAGGAGGAGGAGGAGTTTGGACTTGATATCCTGCCTTTCACTCCCCTTAAGGAGTCTCAAAGCGGCTCACAATCTCCTTTCCCTTCCTCCCCCACAACAAACACTCTGTGAGGTGAGTGAGGCTGAGAGACTTCAGAGAAGTGTGACTAGCTCAAGGTCACCCAGCAGCTGCATGTGGAGGAGCGGGGAAGCGAACCTGGTCCACCAGATTACGAGTCCACTGCTCTTAACCACTACACCACGCTGGCTCTCTTGCTGGAAGAGGACAGAACCATATATAGCCCAATAAGATGCGGCGAGATGAGTGTTGAACAGGCAACTGACAGCTGGCCTGACTGCCTAGGTGCGATTAGTATGTGAGAAGGAACGGCACTGATCAAGTCACAAACAAGCAGATAACGTGCCAAATTAGCAGACATTTTTGGAAATAAACAGATCTTTCCTTATGAGCTGGAGCAGTCTGTAATTAGAAGAAAAGAAACTGTGCTATGAGTTGTTATGCATGCTATGAGTTATGTGCATAGTGGACAGCGAGTGTACGCAAGCTGTGATGAATTCTTTATGCGCCCGCCAGTCAGTTAATGAAGTGTTTCCTCCAGGGGTTCTCAGAGCCATTGCACCTCACTGGCCTTTTCTGAAGGGGCAACACAATGTTCAGATGTTGAGGATAATTTGCTTAGCTTAATGAGGTTTTTTTAAAAAAACAAAAAAACACAACAACAACAAAAAACAACCAGAGCACTGGAAACGAATTATTAATATCTTATTGGAAGTCATAAGGAAATTGGAACTAAGGACCACAAACTGCAGGATGTGAAATACATATTTTTGTGGCATAGCTGATCTCATACACAGGGCATGAACACTTTTGTACCAATCCAAATCCTGCTGTGCCAATCATGATTTATACAGGAAGGCCAGTGATGGGATAGGATGTTCCCACTGTATATAGCACATCTATGGCTTCACCTAGCAGAGGCACACAGGGTATGTTTTGAGCTGCAGGTAGAGTGTAAGAGATTGGCCAGACAGTTCTAAATGAAAGTTCCCCCTAGCCTGGTTCCTCACCAGTCAATGCTACTCAAAGAAAATTCCAAAGGGGTGTTCTGGCTAAGCAATGCCACCTTTGAATGTGGGTCACCTCTAACACTGATACCCACCCACCCACACCACACATGGGTCTCTCAATGGTGGTGCCTCAGCAAGCAGCTCACTGCCACAATCTGCTTAGGTGCCTGCAAGCATCCTGCCACTTTGCTGTCCCACCAATGCTTCAGTGTTGTTGCTGCTTTCTGCCTTCCTGCTGCTGTTACTTGATAAATCCCTGTTTTAAACTCTGGAGAGTCACTGCAAGTCCATGTAGACTAGCCGTCTTCAAACACGGGTTTTTAGAAGTGGGGCTACAACCCCATTATCCCCAAATGACCATCGACTAAACTGCCTGGTGGCAATTGTAGTGCAACAACATATGGAGAATCAAGGTTGAAGAACTATGTATTGAACTTGTTGGACCAATGGTCTGGCTCAGTATAAGGCAGGTTCTTAGGAGAGGAATTCAGCGTCAAGCTAAGGCAGCCGTTCTGTCATTTTGGCTTCCCAGATGGAACAACCTTCCTCTCCTCCTGCCCCATGCTCTTTTCCGGGGGTTCTCCTGACCTTCCCTGAGCCAATTCCAGGGGGATTCCCTCCTTCCAAGGAATGAGAAGGAGGGAAGTACAGTATGAGAGAGAGTATGCCTCTTTCATCACTCTTTCCTCTTTCTTAAAAATAAAATCTCCAGCCAAAAGGAATGCACAGGCAATGGCAATATGAAGCCATTGGTCTCAACAATTGAGACCAAATATTTAAACCTTTTTAGGCTTTCTTAAGCTAGTCTTACCTTGCATCTAACTGAAGTGCTATGGGCTTTTAGTTTGATTTTATGCTGGTTTGTATATTTTAATGGCTAGTAGCCAGAACTCATATGTGCTTACACATAGCTCTGAGTAGTTTGTGCAAAGCTGAATTCCAATCAGTACTGTAATTATTTAGAAAAATATACAGTCTATTGAAGCATAATGTGAACTAATAACATTTGCTCATGAGTTTTGGCTATTCAGCTCAAATAAAGAAGTAGGCAACAGCTGTTTTGATTGCACCTACATTTTAAGTATAATAAGAGCAAAAAGAAGGAGAAGGAGGAAAAAGGAGGAAGTAGAAACCTTTGAAAATATCCACAGTTTGCAACAAGTTCTAAATATCAGGGATGTGATTCTGCAAAATATATGTACTAACTTTAAAAGAGTTGTAGCTCAGTAAGAAGATCAGCTGAAGGTCCCAAGTTAAATCCCTAGCATCTCGAAGTAGAGCTGGGAAAGTTTCTGTGTCTGAAACCTTAGACAGCACCTGTTAAGTGTAGCAATACTGAACTACTTGGACCAATTTGTATGACTCAGTAAAGCTAAAAGGTAAAGGACCCCTGGATTGTTAAGTCCAGTCAAAGGTGACAATGGGGTTGCGTCGCTCATCTCGCTTCAGGCTGAGGGAGCCGGTGTTTGTCCACAAACAGCTTTCCGGGTCATGTAGCCAGCATGACTAAACCGCTTGTGGTGCAAGTGCAATGGAACATTGTGATGGAAACCCGAGCACACAGAAACACAGTTTACCTTCCTGTCACAGCAGTACCTATTTATCTACTTGCACTGGTGTGCTTTTGAACTGCTAGGTTGGCAGGAGCTGGGACAGAGCAATGGGAGCTCAGTCTGTTGTGGGGATTCGAACTGCCCAAGAGGCTCAGTGGTTTAGATCACACAGCTAACTATGTTCCTAAATGGAGTGCAGTTTCCAGGATGAAAATGATGATCGAGTCTTTACTCCCAAAAGAGCTTACACATGGGCAACTCCAAATCATGTCAATAAGGAATCTGGCTTCTGTCCATAGCTGCCAAGTTTTCCCTTTTCTCGCGAGGAAGCCTATTCAGCATAAGGGAATTTCCCTTAAAAAAAGGGAGAACTTGGCAGCTATGCTTCCCTTGGGGAAAGAGGTAACCGTTTATGGTGGAGGCCGTGAATCCTAGAATATTAGTTTTTGCTTATTGAGATGCATCTTTGGGTCAAAGGAGAACCTTTTGATAGATGGAGTACTGTAGACCACTACCAACTCCTACTCCATTCCTCATGATATCCACCTCAGAACCATCTAAACAGATTGCTGGCCTTGCAGGATGCAATTGTTGGATGTAAGGGGAAGTGGGTCATATTAGTAGCCATGAGCCCAACCTCCACACACAGTGTACAAGTATGTATATGTTCAGATTTGCATCTGGCTACTCTTTCCCCACATTATGTTGCTTGCAGTTGCCTCAACAGAGGTGTTGGGATGGATTCACAAGAATATTCTGGAGTTGTAATGAGAAAAGCCTCCCCCTAGTCGGGCGGAAGGAGTTCTGGACGCGCTCGGAGGATTTATGAGTTGTGACGCACTTTAAATTGGAGCAGCGACCTGAAGCTAAGTTCAGCTATAGGGCAAGGAGATCCATTAATTTACCAAGAGTTTATGGTTTGATGTTTGGGTCTCCTGCCTGAAAAAGCTGTAAATTCTATAATGATCGTGAATCTTCATGGCTATGAGAGAAAGCGAAAGTGATTTGAGCTTTTTGAGATGGCGCTGCTTCGGGCTGCTTCGACGCAACAAGGAGCTCCATTAAGAAGATTTATGGGGAGGCTGGACTGATTAACTCACACAGGAGAAAGAACATCTGTGAAACTTTGTTTGATATTTATCTCAGCGGCTGGGAAACAATCGGATGAAAGTGGAAAACATCTATGTGACTGTAAGGGGAAGATCTGGATTATTATGAACTTGGAGGACGATTTGAACTTTAGAAAAAAGACGGCAGTGGACAGTTGCGAGGAATTCCCAATTTCTTGAAGCATGGGAACCCAAATAAAAAATTCTTTAGATGATTTGGCATAACATTCGGTTTGATTGATATATATATGTGTATAATTTGAAATATTGAATGTGATATAATTGGTTTTAATTGGAAAATTAATAAAAAAAAAATATTTTTTTTTTTAAAAAAGAATATTCTGGAGTTGTCACAATCCAAATAAAATCTTTTTGTGTGTGTCTCTGAGCTGTTTTCATTGTCAATTGTTCTTGCACATCATTTGGTAAATGCGAACTTGTATTCTTATGTATGTGTTTTAGTCAACAATGGAAGCAAATATTTAAAACGATAAATCTTGTACCATTGCACTACAACTCAATGAATCAATGTTTTCTGGGGGGAAGTGGAAACATTTTCTAGTTTTAATTAAAAATCCTTCAAGCTTCAATACATTCAAATCTTCCTATTATTTTTATTATTATTATTTTCTTCCTTGTGCGGTCTCCCTCTTCATATGTGTTCTTTTACTCTTCTTTGTGGTTTATGATTTACAGGAGTGCACATGGGTAGGATTTCATGAATTGGAACCTAGAGACAAAGACTCCTGGTCCTGCTTATCTTTCTCATGTGGAAGAGGAAGGAAACATCAGGCACTGGTTAGAAAACAGTTATGCTTCCAAGAAGGGAAAAATACTATTTCAGAGCAGATACCCACCATAATGACTAATAGCTGTGGAAGATTATTGCCATTCCTCAATGAGCAATGTTCTAGCCCACTCCTGCAATCAGCTGATTAATAAGGACCTCTCTTATACAAAGCAGGAGACACAGTCAACCTTCTGCATATACCGGTAAACAGAGGACTTCAGTACAACAACAACAGCAGCAGCAGCAGCAACAACATACTCAGTTCCTGCTTACAGACTTCCCAGAGGCATCTGGTTAGCCACAGTGAGAGCAGGATCCTGAACCAATAGGGGTATTGCTATGTACTTATGGTGCCACTATTCTTATGCTGAATGTGTGGTTCTATAGAACAAATGGATCCTTTACAGTTCAGATATATTGCCCTGGCATATGTGATAGTATGAACCACATAGTTAAACCACTGAGCCTAGGGCTTGCTGATCAGAAGGTCAGCGGTTCGAATCCCCGTGACGGGGTGAACTCCCGTTGCTCGGTCCCAGCTCCTGCCAACCTAGCAGTTCGAAAACACGTCAAAGTGCAAGTAGATAAATAGGTACTGCTTTGGCGGGAAGGTAAACAGCGTTTCCGTGTGCTTCTCTGGTTTGCCAGAAGCGGCTTTGTCATGCTGGCCACATGACCTGGAAGCTGTACGCCGGCTTCCTCGGCCAATAATGCGAGATGAGCGCTACAACCCCAGGGTCGGTCACGACTGGATCTAATGGTCAGGGGTCCCTTTAACTTTACCTATGCTTGCTCACACATAAGTTTAATCAGAATGCAGTTCCACTGACTTCTGCGCAGCTTGCTGACAAGTGATACACTTCTGTCTAAACAAGCATAGGATTGTACAGTTGATCTCCCTCTACTCCATAGCTAACCATATTTTCTGACTCTGAGATATGAATATTGGCAACTCATAATGCACATACATGAAGTGAGCATTCTAGCCTCTAAAGGTCCTCTCAGCTGAGAAGTCCAAGTCCAGTTCAGCTTCCTCCCTCCTTCACTCTCCAGTTCATCCTGGCACAAAGGGTAAAAGGTAAAGGAACCCTGGATGGTTAAGTCCAATCAAAAGTGACTATGGGGTTGCAGCGCTCATCTCGCTTTCAGGCTGAGGGAGCCAACATTTGTTCGCAGACAGCTTTCCAGGTCTTGTGGCCAGCATGACTATACCGCTTCTGGCGCACGGAACACCGTGACAGAAACCAGAGCGCACGGTAACACCGTTTACCTTCCTGCCGCAGCAGTACCTATTTATCTACTTGCACTGGCATGCTTTTGAACTGCTAGGTTGGCAGGAGCTGGGACAGAGCAACAGGAGCTCACTCCATCATGGGGATTCGAACTGCTGATCTTCTGATCGGCAAGCCCAAGAGGCTCAGTGGTTTAGACCATAGGGCCACCCACGTCCCAAAGGAAAGGAAGTAGGCTTAACTGCTTATGCTTCCTTTAGTCTTTGAATTGTCAACTGCAAACTTTTCATTTTTGGGTTTTGGGTTTGGTACACAGAAGTCAAACCCAAAGAAGGAGAAGGGGACAACAGAGGACGAGATGGTTGGACAGTATTCTTGAAGCTACGAACATGAGTCTGACCAAGCTGCGGGAGGCAGTGGAAGACAGGAGTGCCTGGTGTGCTATGGTCCATGAGGTCACGAAGAGTCGGACACGACTAAACGACTAAACAACAACAACAACAACACAGAAGTCATCTCAGTGCTGCTGACATATCTAACCATGCTTCAAGTTTTTGTTGTTGTTTGCCACATAATATATTTTGGGTTCTTCTTTCACGGAAGATGAATAGTTTGGTGGATTCAAGGTTGCTAGCTACGGCTATATTCCTCCAGCGGAATGCCACTATGCACATTGGTTGTTGCTAAGCAGTAACCGTAACAAACTGCTGGCACCAGATGCAGAAGAAAGAACAAATAAGCATAAGGGCCACCTGAGGATTGTTAGAGCCCATCTGGGGAATTTCCAAAGCTGGTGAAGCCGAGAACATGTCGCTCCTCCTCCCTGATACCAGGAGGTGTTTAAGAATCCCCCATAAGAACATTTCTGTGTAAACTCTTTAATTGTCCTACAGAGTCTATACAGTAATTTCATTCTGACTCTCTGACAGACAATGTAGTACTCGTGTTTCCTTGTCTTGGCCGGGTATGTGCCAGGAATACAACACACAACATAAATCCACCCTCCAGCAGAACTTTTTAGGCAAAAGACAATGAAATCTGAGCTGTAGTGGCAGGAAAAGGAAATGGAGGCCTAGTTCCCTCAGAGGAATCAGACTTATATGCAGAAGGAAAGCAGTAAACTGCTCCAGAAGTTGGGAGGGTGGTGGAAGTAAGTGCAATATACTCTTTTGAAACTTCTCTTTGATCAAAGCGCAATGCAGGGAGCCAGCTTTCAATGGCTGGTAAACGCAGTTGGATCTGTTTGTCTACTCCATTCCCACTTCTTCCCACCTCTGGTTTTCTATTCTCCCTCTACAAAAGAGACACTGAGCATTTGGTGCCCTTTCTCTGTCGTAAGCTTGCAAAATGCTTCTTGCCCCACAGAATTCAACAGAAGAGTATCGCCCAAATACAGACTGATTAACTAACATTATCAAACTTCAGTCATCGGCCCCAACACTAGCACTTATGGCCTTACAGCCCCCTGGTCTGTAGTCTGATAGCCCGACTCTCCCAGGCTTGTAGTTTATTCCCTTTAAATATTTTGGCAATTGGATTCTGCCTGTCCTCTGTTTTTCTTACTACTTGCCGAGAACTGATGAATAAATCTGCTGGTAATACCCTGTCAACATAACTAACAATTGAGCAATTCAATAATGCTTTGCCAATTCAGAATAAATAGAAGTTATGCAGGAGGGTGTGTGTTAGGGGGCCATGCTGCAAGGAAAATCTAAGCAACGGGCAAAAATCAGACAATGATTCCTGCCCTGTTTTGGAAAACAAAACGCTCAAGATGTAGTTATGTGGTGTAAGGATGATTCTGTAATGTATACATAATTTGCTTTAAGTAATTCATGCTTCAAAATCTGGGCTTGGAGACAAACATACACGCCATCAAGACCTTCTAGGTTGCTTCCTATCCATTCAAGTTGGAATCTAAAATATGAAAATATTGTAAAGTTCATTTTACAAGCTTCTGACATTACAACAATGTGTCAAATGTGTCAACACCTTTTCCCTCCATGATTTCGAAACATACCATTCCAAATGAAAGCCTGCTCTTAGAAAAACTTACCAAACAGTGATTTATTTTTTTTAAAGCAGCACAGAGCTCATTCTTTGATAACTTCAGATTCATGTTGATTTATGTGGATGTTTGCACATAATGAGGCCTGTGATACTTATACTGCCTGCTAAAACCATGCTGTATTTTATGTGGACAGCAGGTACAGAACCATAAAGATCATTTTAATGGCTAATCAGAATTAGTATAACAAGATATTTTCTGTTGCTACGTGTCACAGTGGCCGGAGTGCGCTACTTCAGAGTAACGACTCTACACAGCTCTGCATGTTATCTTTTTATTGGTGCTGCGTATTTACAGTGCTAAAGGCAGTGCTATTTACAGAGACACATCTTATCCGCTTGAATCAGAACCTCCGAATGGCGTTTGGCGCGTTTTTCTCCAACATAACAACTTGGGGAGACCCATCCTCTTCCCCCTACGTTTTTTGCGCAATTCCGGAGTTGGGGGGACAGGTCTGCCCCCCTTGCTTCCCCCTTCCTGTCTCACCTGGGACGCTGGCTCCGCTACCCTGCCTGAGCCTCGGACCCCACTTCCTGCTTCCCCACTTGAGACGGAGCTCTCCCTGCTTTCCCCTGCACTCGGGGATGGGCTGGAACTCAGGAGGGGAGGGACTTCGCGATATCCCCTGTCCCTCACACTACGGTTCTTAGTAGCTCTCATAAGAATACTGGGAGTTTTATAGGAGCCGAGATATTCTAACATCATTCTTAAGGGCTGTTTGGTTCATCAGCGACCTAGAATGGGTAAGCATACTCATATTCCCACGAAGGCTTTAAACACCAGTCTGAGACAAATGAGGATCCATCAAAAAGGGTGCTTCTAGATCAGAATTTATTGTGGAATTGGTGCTGCTCATGAGTAAAAAAAAACTAAAAAAAACTAGGAGAGCCAAAATTGCATTTATAAGGGTACCTGGGGCCCACAAGCACTAAATTAAGGGCTTGTGGACTCTGCTCTTGCCTGAAAGCTTATCTATTTATTTAATTGTTTCGGAAGGTGATGCTATGTTCAAGATTTGGATCAACCCTAATACTTTTATTTTTCAGGAATCCTTCCCCTTCATAACGGGAAAAAAGAATGTATGTACAGTAATACCTCGGGTTACGAACGCGATCCGTTCCGGATCGCAGTTCGTAACCCGAATAGTTCGTAAACCGAACGCGATGGGCGCCGCCATTTTGCGCATGCGCAAAGCACGATTTTCGCGCTTTCCGCATGCGCAGATCGCGTGATCTCTCTCTCTCCGCTTCTGCGCACGCACGCGGGGCGAAAACACTTCCGGGTTTGCGCAGTTTGTAACCCGAACTGTTCGCAAACCGAGGTGGTCGTAACCCGAGGTACGACTGTATGGTGTAAACCAGCTGGCCCTGTGTACAAGATGAAACAAAACAGAAGGCAAGATAATAAAACAAAGGAATATGGAGTGGGTATGAAAGCTCGTAACACTGTTACTCTTCTCTACATGTCATTTAGAAGAGTTGCTCCTAAATTGTGCTTCCATTCTCATTGCTTAAGAAGTCTAGTGCCCAACATTCTAATCTATTCATCTGACATTGCTAAGACACCCATCCTTTTGCAAGATAGCAATCGACCACACAATTAGTATCATGCTTAACTTGCAAAAAAGTAAACTAAAGTAGAATGGACTATGTTTTTTGTAGAGCAGGAATTTTAGAACAGTTTGATCACAAACTCCACTCATAGTTTCTGTTTATTTTACAAGGCACACACTGACATTGGGATGACAGGTGGAAATAGGCTACAAAATCATGTCCCAGAGTTGTTGGGAGTCATAACCAGCATCATCAAACAAATCAATAACCTGAATGGGAAATGGCTTCTGACACTTCAAGGACTCTGAGGACAAAAGAGAAGTTTCATGGGCGCAGATCCTTTCATCACAATATTTCCATAATGTGGGGAACGGGACTTATTTCCTCAGTAGGATAACACACTCCCAGGGACTAATAGAGCGCAGGCAGCTGATATCATCTCTGAAAGAGGGGGAAAGGCTTTGAGGCTGCATAACAAGACATTTCCCTCACAGGTAAGGAAACACCTGAGGGGAAATGGAGGTTATTATGTAGAGCATGAAGGAGCAATACGTTCATGTCTCCTAAGTAACTTTAGGCAGGAAGCCCACAGTGGGTTCCAAGTTATTTCAGACGAAATCCCTTTGCTTTCAATTAAGCCAGTGCCAGGAGGCTCTCGGAGACTGATGGCAGATGACAAGAATACTCTTCCGAGAAAAAAATGTATTGGCTGATAACAGCTGGGGAATAACCGATCCAAGGCAGTAGACCGCAATGGTTTCAAGATGACTGACAGATTTTAGAGCGACCGTAATGTTCAAGAAAAATATATATGTCTTTATCAGTCATAAAAAGTGTCAAGGAGGTAACTGACACTCTCACCCGCACATGGAGGTTGTTTTAAGGATTTGTTTGGCAGCTATGAAATCTAAATTTTGCTCTAATGCATTTTTCTTTATTAAAAAATAAAGCATCCAGGGTCAAAACAACTGCACTTATTTATTTGGTTCATTCACAAACAATCCCACTTTTCTTTTTCCGGCAGGAAAAATTTCTCTTTTCACTTTAGCATTTCCATAATTTCCAGGCACCTTATTCATTCGTTCGTTCGTTCGTTCGTTCGTTCAAAATCTCAGAGTAGCTCATAAATAATAATATAAAACACATGAACAAGGAACAAGTAGTATAAAACAGTATTTTAAATCCTCAAAACTATGACTAAGAACAGCAGCCTATTCGTTCAATACGCTGTTTAATGGATTGTAACACCCATTTAGATCAGCATTAGGCATAGCTGCCAAGTCTCCCATTTCCCCCGGGAAATCCCAGTTTTTCCAGCTGTTCCTAGCTGAAAAAACGGATTTTTTTTGTTTTTCCCCGGTTTATTCTGGCGCAGCGGCCATTTTGGAACTGGGCGGAGCATGCTCAGAAGCGACTTTTGATGCTGCTCTGCCCAGTTCCAAAATGGCTGCAGTGCGACTTCTGGCACGGCGGCCATTTTGGAACTGGGCAAAGCAGCATCAAAAGTCACTTCTGAGCATGCTCCGCCCAGTTCCAAAATGGCGGCAGCGCTACTTCCGGTCTGCTATTTCCGACCCGGTCCCTTATTTCTCTGACAGCAACCTGGCAGGTATGGCATTAGGACACCCATGGAAAGAAGTGTGCCTTAAGCAAACAGTGAAATTAAAATAGAGACACTGCCTAATACACCACCAGAGGCAGGGAGTTCCATGAAGAGGTTTATACCATGAAGAAGATTCTAGTCCTGGTTGCCACCCCTTGAGGCACTGAGAAGGGTCTCCTCCAAAGATTTCAGTAGCCTGGTTGCAATATACAAGGAGAAAGGCTCAATCAAAAATCTGGGACCCAAGATGTTTTGGACCATTTAATAACCAAACATCAGTGGGATCATACTCCTCCTCAAGGACCAGAGTTTCTCCCGGATCCAAGAGACCTCAGTGGCAAGGAGGGCCTTTTGCCATCTTCAACTGGGCTCCCTTCCGGCTCTAGGCTCAGTACAACAGATGCCACTACCCCTTCTCTGTAGTTTGTTAAGGGTAGTGAGAATTGTATCTCTGTGAGGGGGAAACTACAGTTCCCAAGATTCTTTCGGGGAAGTCATGCGCTTAGATGTGCACCAAAGTGCTTTAAAATCATGGCGTCCATCTGCCCTGCTAATTAGGAGGGCCTGAAGGCAAGACTTTAGCAATGTCACATAAGGGACGGAGTTCTCAAGCCTGATGGACGATCACAGGTTTTCGCTTGTGATTTTCATATGACTAACAGTGCAATCCTACACATCTCACTGAGTTAAGTGTGGCTTATTTTGGATAAGGGTACAACCCTAACCCTGCCTGCTGCCTGGCAGGGCTTAATGGAGTGATGGGACCACCACCACATCTGCAGCCCTCCCATGCCATCTACTTGGGGCAAAAGGTGTGGGGCTGGTGCAGTGATCAAGCTTTGATGGGATTGTTCCAGGTTTTTCTGCTGGCATGGAAGCTGCCAGGTGGACTTCTGACCATTTGGTGGGTGGAATGTGGAGTTCCATGCCAGCAAAGACCAGTAGAGCTGGGCTGGGCTTGGCAGAGGGACACTTTTGCCCAGTTGCCCCCAAGCCCTACTTAATAGACTTTGAATTGCATGCTAAGTTGGTATAGCATCACAGACGGAATAAATAAATATTTTTAAAAATGAAGGAAGTTATATTATTAGTAACTTTCCAATTTCATGGCAGCTCCCTTGGAAGTCCCACGTGGTGCTTTATGAAGATTAATTATGTTTCACTCTGTTCCCAGCAGGAAGATATATCCCTTTTGCAGATGAAATAACTTACAAAAAGATAGCCAGAGGAACATGTCGAGTCAGGAATAAGATCTAGAGATCCAGATACTTAACTGGCTTTGTAGGATTTTAAGAGAATAACAATTCTTGTTGTTGTTTTTATTATCTGGATCCAACACCCTTTACATGGAGGGTGATATTTTATTGAACCATGTTTAGGGAAGCTTTTAATGTTTGTTGGATTTCTGTATTTTAATATTTTGTTGGAAGCCGCCCAGAGTGGCTGGGGGAACCCGGCCAGATGAGCGGGGTATAAATAATAAATTATTATTATTATTGAAGTGAATAAGATGGTTGACTGTAGGGTTATTGGTTTCCTGTTTTTTTGGAACTTGGCCCAAATATGCAGCTTGTTTCAATGAAATGGACTAGCAGTTTAAAGGACTGGGACAACCTCAATGTCAAGATGTTCTAGCCAGGCCATTTTTTAAAAAACTGTGGGCTGTAGCCAACAAAGTCATCCTGTTTAGCGCAAGAACTTCTACCAATGCAATGGGACTTCCTCTCCATCTCCTCTCCTTGCATGCATCTTCCCCACCAAATCTGTTCTGGAGGGTTGCAGGAACCCTAGAACAGATTTAGGGCGTGTATGGGTGGTATATGGAAAGAGAAGAAGGAAAAGAAGTCCCATTGTGCAGATGGAAAGCCTTGCCCTAATGGGAGGACTTTGTGGGATACATACAACCCTGCATTAGGAAATATCCAATCAGTCAAACAATATTTTTAAGACACACGTTATGTTGATATAGCTATGCATGGCTTCAAGGTTGAACAAAATTCTTCATTGGAGGAAATGGAAAAGTTCCTTGGGGCCTTCTAGCTTTCTGGGTAACAGAATGGTGGGTTTATCCAGCACAGAATTCTAGACCTCGAAGCTGAAACGTCTAACTAACCCTATGCCTGAAGTCCCTTTGTCCATTTTCAGTGGTCCTTGCCACCTGTGTGTCAAACAACAGCAATGGATACAGAAGTACCCCCAAGCTATGGATCTGCTCAGTGCTTTTTTTCTGGGGGGAACGCAGGGGTACGCACACCCCTAAACATTTTGTGGATCTAAGTTTGGCCTCAATGAGGGGAAGTATTTCAATATGAGTAGGAAAATGAGAGTACCCCTAAACATTTTTAGGGGGGGGAAAGCACTGGATCTGCTCCTTCAGTGGGAGCGTAACCCCATTCAGAGCATGCTAGATCCCGTCCATTATCAGACACTGATCTAGCACATTTTTTCTTCTCCACAGGTTAGTCTAAATCAGGCACCCCCAAACTGCGGCCCTCCAGATGTTTTGGCCTACAACTCCTATGATCCCTAGCTAACAGGACCAGTGGTCAGGGAAGATGGGAATCGTAGTCCAAAACATCTGGAGGGCTGAAGTTTGGGGGTGCCTGGTCTAAATGGAGAAAGCAGTTACATGATAGTGTTGCATGCCGCCCCAAACTCATAACACGTTTCAGTAGAAAACCAAATCAATATTTAGCTAGAGGGATGTAGTGTGCTACCAATTACTGATAGTTTGCTTGCTATATTTATGACCATAATGTATGACCCAAATTAAATTAGATGGTAATTATTCAATGGTGTACCTGGAGTTATATCAACTAATATTTCTGATGCTGAGAAACCTCCAGATGCAAATTTCTAACAGTTACATCCTGAGTTCTAGTGAAGGCTAATCTGGACAGCAACCGTTATGATTACTCTTCAGTTCTAGGTCATTAATCATCTACTTAATCATCTACTTGGAATGTTTCCCTTTAATTGCATTGGTTATTCTGTGCAGGAAATCAATGCATCCTATCCAGCAAAGATCATAATTAGAAGAATTGTCATGGTAAAATGTTGAGTACCTGTTGCTTTTGTTGACATAAAAATGCATATTTCCCTAGGCAAGATCTTGCAAGATATAACCTTATCTTTAATTAATTAAAAGTTGCTTTGTGTTCAAGGCCATTTCCCCATGATTAGCATTTCAAATAAAACATCACCGGATCTTAGGGAATACGAACTGTCAGAACAGGATTGTACAGGGGGCATTTGAAAAGGAAGACTTTCTTTACCTTAAATGTTGAAGTTCACAGAAACATTTAATTGCAGATCCTGAGTTTTGAACCAGAGATGGAATTCTAAGCACTTCCATCATTTATTTCCTGACCATCTAAAACAGTCTAGCTGTCTCTTGGGTGCCTCGTCAAAAGAGTACTCTGCAAACCCATGATGTGTAGGGAGACTATTGTGACTTAACTTTGTGTTGATTTTGACCAGCAAGGAACAGCCTTTACTGAACTCCAGCTAGTTCAGAGCTGGAATAAATTTTCTCATGTTCCACATTGCGTGATGGTATTTGGATTTCCCCATAATCCAGGAAAAACACATCCTCAAGTCTAAGAGAGAGAGAGAGAACTAGTTGGCAAAGGTTCAATATGCCACAGAGAACTGGAATCAAAGCCAAGGCTTTGATTAATACCAGAAAGATTTAAATTATTAACTTCGTTACCTGTCTCATGCTGCGACTTAACAATGTTTGTTTATCTATTGATCTGTCGATCTATCTCAAGATGAGTTCTATACAGTGCAGACCTGTACTATAATGTAGATCTTCAACATTCTGTCCTCTATGATTTCGCCCATCTGCTCCCTTTCCTGTTCCATTCTCCTCCATCTTTCTCTTGTCCACATTTGTATGATTACAATAGCAACAGTGAGTTTCTCTAGAATTTATACCCTCTTGGTCTTGTGATACTGATGGGCTGGTACTGATGTAACCAAAGGACTTCCTACAGGTTTCTTTGTTGTAAGCTGCTTTGAGCATGATTTTATTTGCGGGAAAGCAGCTCACAAACAAATAATAAATGAGTGAATGGTTTCAAGGGAACCAAAGTTTGATTATAAGTTTGTGTGTTTATGCGCTATACTTTTCCGGAACAAACCGATTCAATTAGTGAATGGTAAAAATGAAATAACTTCCAAGTGTTGTTTGGAAAATCAAAACATGGGCTCAATTATCTGTTTAGGAATAGCTGACATTTTGCTGGCTTGACAATAAGAGCAAACATCCATTTGAGACCAAGATTAAAGTTACCCGAAGTAATATCGGATGTGATTGCACTAGGAATAATAGCCTTTATGGGGGAAAGGGGTATTGCTCTGGTTTGCTCTTCATCTTCTTGATATTTGACCTCAATTCCATGGTTTCCGATGATACAGAAGGCAGATTGCCAGTATGATTTCCCCTCCATGAGTCTTCTCATGCATAATGGCTACAGAGAAAGATTAAATATTGTTCCTGGCTGTTTTAGAAAAAGGTCTTTAGACAGCAATTCCAACAGGTTTTCTATCTCAGTCCATACCACCGAGCAGCGCAGTTGGATATTTTCACTGGTTTATGTTGGCCTGAAGTTATTGGACTATATAGATATTTTTTAACCTTAATAAAACATTTGCTTCCATGTTCAACGAAACCTATTTCATTGAATGGCCAGACCAGACATTCAGTGATGCTTGGCACGAACTACTTCAAGGCTGAGTTGAAAGCAAAACATTTTTCATGGTCTGTAAGTATCCTGAAGTGACCAATAACAAATAAGGTTTTGGGATGGGGAGGTGAGGAATCCACAGAAAAGGCCACAAACATTCTCAGTGACTGATGAAAACTAATTCAAATGTTGCTGTTGACCTTTGACCTTGAAATTAAACAACTGGCTTTTTTCCTTGTTAAATTTTCTGCACTGCTGAGGAGGACTTTGCCAAGAAAACCAAAAACACAGGAAAGGGATTTTCATTTTAATGGAGGCTTCAGGCCAAAAGTATATAATGTTCTGTTTACAGTTACATAATGGCGTGATCCATTTAGTTTATGGGTTCTTAATAGATATTATAGGAAACCTGTACTGACAAAAAATCATGCAGGATCAATGAACACAGATATCTTAGGAGGGAATGATATTTAGGAAATATGCAGGGCATAAAGTGAAGAAGGAAGCCATTCCAGGGCAGGGCTATGTACTGAGATTCTCAGGGTGAGTGCAGACTCTGACAGAGAGGAGGCAGAAGCTGCTTCTGCAGTTTAGCATCTGACCATCCTGTTTCTACTGGCAACTCCACTGATAGCCAGTGTCAATTGGGTAGGTAGGACTTGTTCCTTTTAAACAGAATGGCAATAAACCATTTGAGGCAGTTTTCTCACTGAAGCTAAGCAAACCAGTCACTGCGTGAGGATGGTAGGTGAGCAATGGGCCACACAGGCCCAGAGGGAAAGCCCTACCCCTTGTCGCAGTCTACGGCTGCTTGGGAGGAGTCCAGACGGACGGGGCTCATACCTGGCAAGTCTCCCGCTGACAAATGCAGGAACAGCAGTGGCGCGGTACCGGAAGTTGCGTAGAAGCACCTTCCTGGGCCGCTCTGACCATGTGTGGGCACCGGAATAGGGCAGAGCGACACCGGAAGTCGCTTGTACACATGCCTGGTGGCCATCTTGGTGGTGGCTGCATGGCGGCGGCCATCTTGGTGACGGCCGCTGCCATGCGGCCACCACCAAAATGGCCGCCGGGCATGCATAGAAGTGACTTCCGGTGCCGCTCTGCCCTATTTCTGGTGCCCACACATGGGCAGAGCAGCACCCAAAATGGAGGCTCCCTGGTAGGTAGGAAATCCGGGGGATTTCCGGGATTTGTCTCCATTCGGGAGAACAGTGGGAAACGGATTAAAATCCGGGGGTTTCTCGTGAAAAACGGGGTACTTGGCAGCTAAGACGGGGCTAGAGAGGGAAGGAGGGGCCAGACATCAGTTCCAGCAACATCTTCAACTAGGGGTGACTAGCCCAGATGGACTCTGTTGTGTTTTTATTTTTGTGAATAAAAGCTAATTGCATTTTGTGTCTCAGATCCCTTTCCTGACTTGTGAACAACCTCCATTCTCCTGACAGCCCCTTGACGCCTAACTTGGTAGATCTCTCCAGCCTTCCCTGAATCTTTTTAGCCAACGTGCTTGGGTGGGAACACACGTAAAATGAAGGCGAAATAGTGCTCTTGTCAGGGACTGTGCTGAGGAGGAATGGTGGGAGCCACCCCCTCCCCCTGCTCCTGCATCTTCCCAGGAGCAGGAGGACGGTATAGATTTGGAACAGTGGTTTGAAGAGGGACACAGCTCAGAAGGCAGAACCTGGGAAATACTGCATGGGGAACAGTTAGGAGTAGAAACGCTGGAAGAGAGAAGGTTAACAGATTCACAGTCTCTGAACAGCATTCCCCTGCTCAGCCCAAGGTCAAGAAGAGCTCAGAAAGTCTCAGAACAGGAAGCACAGAGGGTACAAGCTCAGATTACGAGAGGTAGGAGTGACGTAGATTAGTAGGGACGGAAGGGGATGTGATCCTTAATTGGGAGCACCACCATTCTGGTTAGATGCTTTCTTTTGTCCCTTGCTGTGTTTATTAAAGAAACTAACTAGTATGAATTCCCTTTTGTTTGATCTGCTCATTTATGGCCACCGGGGTGGGGGGTGGGGGTGGGAGCCGATTCCCCAAAGCCTGACAACTCTCTGACAAGAATTTTCAAACTATCCATGAAAAGCAGTCATCACAAACATTGCTTGGACCTGCATAAGAAAATGGAATGGTTCCTTTCCTTTCCTTTCCTTTCCTTTCCTTTCCTTTCCTTTCCAAGCTGCCTCTTTGAGATTGTAACAGTATTTTCTGGATCTAGCATTTTAGAATGAAAATCCACATTGGTGCATATGCATAATTATGCCTTCTAGAACATTGCTGTGCTCCTGTAAATGCCAGTGTTGAGATCAGATGCCTAGGAGAAAGAACTCTGTTGATGGTGCTGCAATGCCCACAGAATGGCCATTTGAGGCAGTTTTCTGGCAGAAGCTAAACAAACCAGTCACAGTGTGATCATGGTAGGTGACTGCCTAGGAACCATATGTAAGCAATTCAGGCCTTATTTGGAAGAAGAGTGGTAAATAAGTTTAAATAATAGTACTAAGTACTGTTGGAAGAATCACAATCAAGTATATGTCCATAGATTGCTTGTAGGCTATTGATTTAATAGAGTGACTTCTTGTGGGTTACTTTCATTTCTACACAAAGAAAGTATTAGATGAAATGAATAAAGAGAGCCAGCTGCAACCCAGTAAGCACACACAAGGAGAAAAAAATCCCATTGAATTAAGTGCCAGGCTGGATATGACATAAATATCATTTATGCTTGCATCTTTCTGTTCAAAAGGCAAACTAAGTAAGCTCAGGGAAGTTAAATCCTTGCTTTGAAGGGAGATCATCTCTGTTAAAACTGTCTCACAGGTATTGAATGCCATCTTTCTAATGGACCTAAAGGCCAGCAAGGATTCCGCTCCCTTTGAATTCTTTCTGTTTTTCCTCTAAAACAGTAGCAGGCTCCATTTTCTCAATTAAAGTGCAGTCAATTCTATATCGCGGAGACACAATTTAGTCGGCAGCTTCCATTAGCTGATAGGTATTTGATCTGATGAAAGACAGAGAACTGTTTTCCAGTATGCCAGGAATGATGAACTTGTAGCTCTCTAGGTGTTGTTAGACCACAACTTGCATCATCACTGACCAACATGCATGCTGGCTGGCTGGGCCTGAGGGAAGCCAACGTCCAGCAATATCTGAAGCTCCACAGGTTCTACATCTGTACAATAATTTTGGACAGGTTATATAATTCATAAGTCCTGTGTCAGTGTCATTGGCATAGAGATTCTTCCACCCCCACATGCCCAACTCTAATATTCTTCTCAGTGGGGAAGATACAAGCTTGTGTGGCGGTGACTGTATTTTATGAAAACAGTGATTTCCTGGCACATGTTCACACTTTGACTTCTTATGGATCATCTAGTTAACCCTAACCTGAATATCTAGTTAACCCTAACCTGAATATGCAGCTGCACCATATGGGCATCGAACCTGCAACCTTGGTGTTATCAGCACCACGCTGATAACGTGGTTATTTGGTGCATCTGAGCTCCAAACCCCACAACCTGATGATCTCTCTAATGACTCTTATACTGGGGCAATCACTGAGCTATTACAGAGAGGAAAGGCCACAGGAGAGAATAACTTGCCAATTTCTGCACAAAGTCATGACTCATGGCCCTCCAGAGGTTGTTGGATTCCAATTCCCATGAATCTCAGCTAGCATGACCAAATATGGCCAGGGATGATGGTCACAGGTTCCACACGACTGCTATACCTGGGAGTAATTCCCATGGAATTAAATCCTTTAAGTTGGGTAGGTAGGACTTGTTCCTTTTAAACACATTTTTGGACGAGCATTTTCATTTGCATGTGAAGACCTTTAAACCTCCCCCTTAAATAAATTCAGAAAAGACTCAAATTTTGGTTTGGTTTTTGGCAGAATTTAGGCCACAACTTTATTGATTACAGCAAGTGAGTGGTCGCATAGGCTCTGGTTCGACTAGCTCCCTCACCGTGGCAGGTAGCGCTGACCCAGGGCACTACCATAGGTCAGCCTAGCGTGAACACCTGGAATGGCAGAAAGCCGGGGACATGCTATGTCCACCACCGAGATGTCCCCCTGGACTCAGGCAAGGGCACAACCCCTTGCAGGGTTGACCAAACCATTGAGTCCCTGGATTCCTATAACAGAATACCCCTTTGCATAGGGATGGCAAGAGCGTTCCCCCATCCCTATCACCTGATCCAGAGCCTATCCGCAACCTTACAAGTTGTGACGATTTGCTACATGGCAGGCGAAACCCAAATGGCACCATCCAATCAGCCAAGTGGGGAAAATTCCTGCCGTGCCCCTGTCCCAATGACAGACAACACACGGCAGCATAGGAAGGTCAAGCGCGTAAGCCCTAAATATAGGGAGAGGTGGGTGGGTGTTCCAATGCACTGACCAAGAGAGAAAGCTCAGGGTCACGTGCATTGGCATATATAGGTCCCTTGATCCATTTTGACTAGCGTCCCATTGGTCAGATTGAACCCAGCATCAAGGGACCTACCAATTGGGTGTTGTGGCTGTCCAATCGTACCCACCCACAACACAAGGGTTTGGTTGCCAGGTCTCACCGCAACAAGTGCCCTCTTTGAGGGAGGACACGATTTATTGCTTTTTAATATCTGGTTTTAATGTATTGTGATGTCTATTTTTTGTTGTGTAAGTCACTTTGAGACACCTGAGTGCAAAAATGTGACTAACATATATCACGATGAATCAACAAAACTCCATAGCAACCAAAAAGACCAACAAAAGAGTCAGAATTAGAAGCCGATTGAGTTGTTTTTTTTTTAAAAAAAAAATCTTTTGAAAGTTATTAAATACACACATTCAAAACACATTCAAAGACATAGGAAGTTTCTTTCCTTCTGGCACCATTTAAAGCAATATGGTACCACTTGAAACAGTCATGGCTTCTGCCACAGAATCCTGGGAACTGTAGTTTGTTAAGGATGCTAAGAGTTGTTAGGAGACCCCGTTCCCCTCATGAAGCTACAACTCCCAGAGTTAGAGATTGATTGTTGAAGCACTCTGGAAATTGTCGTTTTCTTGGGGGAACAGGGAGTCTCTTAACAATTCTCAGCACCCCTAACAAACTACAGTTACCAAGATACTTTGCCGGGGAGGGGGGGAGCCATGTCTGTTTAAAGTGGTGAGATATTGCTTTAAATGTAGAGTGCCAATGAAGCTTCTTTCTCATATTACTGACACCTCCCCCCCCCCACTTTCAACCAATAGCTGACTGGGCAGCAGATAATAAAAAGAAAGCCCTGGCCGCAATGTGTAGTTTGGATCCTAACACCAGATAGGAAATATGGGTATCCCCTTGTATTGGCTCCTGCTCTCTTCCAAAGATCTTTTGAGTTATTGCTTCACTGCAGCAGAGCACAGGAAAATGACTTCATGATAAAACAATGCATGTGCTATTATGTCACACGGTCTCCCTTCAAAAATAAAAAATTTAATAATAATATTTTCACATTCTCTGTTCCAGAAACCTGTCACATCTAGAGACTTTCACAAATAAATTATATTTAACCAAAATCCAGGTGAAAAATAAGGTTTTCTTCTTCTGCTGCTGCTGCTTCGAGACAAGATTTCACATGGTAAACACCTTTCAAAAACTGGGGTAGGGTTAACGAATGGACTTTAAAACTCACCAAAGCAAATATTTATAAATCTCTTCAAAATGGGGCATTCTTCTCAGGGCATCTATTATTATATGGCATGGTTTGAATCTCATGGAAATTGTGAAGCCATGAAAAACAGGGCCAGCTAGAGTTAATCGAAAACATACTTCTGTACATTGGAGAGTGCTAGAAGCTAATCCCATTTAAATGTTCTGTTTTCGTTTTGTGGTTCTCGAAATGTGGTTTTACATTTTGTGCCAAGCCGTAGCTTTGATTTTCAGCTACCATATTCTGCATGGGGCATATAAGCATTTTTCTCTGCCGCTGTCTCTCCCTCTCCCTCTCGGTCTCTTTCTGCATTTCTGGATGAAGGGAGAGGGAGTCTCTTTCATTTAGTCAAATGATTCAGTTGTCTCAAGCACAGGCCTGGAGGGGCCAAGGACTCTACCTCAGCGAATGAAAGGCAGCCACTGACTCCCACTCAGTTCTTGTCTCATATGATTTGATTTGTCTTATTAATTGTTACAAAAGGATTCTCAAAGCAACTTACAAATTAAAAATATAAAGATACGTCTGTCTGTCTTGAGAGACAATGGAGTGTGCCTTTGCAGGTGAAGTAAAATCGCTGGAGAATCATAGCACTGAAGTGACCTCTCTGGGGCATAAGCCTGGGCAGTGTGTATGGAGGTCCAGATGACAAGACCTTGCCGATGTGGTCCAAAGGAAAGCAGAACAATATGTTTGGCGCCTGCTTGGCTGCAGGAGTTGCTCGAAGGAGGTTTACAAGGCACCATCCAACCATCTTAGGGACTACACTCTGGATTTTCTTTTGCCAAAGATATTCCATATGGCAGAAGAAGTTTAGGATCAGAGTTCTCCTTCTCTCAAATGGGCTAGAGAGCCCCATCTGCTCCCTGACTTCCCTCTACAGCATGTGCAGAAACCGCCTTCTTGAGCCTTGGACCCACTATTGGTCTCCTCGGCTCAACCCACCAGAGCCTGTCTTAGCATGCGGGGCAAAAGATAACTATAAAAACAGACAAAAGCAATTAAAAATACTATAAAACAAAAGATACTATAAACCAGACAATACTATAAAATGGACAACACCAATATAACCATACATAGTAATAAAAGTTTTCCTCCATCAACATTCAATAAGAAGGGAAATATATTTCCCTTCACAGCTAACAGCGATCAAAATTGGGCAGAGGGTGTCCCTCTACCTAGCTTTGCTGGTTAAGCAGGTGTCCTGCTGCTAACACACAAATGTTCTGGTGGTGAGAGCGACTGAGCTGGCCCAGGAACCATTACCGGTAGTTCCCCGAGCCTATCACACTTCCCTTGCATGGTGGACATGTTTTTAATCAACTGTGAAAGCCATTTTTGGGGCAGCTTGTCCTGGAAGGCAGCAGAGAAATATGGGAAATAATTTATTTATTTTTATAGGAAACACTTGAGTCGCTGTTGCTTGCTGGGAGGGAAAGTGGGAGGCACTGGGCAACAGGGATGTTGGTGGTGTGCCAGTGTGATGCTCCTGCTAGTGCCTTTGTTTGTGCAATGGCAAACTCCCTGCTGCGCCACCCCCTCCTGGTAAGCAGCAGCAGCTCAGCAGTTGAGGGGCCCACATGAATGCCACCATCCCACTACTTTGCTATGGAGGTTCACCTGTGTTGCTTATCTGAATGTTACAAATATGTCTTCTAAATTCTACACACAATGGCTAAAAAAGCTACAGAACCAAGCAGGGCAGATGTTTGTGATAATAAATTGAAACACATAGGGTCAATTTGGTGTGTTTCCACGCACATTGCGGGGAAGTAAACCCGGTCAAGCGCCCATAATGAAACTATGAATTCCTTTACCTATTGTCACAGTACACTTAAGCCAATATTAGCCTTGGCGAGGGGACATTAAATACCAAATGATGATGTTAGTAGTGACATTCGATGCTTTTCATTCTTCTTCTTCTGGTGCTTTGTGAATTACAGAGACAACCTTGCTATACTCTGAAAACAAAGGAAAAAATCCCTCGCAGTTGAGCAAAAATAGAACTCCAGGTCCAGAATGTGTTGTACTAGAAATGTGCTTATTTTTCGTGGGAATGTTTTATTTGCTTTTGTATTCCATTTTCAAAATGACACCTCAAAAACCAGGGAATAAAAGAGTTGTTTCAACTGATAGAAGGAAGCCTTGGATAGAAGAGAGGAGCAGCGTTTAGAAAACCTGGACTAATTTCTTACGTGCCTTTGCTTCTCCGTAAAAAAAATACTTTCTATTTGATGCAAATGCATCACCTTTCCTTCCATGTCACCACCTATCTGTAGGCTTTGTGCCATAGCTCTGTGTTCAAAGTACAAAAACAACAAAGAAGATCTGGTCAAAACCTGTGCCTAGAAAAACTGTACAGTGGTACCTCGGTTTAAGTACACAATTGGTTCCGGAAGTCTGTACTTAACCTGAAGCGTACTTAAGCTGAAGCGAACTTTCCCACTGAAAGTAATGGAAAGTGGATTAATCCATTCCAGACGGGTCCACAGAGTACTTAAACTGAAAGTACTCAAACCGAAGCATACTTAAACCGAGGTATGACTGTATTCTGCAAGCTGTATGGTCCTATTCAGGCATTCATGATAGGTCTAACTAAACAAGCAAGAAGGGAAGCACATGCCTAAGTGCTCTAGCCGAGTAAGATTGTCTTCCATAAACATGGTATTAACAATGAGTCTGTAAGTGACTGTGGAGGCCAATTCTGGATCCACACATCCTTCCACAGTGGGGACATTGGTTTCCAGGCGGGAGTTGATCACGGTGTGGATTTGCTAAGTGTGCCTTCCTCTTAGCACGTTTCTTCCTTGCGGCCTGAATTTGGGGGTTGGGTTTTTGGAAGACGTCTGTGCGTGAATTTGTTTTATGTGTGTAGATCAGTACACGCTGACCAACGCACAGTCTTCGCAGTAGGGTTCTGTTCCAATGGCATGAAGTAGTCACGACAAACCGGTAGATTCCTATCTGCTGCAGCCTTCACCCGCCTTCACAGCCGTGGTAACATACCACTTGTTATCATCCGCCTGTTCTGCCGTTGAGGACTTCTTGGATCATTCTTTGTCTAGCTCCTTCCCTTTGACCTTACCGCCTTGGGTGACCCTGCTGGGAGTATGAGATTCCTGACGGCTTGGCTCACAAGGGTCATAGGAACATGCAAACCCACTCACCATGACAAGGTGATGATCAAGCGAGTAGTTTAAAAAAAAAAATACATTGAGTTTGGCATAGCTCACTGTCACCATCTAGTGTCACATTGGTATATTGCACTTTACAACACATTTAGAACGTTTTATTTGCAGCTGTGTAGCTGAGTCCCTAAAATGCAATATACAAATGTGACACTAGTGAGCTATGCCAAACTCAGTGTATTTTTCAAAACTTTTTTTAAAAAAAGCATTTTCACAGCATTTTTTAATATATGTTCAAATCCCCACGACAGGGTGAGCTCCCGTTGCTTGGTGCCAGCTCCTGCCAACCCAGCAGTTCAAAAGCACATCAAAGTGCAAGTACAGTGGTGCCTCGCTTAACGAATGCCCTGCTTAACGAAATTTCCGCTTAACGAAAGGATTTTTCGAGCGGAGGTTGCCTCGCTAGACGAATTCGTTTTATGAAAAATTCATCTAGCGAATCGCGGTTTCCCATAGGAATGCATTGAAATTCAATTAATGCGTTCCTATGGGCAAAAAAAAAATCCCCCCCAAAATCAATGCATTCCTATGGGATTCGCTAGACGAATTTTTCGTTATAAGAAAAGACCCGTGGAACGAATTAAATTCGTCTAGCGAGGCACCACTGTAGATAAATACCTTCCGGCAGGAAGGTAAACAGCTTTTCCGTATGCTGCTCTGGTTCACCAGAAGCGTCTTAGTCATGCTGGCCACATGACCTGGAAGCTGTACGCCGACTCCCTCGGCCAGTAAAGTAGATAAATAGGTACCGCTCTGGTGGGAAGGTAAATGGCGTTTACATGCGCTGCTCTGCTTTCGCCAGAAGCGACTTAGTCATGCTGGCCACATGGCCCAGAAACTGTCTGCGGACAAATGCCAGCTCCCTTGGCCTGTAAAGCGAGATGAGCACCGCAACTCCAGAGTAATCCGCGACTGGACCTAACGGTCAGGGGTACTTTACCTTTTTTAAAAAAAGCTGAGTCCCTATTCCTTGTGAAGGCTTCGCCTCAAAAAATATGTGTGAGCCTCTAGGACAGGGGTCCCCAGACTTACTGGCCTTTGGGCTGGTTCCCACCGCGCCAATCGCGCAGCAGACCGGAGGACGGGGGAGCGCGCGCCTGTGCGGGCTGGCGGGCGGGGGAGTGCACGCCCGTGCGCATGCGCACAGGCGCTTACTGGCACGGCGGCGCGCTTCCAGGGTGGAAAAAGCGCCAAAAATCCGTTGTGCGCATGCGTATGGGCCTCCTCCCCCGACCCGGAAGTGCACCAGAAATGACCTCTTCCAGGTCGGGAGAGGCCCATACGCATGCGCACAAAGGATTTCCGGCGCTTTTTTCCCGACCCGGAAGAGCGCTGCCGTGCTGCGCGCCATAAGAGCGGGCGGCGGGCGGTGGGGGTCGTCGCGGGCCGGATTGGCAGGCCAATTGGGCCGCATCCGGCCCCCGGGCCGTAGTCTGGGGGCCCCTGCTCTAGGAGCACAGCTTTCCCCACTGCACATTGGGTCATCCTTGAATGTGTGGAGGACAACAGGGATGTTGGTGGAACTAGCACTCTCTTGTGCTTCTCTGCCCTCCTCACATATTTAGCAAAGCCCATCATAAAGGCTTGAAAAGGTCCTACGTTGCAGGTGATGAGCTAACATCATCCTATGGATGCACTTTGTTGGGTTGGAGTGGCCTGGGGGTTCTGGCAGTGTTGGGAGGATGTGGCGGGTGCCACCACCTCCGATGGCGTTCCTCTTCCAGCTTGCTTTAAAGAAAAACACAGGCAAACCAAAAGGAAGACAACAGGAGAGCAGCTGCTGTGCACCATTGCAGTGATAACCACAGCAGCTACAGAAAAGGCAAGATGCAGGGCTCAGCAGAGACATCCCAGGGAATTTATAGGAGCGTGGCATGGATGTGGAAAGAGAGCAAAGGATTGGGGTGGCAGCGGCGAGAGGGGTGGGGGAGAGAGAGAGAGATTACAGCCAAAGGATAGTGTGTGTGTGAGATGGTAGCAAAGGAGGGGAAGAGGCTGACAGGGAAGCCAAAGAAGGAAGAGAGTATAAGGAATGAATCCTGAGTTGATAAGCCCAGCGGCAAGCCAGCAAGAGAGCAGTGGAGAAGGTTGTGGGTGGGGGAAGGGTAACACTATGCGATGAAAAATAGCAAGGGCTGCACTATCGAAAAGAAACTAGACTGTGGGCGTCCACTAGTGAGATGAGAGTCCAAAGTCATAGTGTTTCTGGTCCCACCAGGCTCTTTCTGCGTGATCCTTAGGATTTTAATAGGGAGTTCTGACACGGATAATTAAGAACACAGAAGAATTTGATTAAGAACATAGAGAAATGGTTTACTAACAGACAGTGCTTTCCCCCCCTGTGGGGACGCAGGGGTATGCATACCCCTAAACATTTTGTGAATCTTTGTACTTTTGTCCATTTACTGGTTTAATTTTTCCCCAACGTGAACTATAAAATGGTGATTTTCTGGAGTCAAAATGAGAGTACCCCTAAACATTTTTAAATAGAAAAAAAGGGCTGCTAAAAGACAATTTGATAGTCGTTGTAATGTAGCAGCTAAAGTGTCACCCTAGGGCTGGGGATTCTTAGATTCAAATCCCATACAGCAGACTGAGTGACCTTGAACCAGGCGCTACCTCTCACCTTAACCTATCTCACAAAGTTGTTGTGAGGGTGGAATGGGGTGTGGGGAGAATCATGCATGATGTCTTGAGTTCCTGTGTGTGTGTGTGTGTGTGAGAGAGAGAGAGAGAGAGAGAGAGAGAGAGAGAGAGAGAGAGAGACCCTGTACATGACCCATTTAAATGAATGGAAACTGCACAGCAGCAATTCCCCTTGAAACTGAATTTAACCCCTTGAAACTGAATTTAGATTGTTGGGTAAAGATATTGCAGTAACACTATCAAAATCCATCTCTGGTATGTTAAATAGGCCCCCATCCCAGTCACATAATTACATTCTATATGACAATTGCAAATGGGCACTGTTTTGTGGGCAGGGAGCATGGATCCCATTCTTATTGTGAGGAAAATATTTCCAAAATACTGTGTTTTGGTTAGAGAACTAGGACAAGGTGTAAATCAGGCAATGAATGTAAGGCAAGATGCATGGATACCCTGAAACAAAAGAAAAAGAAAATATGCCATTATTGAACAAAATTATTGTCTGTGCTGTCCTAGGGAAGTGCATATTGCAAAACGTGCACCTTTGATCATTGGCTGACGGCTTCCCCAAACACGTTGTAAGAAAATAAGGAAGAAAGCAACCTGAAATAGCGTCTAAGAAAAGTGGAACTGGTGAGTCCGGGGAATTGCTTCAGCAGATGTATTCAGTATTGAGAAGAAAACAAAAACAACACAGGAGAAAAATGAAGGCCTCATGCCAAGAGAGGTGATGGGCCAATTGCAGTTGTACTCTTACCATTGCTTATGGCTACTGTGCTCTTAGAGCATGCCTTTCTATAGCTATTTGGCCCATTAGAACCTTTTCAGTTTTCATTTCCTCCCTGCATGAGATAATTAAACTGAATCCAGATTTATGATTTAAAGGTAAAGGGATCCCTGTCCATTGGGGTTGTGGCGCTCATCTCGCGTTATTGGCCGAGGGAGCCAGCGTACAGCTTCCAGGTCATGTGGCCAGCATGATAAAGCCACTTCTGGCGAACCAGAGCAGCACATGAAAACGCCGTTTACCTTCCCACTGGAGCGGTACCTATTTGTCTACTTTGATGTGCTTTCGAACTGCTAGGTTGGCAGGAGCTGGGACCAAGCAACATGAGCTCACCCCGTTGCGGGGATTCAAACTGCCGACCTTCTGATCGGCAAGCTCTAGGCTCTGTGGTTTAACCCACAGCGCCACCCACGCCCCGATTTATGATTTATTGAGCAGTAAATACGTTTTGTGAAATTGACCTTGTAATACTGCGTGTTTTCAATAACTAAATTAAGATACACTTTAAAACTGAGAATTGGCAAGGCATATATTGGTTTAGACTCTTAACTTACTGCACGGAACTTTAAAGTCTGATCCTAAATATATATTTTTTTTATTGTAATTTTATTTGTAATTCCTCTCCTTTATATTTGTTATCGGCTAATGTCATGGTTAGGACGCAGGTGGTGCTGTGGTCTAAACCACTGAGCCTAGGGCTTGCCAATCAGAAGGTCAGTGGTTCGAATCCCTGCGATGGGGTGAGCTCCCGTTGCTCGGTCCCAGCTCCTGCCCTAGCAGTTCGAAAGCATGTAAAAGTGCAAGTAGATAAATAGGTACCACTCCAGTGGGAAGGTAAATGGCCTTTCCATGTGCTGCTCTGGTTCGCCAGAAGTGGTTTAGTCATGCTGGCCACATGACCCAGAAGCTGTCTGCCGACAAATGCCAGATGAGCGCCGCAACCCCAGAGTCGTCCGCGACTGGACCTAACAGTCAGGGGTACCTTTACCTTTACTAATGTCATGGTTATAAGTATCTTAAAAATAAAGAACTAATGCTAAGAAATAAAATGAAAATACCTGCAGGGCCCATTGGAATTCAGTGGGACTAGCTTTCTGGCAAATATGCCAGACTGAAGCATGGTGGTTCATAAATATCTTGACCTTTTGAAAACCCATATAGCAAAGCCTTCTTCCATCTTTGTTTTTCCTGAGGGGGAGAATGGGTAGGTCAGTCAGAACATACAGCCCACAGGAGATTAATGGATGATAAAAGACGGGACATTCTTCCCTTCCCTTCTATTTACCCTGTTCCACCTTTCAAAGGAAAACAGAAAAATATTGTAAAGGGAGCTTTCATAGAGCTTGTAGTCAGTATCCCATCTTTCTTATGTAGCTAGAAAGTTTTTGGTGACATCAGTGCATTACCTATTGATTTTTATATGCCCATCAAGGGAAAAAATAAGAGATAGCAACAAACCCATTCTCTTGTATTGTGTTTTATTGGAACACCTTCCTATAATATCTCAGGCATCACGTAGGGCTGTTCAATACTGTCAGCTCCACCGTGGCTGAAATGTGTTCATAGGCCACCATTTAGAAGGTAAGTTACCCCTAGTCTTCCTCCCCCCCCCATCTCCATAGCATCCAGTTCTATGCTGTACAACAACTTTATTTGTTGCTTGCATTAATATTCCTTCCTTCTTTCACTGAGTTGAAAAGTTCGAGTTTATATTGAAGGGTACAGATCATGGAAGCTAAGCAATGGCTACACTCAAGTAATTACATTTTTTTAAACAAACAAACAAACAAACAAACAGTGCCACCACAGTTCCCCCCCCCCCCAAGGGGCCAGCACCTCTTTGTCCCGGCACCTCTTTGTTATTGTTGTTTAAAAGTGTGGCACTTACTGTAACAACTTCATGGTGAGTAAGGTAAAGGTAAAGGCACCCCTGACCATTAGGTCCAGTCACAGACGACTCAGGGGTTGCGGCGCTCATCTTGTTCTATAGGCCGAGCGAGCCGGCGTTTGTCCGCAGACAACTTCTGGGTCATGTGGCCAGCATGACCAAGCCGCTTCTGGCGAACCAGAGCAGCACAAGGAAACGCCGTTTACCTTCCTGCCGGAGCGGTACCTTTTTATCTACTTGCACTTGACACGCTTCCAAACTGCTAGGTTGGCATGAGCTGGGACCAAACAATCGGAGCTCACTCCATCGCGGGGATTCGAACCGCCGACCTTCTGATCGGCAAGCCCTAGGCTCAGTGGTTTAGACCACAGTGCCACCTATTTTTCTAGAATAAAAGCAGCAAGTGCCACCCAGTCAACCTTCGTGGCAATGATGGGATTTGGACCTGAAGCCATTCCGTCCAAAGGACTGGAAAGGTCCCTTCAGTACTGCTATCACAGCAAAGACAACACAGGAGGCAGCAGTTATGAGCCACCAGTTTCTGCAGCCACAACAGGCACTGTGATTCTCCAGTGGTTTGACGTCACCCCTGGAGGCGTCCTCGATTGTCTCTCGGCAGGCAGATGCCAACGATGTTCTGCGATTGCTTTTGTTTTAGGCAGTGCTTTTTATTTTTTAAAAAGAAAGAGACTATGAAGTTGTTACATGAGCCACATTTTTAACTTTTGGGGGGAAGGTGCCGTTATTGCGTACACTTGAGTACCCTCAGAAAAAAATTCACTGGTTTTAGCACATGGTAGTTAGGGGTTATTTAGAGAAGGTAGTCCACGTGGTGCCCTCCAGATGTTTTGGACTATGATCCCCTTCATCCCTAGGTAGCATGGCCATTGGTCAAAGATGATGGAAGTTGTCGTTCACAGCTTCTGCAGGGCACCACATTGGCTAGCCCAATTAAAATAGATGGATTATAAAGGGTAGCGGTTTTCAAACTGTATTCGACTTTAGGGTCCTGTGGAAGCTCATCAAGGGGTTTATTCAATGAGAACAGGAGTCAAAGGCAAGTTTTCCTGGATTACACATTTCCTACTAGGTCCACTATTCCCTTACAATTTGTATGGGCGATGATGAATCAAACAGATGCGGCTGCTGCTCTGTCTGACTTGAATAGGTGCTCTAAAGAAAATGCTCTGGAATATTGTGGACCTTTAAAGCCCTTAACGGCCTTGCCCCTGAATGCCTGAAGGAGCATCTCCACCCCCATCGTTCAGCCTGGACACTGAGGTCCAGCTCCGAGGGCCTTCTGACAGTTCCCTCACTGTGAGAAGCCAAGTTACAGGGAACCAGGCAGAGGGCCTTCTCGGTAGTCGCGCCCACCCTGTGGAATGCCCTCCCATCAGATGTCAAGGAAATAAACAACCACCTGACTTTTAGAAGACATCTGAAGGCAGCCCTGTTTAGGAAAGTTTTTAGTGTTTGATGTTTTATCGTGGTTTTAATATTCTGTTGGGAGCTGTCCAGAGTAGCTGGGGAGACCCAGCCAGATGGGTGAGGTATGTATGTATGTATGTATGTATGTATGTATGTATGTGTGTACTGAATAAATAAAGAAATAAATGGCAGCGAATCCCTGGTGTACAAATCAACAAGGAAAGCTATTTCCTGAAAGTAGAGTGTGAAAGCCATTTAGAGAACGCCACTCTCATAGGCTCAATGAGTTCTAACTGCTTACCAGGCATGACCAAACTTGGCCCTTCAGCTGTTTTGGGACTATAATTCCCATCATCCCTGACCACTGGTCCTGTTAGCTAAGGATGTTGGGAGTTGTAGTCCCAAAACAGCTGGAGGGCCAAGTTTGGCCATGCCTGGCTTAGCCCCACTCCCTTGAAGGCCATCAGTGGATACCCTCCAAGTGTCCCTATTTTCCAGGGACAGTCTTGGAATTACAGAAGTCATGCTGGTTTCTGGTCCTGGAATGTCCCTGTTTCCCCCCACCACTGCCGAGCTCAGGGAGGGGGATGAACCTGGGCTTGTCCTGAGTGGCAGAGCCGGCAGTGGAAGCTGTGGGGGAGCATCCCATTGTCTCTCTATGACCTCTCCACAACCGCTGCTACCGGTCTTCTCCACTGGGCGGTTGCTGGAAAGTGGGTGAGGAGGAGGAGAGGCTGCCACTGCTGAGGCCTAACCTTGTGTGACATGCCAGCCCTGAGGTGTAGGCAGAGGGCAAGGCCACCCTGGGCAGGAAGGACGGGTGAGTGGAGCAGAGGGCAAGTCTTGTGGGATTTTTTCTTTCTGAAAATCTACCAAAGAATAAAATTAAATAAAATGGGGATTAAGAGGTTTTTTTCAGGACGGTGTGTGCTGTGTCCCATTGTTATAGTGGTGAAGAAAATGATTTTTTGGGGGGTGGGGGGGGGGGGAGGCCAGCGGACCAAAAATGGAGGAGGATGTTAGGAGTGTCAGTTGAGAGGGTGAGAAATGTCCCTATTTTCATCTGAGGAATATTGGAGGGTATGTGAAGATCACAACTCGGGACACTTATGAAATTCCATCTATCCAGATTTCTCATGTGCATTGATTAAATTTCAGTGCAGAAAGTGCCTTATCCCCATTGTGAACTCACATATGAAAGTGATTTTTTGTGTGTGCTGTGATTTAATCAAAGAAAAAAGAGGGCAGGGGAGAAATGATTGAAACTAAAAACTGCAATAAAGTATTAGTACCAAAATGGATGCTAGCAATGAATAAATTTGACTTCCTTTCCTGATCTGCTGCTTGAAAGATCTAGAATTAACATCACACCAAATCAATGAGATAACTTTTCTTCTTCTTTAAAAATGTTGCACTAACTGCTGTTTTAATGCAGCAGCGCATGACCTGGGTTAATTGGTTCTATAGACTTTGCATTGCTACGAGCAGAGACAAAAGTTTATTGCCAGCATAAGCATTTTTCAAAGAAAATGACTATAATTTTCCTGCCTGAAAAATTTGACATAGCTACCGCCCTCACTACATAGTCAGCTAATTTTATGCTGAGAGAATAATCAACAATCTTTGAATTATGAAATCTTTGAATTATGAAAAATTACTACAATCTGCTACAGGTCATCAAAAACGATCTCTACAAAATTCATTACATACATAACAATGAACACTTGCTACAGTAAAAAACAGGGAGTTTCTTTTGAAAATATGACTGATAGGACTGAATCAGGAAGTAAAGTCAATTAGCTAGACGAATGTTGGTTGAGGTATTGCTTAGCAACCAGGCAGAGTGGCATGACTAGCTGAGAAGCTGTGTTGTTCTAAGTGAGCTTTCCCTTGCCATGTTTGGTTGAATGTCCTGCTATATACAAGGTCTGAAGAAAGACAAAACATCTCTGTTCCTTTTGCCTCAAATTATATGCTGTTTTTGTTCAAGTTTTCCTCAGTGAAGTATTATCAGGATTTAGTTTCTCTCTGGACTGGATCTGTGTTATATAAGTGGCACAGGGTTGGTGATTGCAGGAGGTGGGGAGGGTTGCTTTAATTCTTCCCTTTCCAGCTCTGATCTCAGTGAAAATATTCCTTTCTCTCAGTGCTGCTATTAGCCCTATGGAAAGGAAAGCTCCCATTGGTGCCAAGCTGGTGGTGTGGATTTTCATTGGGATCATTATCTGGAGAAGGAGCAGATGAACTCCTGCCTGCATGCTGCGCTGCTAATCAAAATCTCCCTGTGATTTTTCAATTTAAGGAGATGACAAGGGATTCAAAGAAAGTTGATACGTGATTCTTGTGACCCTCAAATGTTTTAGTAAAACAGATTTTGTTCCCTGATAACCCTGCAATCATAATCTGAGGCCTTGCTTCGTGAGCCTCCTCCACAAGAGATCTGGAGAATGGCAACACAAGAATGGGCCTTTTCTGTGGTAGCTCCCTGTTTGTGGCATGCTCTCCCCAGGGTGACTCACCTGGTGCCTTCGTTACACATCTTTAGGTGCCTGGTGAAAACATTCCTCTTCAACTAGGCCTTTGGCTAATTAAACAACCTACGGCTTTTTTTCTTATTATGTTATGCATTTTTGTGTTTTTGTACTGTAAACTGCCCTGTGATCCTTGAATGAATTAAATGAGTTAAATAATTAGTCATGTCCACTAATTGTCCACTAAACCAAGATCATGACCACTGGTCCCATCACCTCCTGGCAAATAGAAGGGGAAGAAATGGAGGCAGTGAGAGATTTTACCTTCTTGGGCTCCTTGATCACTGCAGATGGTGACAGCAGTCACGAAATTAAAAGACGCCTGCTTCTTGGGAGGAAAGCAATGACAAACCTAGACAGCATCTTAAAAAGCAGAGACATCACCTTGCCTACAAAGGTCTGTATAGTTAAAGCTATGGTTTTCCCAGTAGTGATGTATGGAAGTGAGAGCTGGACCATAAAGAAGAGAAGGCTGATCGCCGAAGAATTGATGCTTTTGAATTATGGTGCTGGAGGAGACTCTTGAGAGTCCCATGGACTGCAAGAAGATCAAACCTATCCATTCTTAAGGAAATCAGCCCTGAGTGCTCATTGGAAGGACATATCGTGAAGCTGAGGCTCCAATACTTTGGCCACCTCATGAGAAGAGAAGAATCCTTGGAAAAGACTCTGGTGTTGGGAAAGATTGAGGGCACTAGGAGAAGGGGACGACAGAGGACGAGATGGTTGGACAGTGTTCTCGAAGCTATGAACATGAGTTTGACCAAACTGTGGGAGGCAGTGCAAGACAGGAGTGCCTGGTGTGCTATGGTCCATGGGGTCACGAAGAGTCGGACACGACTAAACGACTAAACAACAACAACAAATTAGTCATGTCATATAGATACTTGTATGCAATGTTTGCCTACTTGCCAAAACGGTGTTCATTCATATTGCCAAACAGCAGAATAATTGAATAGTGTGGAGTCTGTAGTATACAAAGCTTCTTACCAGATCTGGTAGATCAGCTTTTGTGGTCCAAAAACCTGTCAGCTGTAGCAGTTCATGGCATCCTATTGATTTCACTGCAGTTGCAAACTTGCAGTTGCTCTCGTAAATTTAGACAGGTCCTGATTGATGCTTCTAATTGACAAAGCTCAGTTACTGAAAAACAGCACAGGGCAGATCAGAGACAGTCAAAGATTTAAAAGCCTACAAGTTTATTGCTGTCAAGCCTCCCGTGGCACACACATTTGATACAGTCCACAATCATTTTCACCGTCAAGCTCATTGTCCTCACCACAGCCTGACCCGTCATCTGTCAGAAAGTCACTGCTTGACATCCTTTCTCTTTATGGTTTCTTATTTTCCTATCCACATCGCTATGAAAACCACATTTGCAGGGCTGGCCAGTCCATTCCCTGGCTTAAGTCTTATACAGCTGTTTGTATGCAATATCTGCTTCCTTGCCACAGGCTTTTACGAATGGCCAATAGTACTTCACATCATCTTTAACCTCTGTTAAAATGCTTGCTCATTCATGCTGATCTCTGCTGAACAGCTGAATAATTGGATAGAGTGCAGCCAGTAGAGCCTAGTGCCAAAAGCAGACTTGGAAGATTTCCAAATGGGCTTGTGTGGCTGTGTTGCTTGCCTACTCCTTCTCAGATACCACACATTCAGCCTCTTTGTACTAAGAATTAAAGAAACATAGAATTTTTGAGTTGGGTCCCATCTAGTCCTCTCCATGGTCAATGCAGGATCTTCAATGGATCTACACCAGGGCCAGCAAATTTCTTTAGCAGCGGGCTGGTCCACTGTCCCTCAGACCTTGTGGCGGGCCGGAGAAGTGGCACCGGGGGGAGGGGAGCTGGAAGAAGAGGCAAGGGGGGCAAGTAGTCCTCCTCCCCAACCCCAGCCGCTGTGCTTGCCTTCCCAGGGCTGCTGCATCTCATGGGTAGGCAGAGTGAGCTCGTCC
Source organism: Zootoca vivipara (assembly GCF_965207765.1). NCBI lineage: Eukaryota > Metazoa > Chordata > Lepidosauria > Squamata > Lacertidae > Zootoca > Zootoca vivipara. The sequence goes on from NC_142584.1 coordinate 87,103,773, forward strand.
GTTCCGCTCTCTGGCCCACAGGAGCACCAGGGCGGCAATGGCGATGGTGACGGGAGGAAGAGCCGAGTAGTGGCGGCTCTACCAATGAAACATTTACCTCAGCACGGCGCGGGGACATCTCTGCCAATCAAATGCCGCTGAGGTAAACCAGGCGCGGCGTTTGAGTGGCAGAGCCGCTGCCACTTGGCCTCTTCCTCCCGTTGCCATCACCAGGAATCTTGGCTTCGTGGTGGGTTCCGGCTTTGCAGCACGGGCCGGATTTAGATCCTGGGTGGGCCTGATCCTGCCCGGGGGCCTTAGTTTGCCGACCCCTGATCTACACAGTAGCTTAGCCACTTCAGTTCATGCATTGGTAACCTCACAACCTGACTACTGCTATTCACTCTTCGTGGTGCTATGGGGATCGATCTGGAAGCTGCCACTGGTGAAGAATACTGCGGCCAGGTTGTTGAGGGCAGCAGTTGGTCATGTTCTTATTACACCTGTGCTGAGAGAACTGCACACTGGCCAACGATCAGCCAACAGGCCATGTTCAATGTCATGTTCAATGTCTTGTTCATGAACAGCTCTGGCTAAGGTTGCCTGGAAGACAGCTTGACCCTGTATAGAGTGTAAGATCACTTGGCTCACCTGAGGAGATTCTACTTGGGCCACCACCCTACAGAATACCATAGGTAGGGTTGCCCTATTTCAATAAGTAAAAATCTGGACACAAAAAGTTGCTGAACTCTTTTAGGACAATCGCCGATAGCTGGAGCAGCTCACACCTGAGTCCAGGCCGGACCAGAGCTTGAAATAGAGCTGCCCACACATACATTTTTTAAGAAACCCACACCCAGGATATTTGCTTTAAAATGTAAAATTCCCCCCAGATGGACAAGTAGGACCCCCAAAGAGGATATGGTGGCAACCCTACCATAGGGCAGAGACCCACAAACAGGCCTTTCTTGCTGCTGTCTCAGCAGAGAAATGCTTTACCACAAAGGGGGGCACAGATATGCAGGAAATGTGTGTACTCTAATCGGTATGTTTAAGTGCAAATTTTGAAACAATTATTCCAATTCAAATAGAAATACATACTGTAGAAAACTGTGATCAGGTGATCTGTATGCAGTCTAGCTGCTGATTATTGGTGGACAACTTCCGATAGTTTTTTAAAATCTTTAAATGGGGCTCAACCTGGACAGCTCCTCAGGGCTGTGCTTTGAAATTCTTCGAATAGGGGAATGTCCTGTTTCAAGATTTAAAAATACAGTCTTATTATGGAAAGTTTGTTTTTAATAAGGGAAAAGGGGATTCATATTATTTCTAAACTTGCTCCTAAAAGAAAGGTACAGAAGAAGTTTGTTTCTAAATTAGAAATGAATCTTTAAATGCTTCAGAAAGGCAGTTCATAGATCATCCCTCGTCTAGGAATGTGGGTAGCAGGGATATGTCAGTCCTTGAATGCCAAGTGATGGATTGATTTCTTTTCCAAGGCGGCACACTCATTCATCTTCGGTTGTGATGCCTGAGACAGCCAAGGTCTTGGATGCGATCTGAAGGAGTTAGACCTGGGTTGCACATGTCAGCAGCATAGAAGGAACTGTTTGTGGTTCATTCACAACAAAGAACATGACATACATTTTAGCAATACTGAAACACTGGATGGTAAAAGAGGCTGCTTCATTTGTTACACTTCTTTATCTTTTGCCGCATATCTTTATCTGTAGACTGGAGCTCTGGAACTTGTGGCCAATGGGAAACAAGTACTCAAGTGCTCTCTTTTGTGTGTGACTAACAGCCCAGTTCTACAGATGTTCCTCCAAGTCCAATGGCCTTACTTAATTTCTGTTTGCTTTCAGGGCTGGCTCCACCATGAAGCAACCAACTTCGAGGGGTACCATGCGATGTGGCCATGGCTCCCAACTTCAATGGTTTAATGCAAAGGAGATTAGACAAATTCAAGGAAGGTGAGATTATCAATTGCTACTAGTCATGATGACAAGATGCTACCCCCAGGATCAGAAGCAGTATGAGTACCAGGTAATGGAGGGAACACCTGGTCATATCCTATTTGTAGGATTTCTCTAAGCATCTGGTTGGCCACTGTGCAGAATAGGATGCTAGATTAAATAAGCCTTTGGTCTGATTCAGCAGTACATTATTTTTTGTCAGGGAAGATAGATGGAAGATGGATGAAATGAGTATCTGAATAGCAAGACTTTTCAAAGTAGTGCCACTGATAAATGGCCAGGAAGATTAATTTATAGCTAAGAATTTTTGATGTTTTTAAAAATTATTACTCTGGGTTGGCATCTTTCCAAGAAACCCAATTCTGTGAGCATATATGACTTTCTAAATGCACATGTGCAGCATGCAAATGTGACCCAATGGATCGCCTACAACATTTGTCCGAGTGTATTGGTATTGCTTGCAATGCACAAAATAGCTATGCAAATTAAGGTTTCTATGCCCCCATAATTTCAAGGACCATTTCTTTGAAAAATAATCCCCATTTATGGTATATGCTCACTCTAAAACACGGGTGTCAAGCACAAGGCCCGGGGGCCAAATCCGGCCCGCCAGACCTCGTCATGTGGCCCGCTGAGCGCCCCAGCCAGCGGGACCCAGCAGCGGGACCTTGCTGCTGAAGCGCCGCGCCGACAAAGCGCCGACAAATAGCTGGGGCTGGGGGGGGGGTAGAAAGGCGGCCGGAGCAGCGCTGCGTGGAGCGCCCCGAGCCACAGCAGGAGAAGGAGGAGGCAGCTTGCCGGGTCAGCGCCCGGCAGCGCCGCACGGAGAGTCCCGAGCCATGGCTCGGCGCCTGGATACTGCTGCTGCTGCTGCTGCTGAAGCACAGACAAAGCACCCAGCAGTGCCGCATGGAGGAGGAGGAGGATTCAAAGTGCTACAGAGCACTGCTGCGTCCCAGAGGCTCGGGACTCTCCACACGGTGCTGCCGGGCACCGACCCAGCAAGCCGCTGCCTCCTCCTCCTCTTGCCTCCTGAACGTGAGCTCAGCAGCGGCTCAGCCTCACGAACGTGCAACTCTGAGGCTTTACGCACTTCTCCTAAAACGGACACCCGCTGCCTCACGCTGCACGGGAAATGCTTTTTGCCCCTGGGTCCCTTCGCGCTCTTTTCTGGTGCTGAATCAAGGCGGTGACCCCCCCTCCCTTTCTTTCTTCCTCTCTCTTGTTCTTATTCTTTCTTTCCCTCTCCTTCCTTCCTTCTTTATCTCTGTCTTCTCTCCCTCTTTCTTTTTCTTTCCTTCTTTATTCCTTCTTTCCTACTCTTATTTCTCTCACCTCTTTCCTTCCTCTCTCCCTCCTTGCTCCCTCTTTTCTTTCTTTCTTTCTTCTTGACTTCCTTCCTTTCTTCCTCTCCCTCATTCTTATTCTTTCTTTCCCTCTACTTCCTTCCTTCTTTCTCCCTTTCCGTCTTCTCTCCCTCTTTCTTTTTCTTTCCTTCTTTATTCCCTTCCTTATTTCCTACTCTTCTTTCTCTCCCCTCTTTCCTCCCTTCCTCCCTCCCCTCCCCTCCCTCTCCCTCTCCTCAGAAACATAGGATGCTGCTTTATACTTCTGGCCCTTAAACCCTGGAACCAGGAGAGCAGCTCCAGTGAGTCAACCTCAGCCAGTCCCTTTGGTGAAGGGTGGTGGCTCACTGGCAGAACATCTGTCCTGCATGCAGAAGGACCTCAGCATCTCCAGGTACCAGTAGCTCTGCAAAGCTCCTGCATGAAACCCTAGCGAGCCTCCACCACCCAGTGCAGTTACCAAAAATCATTTTTCAATAAATTGTACAATAATTGTACATTTGAATATCTACTTGCCATTATTCTGACTATGTTTCTGCTTTCAGAGCTAGTTATTACTTACATTATTACACAAAACAGTAATAATTGAATGCAGTGACAATAATTTATGATAATAAAGAGTGGACACATAGTCCTACAGATACAACCGGCCCTTTGAGGGTGACCAAACTGCTGATGCGGCCCCCGATGAATTTGAGTTTTACATCCCTGCTCTAAAAGGAGGGTGTGTAAGTGGGCTGCTATTTAATCCTATAGTTGTATTATGTTTTGTAATATATTTTGCATTCTATTTTTGAACTCTGACTCTGAAAATATGTAAGTGAAAATTGGTGGCTATGTTTCAAATGAGTGCTTAATGCAACATTGATTAATAAAATATTGGTTAACGCATTGCTCTTTTGTAATGGAGACATTACAAAAATAAACAAATAAACAAAGTATTTGCCCTGGGGGGGGGAGGCGGGAAGCCATTTGGCAGGGCTGGATCAAGGCATTTTGCTGCCTGAATTAAAGGTCAAGATGGCTCCCCCTACCATGGCATGTACTTTAAGCTCACTAGACTAGCAATTTAATTTATTTCCATGCCGGCGATGGGATAGCCACGTGCAGGCACTTGAGAGAAGTAGGCTGGCATAGGGCAAGCCATGTGGTACACACCACTCTGTCCTCTCAACATCGTAGTGCTGCTCTACTCCTAGCATTTGCCAGCTGAGGCAGCCACCTCACTCTACCTAATGGTAGGGCTGGCTCTGCCGTTAGGTCTCTGCATCAGGCAGCAAAATGTCTTGGGCTAGCTACACATGCAGTTGAATACAGTTTATTACAGGGCACAAAGAAACCAGTTGGCTTATGTCACAGTGGCCGGAGTGGGCTACTTCAGAGTAACGACGCTACGCAGCTCTGCATTTTATTCTTTTATTGGTGCTGCGTATTTACAGTGCTGAAGTCATTGCTATTTACACGGAGTGATGTGGTCAGTCGGTTCCAGAACCTCCGAATGGCTTTTGGCGCGTCTTTCTCCAACACAAAAGCTTTGGCAGACCCATCCTCTTTCCCCTCCTCTTTCTGCGTAATTCCGGAGTTGGGGGGATGGGTCTCCCCCCCTTATTCGCCCCTTCCTGTCCCACCTGGGACCCTGGCTCCTCTACCTTGCCTGAGCCTCGGACACGACTTCCTGCTTCCCCATTGGAATCGGAACTCTCTCTGCTTTCCCCTGTGCTCGGGGATGGGCTTGAACTCAGGAGGGGAGGGACTTCGCGATATCCCCTGTCCCTCACAGCTTATCAATAGAATCCATTAAAAAAACCCACAGAACAACAACTCTATAATTTTCCTGGCAGCCTCGCCTCGCCTCTCATATGGTAACATTTATGGGTTTTTTTTTAGTTCATTGAAATTGTTTACACCCATTTTTGTCCAATATCAGATTTGCTACTCATACAATAAGCTATCTGGAACTTTTCTGCACTTCTGGAAAATCCTGTGCTCTGTGACATCGTGAATTAACCTGAGCCAAAATTTAAGTTGCCTAAATGATCATTAGCACCTCCAACATGTGTGTCTAGACGATGTTGTTTATAAGATCTGACACTTCCTCCAGGCATCCACAAGTACATCCCTGTACTGATAACTCTGGAAAGAACTGGTTTTTTGCAGCCCATTTGTAGTATGTGAATTAATCTTAACTGTCAACGTTTATAATAAATGCTGATAGAAACTGTCTGCACCATCTTATACAAAACGGCCTAAGGCAAACAGCACTTAACTGCTGCTGGGTGTTTGAGTAATAACTTGCAATGCAATCCTTCCAGAAGGAAGCTCTATTGACGTCAATGGGACTTACTCCCAGATAAGGGTGAAGTTGTATGGGCACATCTAGGAGTAAACCACTAGTAAACAGCCACTGTAAGTATGAGCATTGTACCCCTTTAAAATGAAGCTGTAAAATAATTATTATGTGGTTCAGGTTTAAGGGAATTTATAGCAATGCATTACTTCAATGTGTATACAAACATTCACAAAAAAAACCCCCAGCCTGGAACAAAATGTTGCAGTGCAGAGTGGAAGCTCTATCCATCCGGTCACACCCCTTCCATTCAACTCCAGTCCCTGCAACAGACACTTAGCATTCTGTGGCTACTACTCAGTGATTCTTAAAGTAAACCCTACACAAATCTGGAGTCGAGTCTCTAAAACGGTTGGATGACGCCTTGTACACAACTCCAGCAGCCAAGCTGGTGCCAAATGTATTGATCTGCTTTCCTTTAGACCACAGCAGTGAGGCCGAGAGGGAGTCTTGACATTTGGGCAGCCTAGGACCTCTATACACACTGCCCAGGCTTGTGCAAGGAGTGTGGTGGAGTCAGGGCCGGCTCTAGGTAGACCCCCGGTGGCGCAGTGCGCCAGGGCGCCGGGCCGGTAGGAGACCATGCTGCGCCCTGCGAGGGCGGGGGCGCCGGAGCGATCTCCGCCCCTCAGCACCAGGGCGCGCGACCTGCTTGAGAATGCCCTGGGTGGAGTCTCCTTCTTTGGAGGTCTTTAAGCAGAGGCTTGACAGGCATATGTCAAGAATGCTTTGATGGTGTTTCCTGCTTGGCAGGGGCTTGGACTGGATGGCCCTTGTGTTCTCTTCCAACTCTATGATTCTATGATTCTATGTGCTACTAACGCAACAAAAACAACACGAGAGGCAACACTTATGAGTTACTACTCTCTGCGGCCACAGCAGGCGCTGTGATTCTCCAGTAGTTTGACATCACTCCTGGAGGAGCTCTCCATTGTCTCTCAAGACAGACAGATACCAACAATTAAGGGCCACCCTTAGGCCATTAAGTCACTAAAAAGCTGGCCTGGCCACTTAACCAACTGAATCCATCATTAGATTTTAGCTCTTGTGGATCCAGGAACCCAGAAATTAGAAGAGACTCAGGCATCATACAGGCTAACCCCTCCCAAACTTACAACATGATGCAAGATTATCAACAGGAATATGAATCTTGCACTTTGACGCTGCTTAGACATGCAAAAAATAGCTTCTATAGTAATACAATTCACGTGACTGTTTCTAGATGACAGAACTTAATTGCAAAGCAATGGTTCATATCATATAGTATTCAAAATGAGATTATGCTATTTGCCTTGTGGAATGGCTATAACGAAGGGTAAATATTACAAAATAGAGAGGGGGAACTACAGATTAAAGGCCGGGCTATTACATTTTAGTATTATTCTCCCCCACCTCCTTCTAGAAGCTGTAGTTTATAACATCTCTGGAACACCCTCTGATGTAAAAAGAGATTACTTGTCTGATGCAATCATTTCTTTTTCACAAATGTGTCCAATAAGCTCTCTTATGAAAGATGTGGATTTTACTGCTGGTAGAATCTTGTCACTTTACCTATCTACTTGCAGGGCAAACATTAATACTTTGCTTTTTTGTTATTGCTGTTTGGGTGCAGTATAGGGGAAGAAAGGAACGGAAGGCTTGCTATATTCTGGGAAATGCAATGCAATGCTAAAAACATCAATAAATTTCACAGCAAAAACACCAAAATTTATATTCAGAAATGCAGCACTGAAGAGAGGTATTTTCCATATAAAAGAAGTTAATCACTGAAGGTCATATTATCTAAAATTAAATTCTTACTGTGAATGCAAGAACACATTCTGAATGAAAATGAAAACTGTTTCAATATGATATGGCACAAAAAAACCACATTTATTATAATATGGTAATATTTACTTCAACCAAAAACATATTCTCTTAAAAACATATTCTATTTATCTGGGAAGAAGTAGCAGAATCTTATAAGACACAAGCTCATGCTCAAAGCAACGGTGGCGGTTGGGGATTCCTTCCTCTCCTGCTCTCCGCTGGGTGCTGGGGGAATCTCAGAAATACTCCAAAAGCAGCAGAGAAGTCTTACTGCTCTCCAAGCATCTCAGAAGTCCGCACTTTTTTGCATGCTCAGGAGAAGCACACCAATGTTTCCTGATGCTTCCCTCACCAGATCAAAAGACATGCTCACTTGTGGTGAGCAAGGCAAGTGCATCTGTGGAGCATGATCAAGACGTACAGCGCTTCGTGGTTCTCCCTCTTTTCCCAATGTGATCTACCCCTTAACTTCCCCAAATATTCAACTCCTCCTCTGTTGTGCAGACAGACCTTCTGGTCATTAGATGTGTAGGAGTCAGTTGGCCCATAACCTGTTAAATTTGGGCCCACCATCCATTGTTGATACTACACTACACTTCGACTGTTGTGATCAGCAGAGTATGGACAACTCCAGCAGAGACTTCAAGCACATCAGAGTTTTCCTGCTTTCCAGTAGTCACCCTTTTCCAGAGTCCCCAGTTAAGACACCTCCTTTCCCACTCAGCTCACTTCGAAGTAGGCGTTGCCTCATGGCACAAGACGAGCGTAAGCACACCAGCGACATAAATTTTAGGAGATGCTGGTACATCACGAACTAATCTACGGCAATGAAATTCTCCGGTCTTAGAAATAAACCTTGTAAAGATACAAGCTTACAGAGAGATCCACTAGCACTTTACCATGCTAGCTCACCATGCTATACCAAACCATATAGCATGTTACTGCCAGCCTCGCCACAGATACCTTGCACTGAGCAAAAACTTTCCTCTCAGTGAATAAAAAGGTAAAGGTAAAGGGACCCCTGACCATTAGGTCCAGTCGTGACCGACTCTGGGGTTGCGCGCTCATCTCGCATTATTGGCCGAGGGAGCCGGTGTATAGCTTCCAGGTCATGTGGCCAGCATGACAAAGCCGCTTCTGGCAAACCAGAGCAGCACATGGAAACGCCGTTTACCTTCCCGCTGTAGCGGTTCCTATTTATCTACTTGCATTTTGACGTGCTTTCGAACTGCTAGGTTGGCAGGAGCTGGGACCAAGCAACGGGAGCTCACCCCATCACAGGGATTCGAACCGTCGACCTTCTGATCAGCAAGCCCTAGGCTCAGTGGTTTAACCACAGCGCCCCCAATGCTGCTGAAACAGACCTTGGCTTTATACCTGCCACTGCACATACCACATTTCTTAAAGAAAGGGAGGGAGGGAGAGTCGTCCTTCAAGCATTTAGCCTTGGGCTGTTTCCTGTGCAGGTGGGTCTTTCTCTAAACAAAATCCAGCCATGTGGGCTCCTCAAGACATGGCCCAAGCACTTAGTGCAAATCCGCCCATTTTTCCAAATTACGCCAACACTGCTCTGCCCTGTTTCTTCACCTCTAAAATGCTCCTCCACCTCTCTGTGCTTCTCCTGTCCATCCATGTGCCGTATTTCCATTTCGCTCATCCTCCCTGAAATCCTTACAAAGCTCTCCCTCCTACCAAGAATGTATTTTTCCTACACAGTCCCTGTGTAGACACAAACCTCTGGCCATCGTTCATTCTGAATGCCCCCTTGCTTTTATGTAATCCCACTAGCCAGGTGAGGGAGCTGACCAAGGGCAAGTTTAGTCAGAATTAGGTAGGCTTTTCTGAATGCAATAGGTTACACCTTGGCGAGAGAGCCTAGGATCTGGGCTTACAATCCTTGTTTCCAGCACTCTAGGACACATGGCATGTAGACTCATTACCATACTGTTTATGCCTTCGCATGTGTCAGTAGAGAAATGCTCCTTTTTTGTTTTCACCATTACTGCTGAGTGGACACCATGTGTCTCGCCCTGTGGATCTGCTGGCCATACATGCAGTCAACATGCAAGTTCTGTGTGAACAAGTACACCGTGTACAATGTCTAATAAAAGCAAAGTATGCTAAATGCTTAATGGCAGGGTGGATTCTGACTGTAATGACACAACAATTAAGACTAAGAGAGGTGCTCAGAATGCAACGGTCAGGGGCAATTATTGCTATTAGCTATACAGAGCCATTTTGGCCAAAGTGCAATGCCTATTAACAACACAGTAGGCTTGTGTTCTTCAAACTAGTGTGCCCTTTAAACCTTGGGGGCACCACAGCAGTTTACCAGGCAGAAACAATTGGGAACGAAGGAACAGCCTGTGGTGGATGTTCAGCCTGTATATAACATTATGGTGCATTTGGAAATAAATTGAATGGCCGCTTAAGATGACCTTAGAAGTCCCTGAATGTGATTCAGAAAAGCAGGCGAGTCTGTGCCAAGATGGTGAAAATTGCTTCTGTACCATTCAGAATAAAGGGAATGGAAAAACACTGAGCAGATAACACTGCCAAGGTCACAAGGAAGGTGGCTTGTCAGAATGTCAGGGTTTTCTTCTTTCTTGTCCTGCACTTGCCACTGTAATCGATTTAAGGTTTACAGGATAGGTTGGAAATGTCATTAGAAGTGCTGTAAAAATTTGATCTCCCATTCGATGGGAACACATCCAGAGTGTGAGGCTCCTATAAATAATGACCACATGTTTGTAGTTCCCTTTGCACCCTGGAGAGGAATACAAATGCGAGTTTAATAAACTATCTACAGATGCCTGGTTGATAGCAGAATCCCCCAAAGCCTCAGGGCCGGTGCTAGGGTTTTTTGTGCCCTAGGCGAGATCACCTTCTGGCACCCCCCCCCCCCGGGCGTTTGCCTCCTCCCTGCAGGCCTGGCCCAGCCTTCACCCCCTTCCCTTCCCAGCGCCTCTCCCGCTTACCTGCGACGTCAACAGCTGGGTTGCTCTGGCCACCCTCGGGCTTTAGCCACGGACCCCCGGGTGCAACAGCAGCTGCTCCCGCCTGTCCAAGAAGTAGAGCGCGGCAATGGTGCCTGGAACCAAAGGCCTGGCTCTGGCGCAGGCGCGCCGCGGGAAGGGGCTGCTCTCGCCCCACATGTCCTCCACATGCTGCTGCCCTCGGCGCTCCGGGCACACCTGGGCTACACCGGCACCGCTGCTGCCACCCACCCTGAACATGGGTAGGTGGCATTGGGGCACAGCGGCCGCGCGGCAGAGCGAGTCCTGCAAAGCCAGCAGCGCTCCCCGTCGTGCCAGCGCCCCCTCCATTTTGGCGCCCATGGCAACTGCCTAGTTTGCCTTAATGGACGCACCGGCCCTGCAAAGCCTACAAAGAAGTACATACTGTGAAAGGGAAGCTCTGGTTTTGTACAACTGTCTATAAATTGAGCTGGGTGGGAAATCCTACTGTAATTGGACTTATTTATATGGATTGAATGATATCTTTGGAAAGTAAAACAAAAACCCAAACAAGATGAATGGAAGAGGGCAAATAAATGATGCGCATGACTTTCAGCACATTCAAAGCACTTCACATAAATTATATTCAGCTAAAGTTCTATTAGATAGGTTAGTATTATTGCTACCTTAATATTTCAGATTTGATACTTATTGCCTCCTTCCTCAACAATTCACTTGCCTGCAGCAATATATTAATGTAAGAAAGGCAACACATCTCTGAGCATCCTGTGGCTGCAATAACTGGTAGTTTGCTAAAAGAATGAAATCCACCTCAAATTCACTAAACATGAATTACAGTCAAGCTGTTTATAAACGTTAGGAAATAACTAAAGATGCAGTGTGGTTGCCAACGTATGAACTTTCTTTTATAATGAGGGATAGTCCTTATTCCTGAATATCGTTCACAACACTGTCATTTCACATAAACTTGCGGTATAACGAATGCTACAGAAACACACCCACCCCACCTGCCACCACCCCAAACCCCTCCTTTCTGAAATTTTTTCTGTCAACGTTTACTCAGAACTACTCACAGATGAGAGTATCTTGCAGGATGGAAAAACTTCCATTTGTATGTTAATGGTGTAAACCGTAGAAGGGACGCGGGTGGTGCTGTGGTCTAAACCACTGAGTCGCTTAGGCTTGCCAATCAGAAGGTTGGCGGTTCGAATCCCCATGACGGGGTGAGTTCCCGTTGCTCAGTCCCAGCTCCTGCAAACCTAGCAGTTCGAAAGCATGCAAAAAAAAAAAAAAAGTGCCAGTAGATAAATAGGTACCGCTCCGGTGGGAAGGTAAATGGCGCTGCTCTGGTTTTGCCAGAAGCGGCTTAGTCATGCTGGCCGCATGACCTGGACAAACTGTCTGCGGACAAATGCCAGCTCCCTCGGCCTCTAAAACGAGATGAGTGCCACAACCCCAGAGTCGTCTGCGACTGGACTTAACTGTCAGGGGTCCTTTACCTTTACCTTTTAGTGTAAACCATATAATATGTTGGGAGCCTAGAAAGCAGGGCGATTTCCTGATGACCACACCTTACCAGGAGTATCTGCCCTAGAGGGTGGGCGGGATGTTGGGTGGGCAGAATGGAGATATTACTGTTTATAAAAACCCACAATACCTACATTTTAGTTATGCAAATATTCAGATTCCCATTATGGTTAAGTATCTGTGCTGCTGGGGTACTCTTAGTTGAAATACAACATGTCTAACTAAATTCATCAAATAGCACACTATATACATGAATGACCTGGGGAAAGTCCTTTGGAATTCAACAACAGAGTTATAAAAGGGAAGTTTGGAAAAAATATAGTTTGCACTTAATTTGTTTTAAAAGAACACTGTTTTAAAGCTTCCTTGTGGATAAGGCATGTCAGGTCATATACCTATAATAAGACTCCTGCTTACCCACAGAATGGATATACTGTTATCTCCTAACTGCTGAACTGAGAGACCTGCTGGGTTGTTGCTGTCACACCCTGGCAAAATGAAAAAAGCATTTTCAGATTAAAAATGATGCAGCCAAGAACTCATGGAAGTGTAAATTACAAAAACTTATTTTGTTATACTGGGTCCTACCACACCACAACTTCACAAGAAACGGCTGAACTTTAGAGAGACCTTTTTCCTGCTTCTTCTTCTTCTTTGGCGATCACTTGTAGCTGAGTTAGATTGTCTTCCATAAACACGGTTTTAACAATGAGTCCGTAAGTGACTGTGGAGGCCAATTCTGGATCCACACTTCTTTCCACAGTGGGGACATTGGTTTCCAGGTGGGAGTTGATCACGGTGTGGATTTGCCAAGCGTGCCTTCCTCTTAGCATGTTTCTCCCTTTTGTCCTGAGTTGAAGATTCGGAGTGATTCGGAATTCTGGGTCATTGCGGAAAGAATAGGCCCTGGATAGAAGAAAAATGGAAGTGAGAAGTGGATTTTGATATATGATTCCAATAAAGCAGCAGTAACTGACCTATTGAGAGTGTTTAGAATTTACAAATGCATTATAGGTACTGTGGCCTTTGGACTATGTAAGATGCATTTTGTTCAATAATTTTTGTACCTTTGGAATGTGTTGTGTGCTATTGGTCAGCTAATTCTGCCCCATTGACCCAGAGCAACCAGGAGCCCTAGACTTGTCCTCAATGGAGAATTTCAGAAAGTCTTCTTACTCCTTGCCTTTGTGTGTGTGTACAGCGTATAGGCTTTGTACCCATTGCATCCTGAGTCTCCCTAGACATACAGTCTCCGTGGCTTTGCTCAGCCTCAAAGGTTCAGTCCAGTTAAATCAAACATAGAGAAACTGTGACATAATTCAACACAAATGGTTTCTTTGTCTTCTCATTGCTGAGAGATAGTTTAGACTGTATTTTCAGATCTGTCCTGACATCTCTTAAAAGTACCAGCCAACAGAGAAATAAAATTGAAGTGGAAGTGATAAACAGCATCCTTTTAAATAAAACTTTTCAAGGGCCTTTTTTGTAAATTGCATTGACAGGCAGTGTCCAATAGGCAGAGTGGAAAACCATTAATTGGCTTCATTTTTATCTGCTGTTGCACTTTGAGTTTAAACTAATATTGTTATGTAAAAGTGTTGAAAGTTCCCAGACAGACATAGAAAATGAAAGAGGGGTGCGGTGTATTCTGAGTATACAAATGCCGAGGCATTAATAGAATCTTACACAATCTGAGCAATTAGTTCCGGTTCAAGGCATGTCGCTTAGTGTATGGCTTCTGCTAGCCACCCTCTGGGGGAAAGTTCCAGTCTCTCACTCATATTTCATATCTCCTTCCAAACCTCAATAGTGCTCTCATCAGGTATTGTTTTCATGTCCGCTTCATCTTCACAGTGTCAACATGACTTTCTAACAAGAACATTTAACGGAACTCCCAAAGACTTATGGCAGGATGTGGATGAGTCAGCAAAGGTGGAATATTTATTTAGAAACAATTTGGTGAAATAGACCCAGTGAACAAAAACACACCACTTAAAACTGGAAACTGAACAAGGTCACTTTCACCACTGTCCGTATAATTATGTTGTTGTTGTTGTTGTTGTTGTTGTTTAGTCGTTTAGTCACGTCCGACTCTTCGTGACCCCATGGACCATAGCACGCCAGGCACTCCTGTCTTGCACTGCCTCCCACAGTTTGGTCAAACTCATGTTCGTAGCTTCGAGAACACTGTCCAACCATCTCGTCCTCTGTCGTCCCCTTCTCCTAGTGCCCTCAATCTTTCCCAACATCAGGGTCTTTTCCAAGGATTCTTCTCTTCTCGTGAGGTGGCCAAAGTATTGGAACCTCAGCTTCAGGATCTGTCCTTCCAGTGAGCACTCAGGGCTGATTTCCTTAAGAATGGATAGGTTTGATCTTCTTGCAGTCCATGGGACTCTCAAGAGTCTCCTCCGGCACCATAATTCAAAAGCATCAATTCTTCGGCGACCAGCCTTCTTTATGGTCCAGCTCTCATAATGGACTATAGAGCTGGACCGTATAATTATAAGCAAACATAAACAGTAAGCAATGTTAAAGACGAGAAGACAGCACGTATTGAATAATATATTTTGTACGCTTTTTTAAAAAAAATAAAAAAGCACAAGCAAATATAGGGTAGAGACTACTGAACACTTGTATTTGAAGTTCCACAGCTGTTTTCATCACCATAAAGCTTTATTCTGGAGTCTTACGGAAACCCATGTTGGTGTCTCATGAACTCCCAATTCAGCATCCCCTCCCCTTTTCTGGTCCTGCAATGGTTGCAAAACTTTAAATAATTTACAAGTGCCTGTCCTTCAATACTCCCAAACCAGCTGCATTGTTTCAAGCATATATAGATGTTTCTCATCATTGCTAAGTCACTGCTCTCCATCATCTGGGATACAGGAAAGAACCTTCATGCCCAAAGGCTTCCAGGCAGCTTTGATCATAGTGTGTGATTTCTGAGCACAATTCAAAGTGTTGGTGCTGACCTTTAAAGCCCTAAATGGCCTCAGCTCAGTATACCTGAAGGAGCGTCTCTACCCCCATTGTTCAGCCCAGACACTGAGGTCCAGCACCGAGGGCCTTCTGGCGGTTCCCTCCCTGCGAGAAGTGAGGTTACAGGGAACCAGGTAGAGGGCCTTTTCGGTAGTTCCACCCTGCGGAACGCCCTCCCATCAGATGTCAAGGAAATAAACAACTATCTGACTTTTGGAAGACCAGATGTCTTCCAAGGCAGCCCTGTTTAGGGAAGTTTTTAATGTTTGAAGTTTTATTCTGTTTTTAGTCCTCTGTTGGGAGCCACCCAGAGTGGCTGGGGAAACCCAGCCAGATGGGTGGGGTATAAAACAGCAGCAGCAGCAACAGCAGCAGCAACAGCAGCAGCAATTCCCTATAACAGCTCCTGTAGGGGAAAGGGAAACCTAGCATGCTCCAGATGTACCATCATCCTTGACCATTCAGCATAGTGGCTGGGTCCAATGGGAGCGGGAGTCAAACAATACCACAAGGATCACAAATTCCCCACCCGTGCTATTGCTGAGTGCACTGCTAGATTACTTTCTGTGTACAGTGGAACCTCGGTTTACGAACACCTCGGTTTACGAACGCCACGGACCCATCTGGAACGGATTAATTCACTTTCCATTACTTTCAATGGGAAAGTTCGCTTCAGTTTATGAACACTTCAGTTTATGAACAGACTTCCGGAACCAATTCTACCCATGCTTCGGGTTAAGTACGCTTCAGGTTGAGTACTCCACAGACCCATCTGGAACGGATTAATCCACTTTCCATTACTTTCAATGGGAAAGTTCGCTTCAGTTTATGAACGCTTCAGTTTATGAACAGACTTCCAGAACCAATTGTGTTCATAAACCGAGGTACCACTGTACTGTATATAGGAGGCTGTGACTGGGAGGAGTTCTCCAGAGAAACCTTGGAGAGCGTCTCTCAGTCAGTGCTGACAAATACTGAGCTAGCTAGCCAGACGGATCAATGGATCAATAGCTCAGCGGTTCCCAAAGTGGGCGGCAGGATTGCCTAAGGAGGCGCCGGAGCTGTAAATGGCTATCAAAGTAAGGTTAGCAGACGTCCCCGTTTCCGGGACAGTCCCCGAATTTACAAATCAGTCCCCTGACAAAATCCATCTATTTAGTAGGAAGTTGAAAAGTGCCCCCAAATTCATTGCATTGAAAAAAAAAACTTGTAACCTTATATCAAAATCTTTGTAAAGCTGGTATCTTTGGATCACGTTCATCAGTTTTGTAGATTTAATGAAGCTAAATAGTTTTATTTGGATTTGGAATAAATGTGCAAATAAATTGGTGATGCTTTGAATTGTGTTGTGTTATTATCTTCCCCAGTGGGTCACACAAACTGCTATTCTGGGTAATACTTCTTTTGTAGGTAGGTTTGGGGGGTGGGGGACTGGGAATTAGTTTATGGGACCAAGGAGGAGGGGTGGCCCGAAAAAGGTTGGGAACAACCACGGCTCTAGCTTTTCAGAAGGCAGATCCCTACGTTTCCAACAGGAAATCAAGCAGAACTGGAAGCCACCTCCGTTCCCATAGTATGAATAGAGTGGCTGGGGAAACCCAGCCAGATGGGTGGGGTGTAAATAAATACAGTACATTATTATTATTATTATGAACATACACATGTCTATGTACAGTAAGCCCTTGAATACAAGACTTTTGAGTCCCCACATCTCTTCCAGGTGGGAAACCAGGTGGCTGCAGGCTGACGTGGCAGGAAATTCATTTCCCAAACACGCTCATCATCAGCCTGCCTGCTTCACTAGCGAACAGCGGTGTAGTAAGCGGAGTCAATTGCTCTCCCTTCCATAACCGCTACCGGCCCGCTGCAAGGGAATTAGCATGGAGCGCGATTTGCCTCCTCCGCTGCCTGAAGAAAGACGGGAGTGGGAAAAAAACTACATTACCCATGAGCCTCGGCGCCGGAAACGAGTGCGTCGCGTCCCGCACGCTCCGGAAGGCGGAGAGCGCGGGTGATTCGGAGTTTGGGAGGCGAGAAGGGCGGAGTTCAGGCACCGACAGGGGAAATCATGTCTGTCCCGGCGGCTGAGTCTCCGTGGCCTCAGCCTCTCCAGCCGCTGAGAGTAAGTAAGGGCGCAGAAGGGACAGCAAGCGGCGGGGAAGAACCTGCCCGCGATGCCGGAAGGGCCGTTATCCCTAACGCAAGCGCGGCAATAAATGCCTAAGAGCGCTTCTGAGCATGTGCTGAGTGCCTGCCACGGAAGAACCGTCCTCAGCTCCGTGTGGGGGGGTGGGGGGTGGGGGTGGAATGGCTGCTGGAGCGAAATCAAGGTTCCTCCACTCAGGAAGCTGGGGCCTTCAGGTCGCTTCTCGAAAGGCTCGCCTTGGAGACGAAGCTTCTCAGGGGCGGCGGCGGCAGAGGGGGCCACACTTAAAGCTTCCACTTTAAAGGGCATCTTTCTTGAAAGGGTGCTGTCTGAGGTCCTCGCATCCTCTGCCGCTCTTGAGTGGTTATACAGTATATATATATATATATATATATATATATATATATATATATATATATATAAGCCGAACCAGCTGTAGCTTAGGGCCCCAGTCTTAGGGGCCCCCAAAAAAATTAAAGGGAAAAAACCTGGATGTACATTTCCAAAATATAAGATAATAAACAAATAAAATAAAACCTACATACAGCAACAGTGTTTTGTGTTGTGTAAGCTCCTATGATGTAAGTAATGGGCCCTGCCTGCTCCCTAAAATATCACTGGTTTGCTCATTTCTCTATATAGGGTGCCTACATTCTGCTATTTATAATTATAAGTAGTTTGCATCATATATTTACACCTGTTATTATTTCATGTTATAGCAAGTTTCTAGGGACTAGATTATGAGTCTTTGTAAATTGTGTTTCTAAATGAACTTTTGTTATTGCCAAATGCCAATGTGTTTGCATTATTTTGTTATGAATTATTATTTATGAATTATTTTGTTAGAGCTTAATAATTATTTCACTATTAATATACTTCTTCTTAATTGCATTTCACTACTGACATACTTACTAATTGTATTGCAGTTCAACAATTACTTTGATGAAATACATATTTTGTTATGTGCAAATGGCTTTAGATACCTAATGGGCCATAAATTACCATATAGCATATATTCAACACAAAGAACAGCAACAATTTGTTGTTGACAAAGGACAGCTGGACATATAAAGGGCGCCAATACCTTCAGTAGCTTAGGGGCTCATCAAACCTAAATCCGGCCCTGCTTGGTGGGTGGTGCTATATGCAGGTGTGCATGCACACACATATATAGCCTATGTATTTGCTAGCCATATATATATAGCCTATGTCAGTGGTTCCCAATAGGTGGTCCGGGGACCCCCAGGGGTCCAAGAGCTATGCCAGAGGGGTCCTCAAGATGCTATTAGAATAAAAAATATATTAAATATATTTCGTATGATAACAGATTTTTTGTTTTGGCCACTTCCTGCATGAGCAGAGTCTAGCGCAAAACTAGAATTAGATAGAGGCAGTAGTTCTGCTGTATGCCGTTAGGTGACGCTTTACAAACACTACTGTTTTGCAAAGAGGCAGCGCGCGCATTCTACTAACGCTCACCTCCCCAAGATGCTTTGCGCGCGTCGGCTTCATTTGTGCGCTACTGCGCAGGTACCCTGTCTTCTCCATTCCCCTCCCTCCTCCCTGGCGCACGCTGCCTCTTTGCAAAACAGTAGTGTTTGTAAACAAAGCGTTGTTTTTCACGGAAGCTACAGTTCGCGTAGTTAAAAATGGACTGTTGGTTAAAAAGTGGTTCATCTCATTAAGAACTGAAAATTAAAACTAACTGTATACTGATGGAGTACTCTGTTGTAACTGTAAAAAACGTATAAATATAAAATATAAAAAGACTCTTAATTTGGCTCTCACTTTTTAATTTTAGGATTAGGAATTAATGGGGGTCCTTGTCACAATAGCGGCTCGATGAGGGGTCCTCGAGAAAATTTTGTTGGGAACCCCTGGCCTATGTATTTGCTAGCCACATTGATAAAGTGCTCTTAACGATGAAGTCTAAACCCTGAAAATGGTGATAGATACATCTGTTAATATTAACTGCAATTGGGACCTGCAACAAAATGCAACTTTCTCATAAATTAAGGCCTCTTGTTTTACTAAACTTCCAGGGTCTAGAGGTGGCTGATAAGTAGTTGCATTTTTGCCTACCCTAGGCAGGATTCACTTAACACTTGCACCTCTGCAACAGGGATCCCCTCCTTGTACTGAAGCTGTCACAAAGGGGACTTGCATCTCACTCGTGTCTCTGTATGCCTGTGTGAATCATTGTATGCATGTGCTTTTTTTAGTGTGTTTTGTTCATCTGCCATGATAAATGCAGAAAAGGTGGTTGCCGCATCTACATTGTTTTAAAAATAATGTGTCAGGGAAAAATATCTGTGTTCACACAGGGTAACTTGGTATTGTTTCTCAAAAAGGATTAAAATGGTTTCAGGCTTGGCCCCTGATAAACTGCCTGTGGGTGTTTCTACCATTAAAGAGCAGGAATCAAATAAAAACAAAGATAGCAATGACATTGGGGCAATATCTTTATTAGGCTAAACATATTGCCAAAATACTGATGTAGAATTTTTTTGAACGCTGCATGTAAGCTTGTGGGCAGCTCCTGCTTTTATTTTTGAATTTTGTACAGTACTTAGGATAGTCAACTAAGTTTTCATCTGTGATAGGCCTACTGAAACTAAAGGACATAACTTAGTCATGCTCATTAATTTCAATAGTTAATTCATTAATTAGCTAGTTCGTTAGATAGTTTATTAATTTCAAAAACATTGTTTAATGTATTTTTAATCTTTGTTGGAAGCCCCCCAGAGTGGCTGGGGAAACCCAGCCAGATGGGCGGGGTACAAATAAATTATTATTATTATTATTATTATTATTATTATTATTATTAGACTACTCTGAATACAACTTAGTTGAATACCAACCTAAACAATTTTAAGCACAATAAATCATAATGATTATATTTTGTCAGTAATTTATTATGTTGGCTCTATTATGTAATTGTGGCAGTAATTTTATCCAGCTATTCTTTCTCAGTAAATAGTTTCTCCAAATGAGAAACTTTACTTTTGAAATGTAATCTGAACTGTTCATTTTGCCAGATCTTTATAAACAAACCTTTAAAATCCCATTTCAGGAAGTGGATAACTTGTTGCGTTGTGGAATATGCTTTGACTACTTCAATATTGCAATGATCATTCCTCAGTGTTCACATAATTGTAAGTATACAAGTTGTTTATTTCATTTTTGTTTCCTGTTAATGTATTGTTTTATCTTAGTGCTTAGTTATTTTTGAATTTTTAAAATCCAATGTGAGTGCTAACATACATAAACTAGAAATTTAAATCTTTAGGGTAGGGTGGTATTGGGAGTCTATAATTTAGAGAAATTGATGGCAGACTGTAGTTCTGTTCTGCTCGTCATAAGTGGCTTTTGCTGTCTGCTTTAAATAGGAGGTTCTTGGTTGCCTGAAGCCTATTATGCTTCAGTCCTAGCTCAGAGCATCTGTTATGTATGCAAAAGTTCCATGGTTCAATCTCTTGAAGCTCCAGGTTGGGCTGGGAGAGAACTGTGTCTGAAATCCTGGAGAGCTACTGCCATTGAGAGTAGACAGTACTCAGCTAGATGGACCAATGGTCTGACTCTGTTTAAGACAGCTTTCTATCACAGCAAACACTAAAAATATAAGAGTATGAAGGAATCATTTATGGAGCAAAAAGATGTATGGGGTTGCTATTTGTGGTCCGGTCTTATTTTAATTGATTTTAGAAAAGTTGTATCATTAATTAGTATAATGCAATCAAATTATTAGATACTCAAAGTAGTGATACGTTTTTTCCACCTTAGGTCTTCTGGTTTAGTCTGTTTGCTTCCAAGCATGACTTCCCTTTTTCTACTTTTGTTTGATGTTTATCAAGTGGATTTACCTTTTAAACCTTGAGATTTGCATGCTATTGACCATATCTCGAAGCTATGAACATGAGTTTGACCAAACTGCGGGAGGCAGTGCAAGACAGGAGTGCCTGGCGTGCTATGGTCCATGGGGTCACGAAGAGTCGGACACGACTAAACGACTAAACAACAACAGACCATATGCCACGGTTAGCTGACCTGCAGTATTCAATTGTGTTTTTTCTGCCCCTCTCCTCAATTACTCCTTCTGCCTTCTGCACTACCTTTTTATGTTCTCGGTTTGCATGTAGATATTTTTGGAGCTTTGAAAACCTTTTTAAAAAACCCCAATTCTTCAGGAAGTGTGCAGGAGCGAACATTACTGACCTTAGCTAACATGTTTCTCAATGAGCAAAATGAAGGTTTATGGGAATTTGTGGGTGGAGGGATATGCAAAATAGTCATTTCCATTTCTTGTTAATTTTTCAATACTGATGTTAAGAGCTTTATTTACCTATTGTACAAGGCTTGCACAAGAGTGATCAACAGGTCTTGTACAAGAACTCCACATTATTATTTTAAAGCCTGCTGTAGGTACTCTGATTAGTTTCCAAGGTAATCGCTCACATTTACTTTGCAGAGATCTTGAGTGACTCACTCCTTTGAAACCAGCATGCCTTCTGCATGCATCTATCAGAGGAAATAAGTGTTTTTCCTTTGGTATTGTGAGCAGCCAAAAACAAAATGGTTTGGTTATTCTCATGCAAGGAGCAAATGGAAGTAAGGGTGTGTCAAGAAGGACCAGCCACAAAAATATCGTCATATGTGCCACAAACTACTTACCTAACAATTGTGCTAATGTGATTCCCCATCACCAGTGACTGCAGATACATGACAAGTTTACTTTCCAGATTTTCTGTGGTAAGATAGAAACTTAAATGTGTGTGGGGTTTTCTGTAAAAAGAAAAAGAAAAAAGGATAGGCTGGCATTTTGATGACGGCAATGTTGTGTGGACAGCGCAAAAAAAGACCCTTCTGTGCATGATTAGCAGCAATTCCACAATAAACCTCCACCTGGAAGCACCCTTCATTCAGTAAACAACTTATCCTGAAAGCTAGCGTAGTGTGAGAAAATGTAGCCGTTTAATCTATTTTCATCATTCATAACCTTATGAGCTTCTGTTATGTCTCCTAGATGTGTTTCTCTGAACAAAGAAGTTTCTGCCTCTTTAGTATTTCTTTGTAGGAAAAATATTCACTCATGTTCTTTTCAGCTGTAGTTTCCTGTAGCTGCTGCTCTTATGAAACACTTTTTGAGATGGGATGACTGCAACTGTAGACAACATTCTGAATATGCCATAGATCTGTATAGCGGCACTGTGAGGAACATATCATTTAGAGAGCTTCATGCACCTTTGTAAAAATAATTAAAAAGGCTATAGCTAAGATTTTATTAAAACATTGCTGGCATTGTGCTATACAGCTTGGGGTCCCTTGTCCTGGTTTCCTTCCTCTGGTGTTTAATGTAGTTGGATATTCCTGAGACTGGGCTGGACAGTAGCTAGCTCTTCTGACTTGGTGATTCAGTTGAGTGCTGTAATTAGTTTTGTAGGTACAGTTCTTCAGACAGATCTACTGCAGTGTCACCGCAAATATAAATGAGTGCTGAAGACTGTTCTTTTGGTTCAGCTTCAGTGTTTATCTCTAAGTGTGTTCCAACTCCTCTGGGACATTAATATTGAACATAACATCAATCAGTCCTTTCACGTTCTAAAATGTCTTGGAGCTCGAGGGATTGCCAGACAGACCAATTAAGCTGATACATATTCATGCAGCTCCAAAGCTTCCCTTCCAGTATGGATTTTCATATATGGCATTTTGAATTATGTATCATTAATTGTGTCGACCACTTAATTGATTGACAGGATAGATGTTGAACAGGAACTTTGTTAATGGCTCCAGTGCTTCTTAGTATTCATCATAAAAGGTGATGTAAATGGATTAGTTACTAATTTTAAACTTGCATCAACACCAGTGCTATAGTGAACAAGGAATTTGCAAGTACGTGTAAGTAATGGGCTCAATCACTAATGGCCTTCATCCGAGAAAATATTATCTGGTTGGCAAGTTCATAAACCAAGGAGGAAATGTTTTTTTTTCTTACTCTGCTTGCTCAGATAAAAGTTTAGATTGTCACTCATTCAAAATCACATCTTAATGTGGTATGTGAGTTCTGCAAGACCTGATTGCTGCTTCTTTGATTGTCTCATCAAGGGAAGAATTATGGGTAGTAAAGGTTTATGGGCTCCCTGATGAGAGGAGGAGGAGCTCATGATGGAGGATGCCCTTGAGCCTTGATGATGCCCTAGATGAGAGCTTGGATGCAAGGTTGCCCAGCTAAGAGATGGGCTGTCCAGTTACTGTTTGTGAAAACTGGTGAACTTCCTTGGTATTGGATTTTTCTGTGAGCCTGTTTTTTGCTGCTCTTACATTGATAAAGATGAACAAACTTCCAGTTTCCCCAGCTTTATTTTAATGCTGCTTCTGTGATGGAAATTAATTGGTTTAAAATGTAACCATTTGCTACTTAAAAGCCTTTTCTGCTGCAGATACCTTTGTGATTTGGATTCATTAGTGAAAAATGTTCAGTTGAATGTGGATATTTTTACTTTGGTGAAAGAAAAGTTTTTCATACATTCAGGGTAGCTCTAATTGTAATATTTGTTAGCTTGCTAGTATTACTATATCATTCATTTATTGGTTGGGGCTATATGTTTACTGTTCTTGTAAGCTGATTTGAGCATAATTTGGAATAAGAAGCATATAAATAAATTTGTTGATTCCAAATGGTTGGTTTAACCAATGTTGTCCCTTGAGGACAAGAACTTAAATGTTTTGTTTCCTAAAAGAAGGTGTTGCCTAAAACCCTGTCTAGGATCTGGCTGAAAGAAAGATGGTTTTTCCAAAGCAAAGTATTGATATTTGTGACAGAAGGTAGGCTATTTAGGTTTTTCTGCCACAGGCTTCTGACTGTCTAACTTATAGAACAGGGGTGAGTTTCATGTGCTAAACTTAAGAAAAAGCCTAAGCTTATGATACCATGGACCATGGATACCTGATGCAAAAGGTTTCCATGCCAACATGGGTTGCTGGATCTTTACCTTCAAAAACACAAGGGAATGTCAATTAACCTTTAGAACAGGCACCCCCAAACTCGGCCCTCCAGATGTTTTTGGGACTACAATTCCCATCATCCCTGACCATGGGTCCTGTTGGCTAGGGATGATGGGAGTTGTAGTCCCAAAACATCTGGAGGGACGAGTTTGGGGATGCCTGCTTTAGAACAATCCACAAAACCTTTAGAACAGCGTTTGTTGGAATCCTAGAGTTGGAAGAGACCCCAAGGGTCATCTAATCCAACCCAAAGGTAATTTTGTTCTCCCCAGAGCTAATGATTGCCCAAGCAGAGCACCCTGTTTTTATTTAATTTTTTTTAAAAAAAAATCAAATATGTTTTAAATTTCTTTTCTTTTTTTAAAAAATCCACACATCTTGGCTGTAGTTGGAATTCTATGTAGAAAGAACTGGTATACATTTACTCTGAGTTGTTCTTGATCGCCTGTACAGGGATGTTCTGAAATGGTATGGTTTGTTTATCTTAGGAAGTATCTGGCAGGACCAAAGTATGGGGTAGCATTTCCTGTTTGCATGTGGTAGTAATTATGGTCCATTAGATGTATGTTATGAGCTATGAATGTGTTTGCAAGGCTGCATCATATAGTTTCCTCTACTTTGTGAGGTTGCTCTTCTGATAAATATTTTTCACCATTAAAACGGGTGAGGGAAATTGAAACCAATTATGAAATTTGCACTCCAAGTTCTGCCAACTGAAAATCGAACTGCAGCACTTCTAGCGCTGCCAAGTAGCCTAGTGCTCTAATTATGTTGTGTTTGTTTTTCCTCCAGATTGTTCTCTCTGCATTCGCAAGTCCCTGTCCTACAAAACTCAGTGCCCTACATGTTGTGTGGTAAGTGTTATTTCCTGTCCTACTGTTTCTGTTGAAGCAAATGCTCTACAGTTCTACAAACTGAGAACACTTGGAGGTATTAGAAAATGTTTCTAGTTCAATCTGTGCCTGACTTAGGCATTTTGGGATCTTAAATGGAACAACCTGTCCCCCTTGTTCAATACATGAATTGGATGGTGAGCAAACCAGTAGCACAATGTATGGTAAATGCTTAACTTTCTTTTCAGCATAGTCTGCTGTCACTTGTAAGTATTTGTAGAGCACAATGTGCATGCAATTAAACTACTGAGATCTTATGGGATTTCCTTGAGGAAACTTAACCCCAAAAAGACATAGCTTTACTGTTTTCAGTGTTAAAAACAGATATAAAAACTAGGAGCTAAATGACACCTTAAACCGTGGTTATGTGCGCAACAATGGAATGTTTAGGCATGCTTTTTTATAACAAGAATGCAAATCTGAAAACTGCAGCTAAAATACTATGTTCATTTTTCACATGATCTAGTCCTTCCCCTGCCCACCCCCCTAATATTCTTAAGAGGGTCTCTTCTCCAGTCTTCAGAGAGTAGCTGGAAGTGGGGACGCAGAAAAAGGTCCTCCTTTCCTTCCACTCTGCAGTTTTAATCTGAAATCTTAGGCGCAGTACTGCATCCAGAGCTCAGGAACTGCTCACACTGATGAAATTCCCTGTGACAAAATGCGCCTAAAACAGTTTTGAACACTGGCCATTTTACTGTTACTTATTTATATTATACAACATCTTAAAATTTGCAAAACGTAAACTTTAGCCTAGAATTGGTCTCACCACAGCCATATGAGGTAAGACCCATTTCATAGGGGGGCAATTGAGGCTGAGAATGACCTGCCCAAAATCTTCCATGGGTTTCTGCGGCTGTGAACCAAAGTTTTCCAAGCCTACCACTGAGTTTCTGGCCTTCTAGACCTCCTAGGTTCCTAGTCATATGCTCTAATCTAGCCTCTGGCTCACAGTTGTAGCATTCTGTGCTTTTAATTGATGCCACCATAAATCTCTCTTGTGACTGCTCAATAAAATTTATTATAAGATTAAAATTGAATGCCTAGCTAATAACTGAAGTGTACCCAAACCCTTATGGCTCCTGAGATGGTGCTCAGCATTGAGGAACTGTAGCAAATCTGGGAGTAATGTTTCCTAAGTAGCAAATGAAGTCTGTATTATATATGCACAGCATGTTGGCTCTGAATCCATTGTTGGAAAAGTAAATAGCAGGGAGCCATATTTACCCTAAACCATATTGGGATTAGTTGTCGCTTCAAGCTTGTTGGATTTTAGTAGGCTTCTTAAAATGATAGTTTCACTAAAAACTGAAACTGAAGCAGAGGTTTTGATAAGCACTGGCAAAGTATGTTTGCCTCTTATTCCCTCCTCCTGAAGGTATGAATTGGACTACAAAGAATGGAAAGTTGGAAGTCTCAGCTTCCTGTCTCCCCTGACGCCTGGTGCTGGTTTTGAAGACTTCTTTGTAAATATGTCTGGAGCAAATAACTTGTTTTTGCCTTTGTATCGTCTACATCAAACAATTACGGTAGTTTTATTTCAATGGAACACAGTATGTATCAGCTTGGCACCATACAAGGCAACTAAAAGCAGAAGAAAGATAAATATCAGGAAGTTTTTTTAAAAAAATAATTTATATGCCGTAAACCTTTGTGTTATCTGTATCTGTTTGTTCCCCCATTAATTGAAGTTTTATTTTTAAGTTCTCTCTCAAATTTCTCCTCCAACCCCTGATTGTGACTTAATATTAGCATCTTCAGTGTATATCCTTTTGCCTTCCAAAAAGTTGTTGCAGCCATAATAAAACAGTGAATTTCTGGCAGTTGGAGTTAAGAGTTTATTAGTTTGCTAGTAATAGCTTTTTATAATTTGATAAAAGAAACTTACATTTATAAAAGATTTCTCAGATATTTCAGTAAAGGAGGTGATTTCCCTAGCAGCTTAGATGTTTTAAGGAAATAGAATGCATACTTGGTTTTTATGTTTTGCTTTCAACATAGCAATTTTTGTGCAGATGATTCGAGATACTGGAAATATATGAGCGAATTAGTACCCCCTTTGTTCTTTTCTAGGCAGCTACAGAACCTGACCTGAAAAATAACCGGATATTAGATGAACTGGTAAAAACCTTCAATTATGCAAGGTACCCCATATCATTTTGTAAATTTCAGAGTGAGAATGCGGGTGTGACTCAATTTCCATTTGGAAATACAGGTTACGGTGTGCTATATGCTGATGTTAAAAATCTAGACCTGTAATGATTCTGATATTGACTAACTTTTAATTTGGTCAGTGGCCATAGTAGATATTCCCATATTCTTGAAACCTTTCACTCATTCGTACATATATGGAACTTCGGATGCACACATTGATGTATATTTCCTGCAGTACCACGGTGGTTAGAAGCTGTTCAGAGCAACCAAAGACAGGGAGGGGAGTCAGTGGGGTTAGAGTTCATATGGTGAAATACATGCATTGCCTTTGGACCGTCCCAGATACAACCCAGCATCTCCATTTGTGAAAGACCTTTGAGAGCCCAAAGCCACTGCTAGTTAGGTAGACAGTACTAGGCACATATCAATTGTAGAGTTGGAAAGGCCCCCAAGGGCAATCTAGTCCAACCCCATGCAATGCAGGAATCTCAACATAGAATCACGATACAGAAGTAGTCTGACATGATACCTTTTGTAGCTAAGAAACAATGGCTTCGTTCTTCCTCTGCTGTCAGGGCCAGTATCCCTCTGAATGCCAGTTGCTGGGAATCACAAGTGGGGGAGAATGCTATTGTGCTTGGGTCCTGCTTGTGGGCTGCACACGGGTATCTGGTTGACCACTGTGAGAACAGGATGCTGGACTAGGCGGGCCATTGGCTCATCACTTTTCTTCCTCAGACCATCTTGCTGTTCAAAATTGCCTCCCTTCAAGCTGCCTTTGTGTCCAAGTGTACTGAGCAGCCTCACCTCTGTGACCCTGTCATGCCAATGAAAATCTGAATTGAAGAATGCATCTTGAGCAAAACAGGCAATCCTCATGAATTAATGGGATACCACTTTCAGGTGTCTCTGTGTCTTAGTAGAATCGTAGAATTGGAAGGGACCTCAAGGGTCACCTAGTCCAACCACCTGCAGTGCAGGAATCTCAACACATGGTCTCCCATCCAATTTGAAACCATACTGGACCCTGCTTAGCTTTGCAAATGTGCTGGAATTTTGCAGCACCACTAGGAGGTAAACCGATTGATCTTTCCCATTGTTCCCTCCCAATTTATTTAAAAAAAACAAACAAATGATTGGGAGAACGTGGTGGTCATGGCTTTCCTAATAGCAATTTAATATTCAGAACATCAATTCTTCAAGGTTAATGGCCAGCTAAATGGAAGAGAGTTAAGGAAAGCGAAAGCCACAAATAAATGTGTTTCCTGACAGGAAATCAAGCAGGAGACATCACTTGGCAAGGAGCGAGATAAAATTGTGAAGTGGTTTCAACTTTCTTCTCCTGCACTTGATAGGCCTCAGGCACCCTGTTGGCTTTGAAAGGAATATAAACTAGGGCTGACCTGGAATGGACTTTGTTTATATGAACATCACTGCCTGCAAAGTCATATTCCGAGGGTAGTTTTTTTTAGGGTAGGGTTCAAGAGAGGAAGTGAACCCTCAGCATATAGTATGGTGGTCAGCGCCCTCCCTATACCAATCATTTTGGGTGACAGTGCTTCAGTTTGAACACCATTTTCTGGTTCTAATGAGTAGTAATAATGGCAACAATAAATATCATAGCCAATAATGTCAATATTTGAGTCTTTCCAATGATGACTAGGGAACACAGGAGTTGTTTCGAGAGTCATTCAGGGAGGTGGATGCACAAGAATAGCAATGAAACCTACATAAGACAACTGGCAAGAGTACTACTGGCTGAAAAGTGACTGTTAGGTAATTTTGTAAAAAACTGTGGCAGCGAGCACTCTGTAAGAGAATGGCTGTTGATTCCATTGTAAATTACAACAAGAATTGCTTTTCTTAACCAGCAGCTGTTAATAATTGGATATTTCCTGCCGTTTGGGTATCTGAACTGTGTTACTATCGACTGCTTTGCCTTTTTGCTCCCCCAATATAATTTCTTTACTTGGATGACTCACAGTTCTGTACCTCAGGGGTCCCGCTAAACTTCTAACCTTTCTGTGTGGAGCAAATTGTGTTTTTAAAAGGTAGGCATGGTTGTATAAAACGTATTGATGCAAGAAAAAAATCCTGAGTTCCAACTTGTTTTGGGCTACCCAGCCCTTCTTCAAGGGAATATCTTGGTGTGTGTGGAATCTTTTATCAAGTAAGCGCCTTGCCAAGAGAATGCAATGAAATGGAGCAATTCCTACATATAATATGTTGTTTTTTAATTTTTTAAAAGGAGGTTATTCTTTGAAATGTGGCTCATATCATGTGATAATAAGATTGCTATTTCCATACCCCAACCACCAAAGATCTGATCCTGAAGAATGTTTATATCGCTCAAAAGGAGTTGCAATTCAAAATATTTTCTTGCTTGACTTGACACCTTTTATGGCAGAGGCGGACTACAACTCCCATCATCCCTGAACATTGTCTGTGCTGACTGGGGCTGGTGGGAGTTGGAGTCCAACAACAATAGGAGGTCCATGTTTCTCAATCTCTGCTCTGTCGTCTACTCTTTGTTTGTTTTTAGTGCCATCACTGTCTCTCGTTGCTTTAAAAAAGCATGCTTTGGCTTTTCCTTTGGGCTTTTCAGCTCTGGGATTTCCCTCGCTTTTGAACACCTAACACTTATTTATATATATTTAATGAAGTCATGTAACAAGTCTCCACTTTCTAGGAGGCAGGATACTATGGTGCTTTTCACTAACTCCTCTTGAGATAAAATAAAAAAATTCCTTCAGTAGCACCTAAAAGACCAACTAAGTTTTTATTTTGGTATGAGCTTTCGTGTGCATGCACACTTCTTCAGATACAGTGAAATAGAAGTCCCCAGGCACTTATGTAGAGAAGGGGTGGGGATGGGGAGGGGAGGGGGAATCACTCAGAAGGGTGGTGGAAGTGGGTGATTGACTGACTGATAGCTGTTGATGACTGAAAACGACTGCAAATGGTTTTGCATGAAAAAGCAAGGGTTGAGATGGCTGAAGATCGCTTATCATGTATAATGAGATAAGAATCCAATATCTCTGTTCAAACCAGGTCCCTCCATGGTTTTGAGCTTGGTGATAAGTTGTAATTCAGCAACTTCTCTTTCCAGTCTATTTCTGAAATTCTTTTGTAGTAAGACAGCTACTTTGAGATCTTGTATAGAATGTCCTGGGAGATTGAAGTGTTCTCCTACTGGTTTTTCTGTCCTCTGGTTCCTGATGTCAGATTTATGCCCATTTATCCATTTATCCATTTATCCTCTTGAGATATCGCGGATCTCTGAATGTTAAGGGTTAGTTTTGGTATGACAAGTTGTTGCTTGTGCAGGAAACAGAGGACAGCAAACCATGAAATGAAGACTTTTTAGTGACACATGAAAAGATGAGAAAAGCCACTATCCATATAAACCTCAAGATGTTGTGCCCTGGCTTTGAAACCAGGCTGTCTTTCATGAAAGGGAGGCAACCTGTAGAACTTAACTATTGTTGTTGTTGTTGTTGTTGTTGTTGTTGTTGTTATATTTTGCTTTAAAGTCTTACTGGCGTTCCCACAAGTCAGTGGAAGGGCAAGAAGGAACGTCAGAGCAATAAGGCACACTGAAAAAACAACTACTCTGAAAAAGTTGTCTTATGGTAACATAGGTTGTCCTCTGGAACACAAGTTAGGAAACTTTGGGATGTTCCTGAATTCTCAACATGTAGAAGTTTATTAATAGCATTGCCCAGGGTAAGGTACTTGTTTTTTTTATTTTGAACTTACTTGATCCTACACAGCTATCTTTCTTGAGTATTGAGGGCTCTGGTTAAAATAGATATCAGCAGAGGACTTATTTTCTGGGGTGGTGGTGGTGGGTATAACTGTTAAACCAGGGGTGGGGAACATCTTTTCTCGCAATGGCTGCAGGTGGATGGTGTCCCAGCCAGAAGTGAACGGCAACCCTTAAAACACTCATTCATTCTGTCCCTCTTTCACTTCACCTTGGCATCTGATAATGGCAAAAATACCCCTCCCCAATTTCTTACAAAGGAGCTAAAAGAAGAAAGAACCCCTCAAGGCTTGTGGTCTCTACTCAAACTTGAGGGGGGGGGGAAACAGCAGCAGCAGCAACCCAGCTGTTAAATGATTTGGACAGATGCCACAAAATATGAAAATGGTGGGAATTAAAACATTTCCCTGAAGGTGGGTTTTTGTTTTTTGTTTTGCTTGCTGTATCACTGAAACCTCTTCTCTATTTCATGGTTGAATTGTCTTCTCCTTTGCTTCTTCCACTGGGTATATTCCTCAGGAAAGCAATACTGAAACTTGTTATTGTGCTAAGTAATTTTCAATATTGCTATCTGATTATTCATAGGAGACTGCAAGTATTGCTTGAAGATGCCAGCTTTGGGCGCTTGTTTCAACACTGTAAAGCAGAGGTTAAAGGAGCCCCTGACCATTAGGTCCAGTCACGGACGACTCTGGGGCTGTGGCGCTCATCTCGCGTTATTGGCCGAGGGAGCCGGCGTACAGCTTCCGAGTCATGTGGCCAGCATGACTAGGCCACTTCTGGCAAACCAGAGCAGCACACAGAAACGCTGTTTACCTTCCCACTGGAGCGGTACCTATTTATCTACTTGCACTTTGACGTGCTT
Organism: Zootoca vivipara; assembly: GCF_965207765.1. Classification (NCBI taxonomy): domain Eukaryota; kingdom Metazoa; phylum Chordata; class Lepidosauria; order Squamata; family Lacertidae; genus Zootoca; species Zootoca vivipara. Next base: position 87,135,537 of record NC_142584.1, read on the forward strand.
TCGAACTGCTAGGTTGGCAGGAGCTGGGACTGAGCAATGGGAGCTCACCCCATCACCGGGATTTGAACTGCCAACCTTCTGATCGGCAAGCCCTAGGCTAGGGGTCAGCAAACTTTTTCAGCAGGGGGCCGGTCCACTGTCCCACAGACCTTGTGGGGGGCCGGACTGTATTTTGAAAAAATATATGAATGAATTCATATGCCCCACAAATACGGTAACCATTTGCATTTTAATGCGTTTTAAATAAAAGAACACTTTCTACTCATGTACGAACATGCTGATTCCCGGACCGTCCGCGGGCCAGATTTAAAAGGTGATTGGGCCGTATCCGGCCCCCTGGCCTTAGTTTGGGGACCCCTGCCCTAGGCTCTGTGGTTTAAACTACAGTGCCACCCGCATCCCAAAGCAGGAGTAGTTAACCTTTTTATACCTACCACCCACTAATGCATCTTTCTTGATGGTAAAATTTCCTTACCGCCTACCAGTGCTCAATGGAAGGAGGATTCAGCTTGTACTGTAGAACCCCCTACCGCCCACCTAGAATCCTGAAATGCCCACTACTGGGCAGTAGGGACCAGGTTGACAACCCCTGCTGTAAAGGGTCTTTGCGTAAACTCTAGGAATCTTGTCAGGAATTGAAACTGCCGTAAGGGAAAATATAAAGCACATACTATATATTATATTTACCTACAAGCTCTGACTCAGTTATTGGGGGGGGGGGTATCATGTACAAGAGGCCTATAAATTAGATGCTCCAACCTGGGATATTGTGGTTGTCGTATCAGCCAGCCTTTGGGTCTGCAGCTGCTGCTGAATGCCAGATTGGTTCTGAATAAGACCTCCCTTATCTATGATCTGATTGTGGATGAGGAGGCCGATCTGGTCGGTATCACTGAGACCTGCAGGGGTGAGCAGGGTGGAGTTGGTCTCATCCAACTGTGCCCACCTGCTGCTTGGTGCAGCACCAGGACAGACTTGAGGGTTGGGGAGGGGGAATTGCTGTGGTCTATAGACATATTCTCCCTCTCCCTCCTCCCTCCTTTCCTCTCCAGGATCTCTGTCCATTTGGGAGGCGGGAGGATCTAGAGCATGGGTAGGCAAACTAAGGCCCAGGGGCTGGATCCAGCCCAATTGCTTTCTAAATCTGGCCCACGGATGGTCTGGGAATCAGCATGTTTTTACATGAGTAGAATGTGTCCTTTTATTTAAAATGCATCTCTGGGTTATTTGTGGGGCATAGGAATTCATTCACCCCCCCCAAATAGTCCGGCCCCCCACAAGGTCAAAACTTTGATCCCTAGCTAGCAGGACCGGTGGTCAGGGATGCTGGGAATTGTAGTCTTCAAAACATCTGGAGGGCTGAGGTTGAGGAAGCCTGCTTAAGACACTTTCAGGCCAGTGGTAAAGCTGAAATTTGGTACTTATTCATAAAGCTTGATTCTCCTTTCTTTTTGCATTCATGGATTGTATATTTAGAACAAATTACAGGAAGCAAAAAGAAGCTTGACTTTAATGTGGCATCTATATCTATCATATAAATAGTGTTTGATGCCCAGGTGCCTCTGTTTCTTAAGAACTATTGATATTCTGGAAATGATTGTTTTAAATCCCACAACATAAATATTTTAGTTTCTGCTTTGTGTCTTAGGGGCAGATTTACTGGCACCTTTATTATTTTCTTGCAGTATTGCAAAGAACAAGTTGTGTTGCTTCTACCCATTCTGATCCTAGGCTGTAATCCTTAACTACTTCTGATTTCCTTAATGGATCTGAACAAATCTTATAAATCAGGGAGGGTGAAGAATCTATTCCTCTGTGGCCCAAAGGGCTATCAGCTTACCAATGCACACCAAATCAATAGATGCTCAGCACAGTGTCCTTGGCTAACCTGATGTACAATTAATACACCACAAAAAAAGCCTGTAGTCTCAGGATTGTTCACACTTTTAGATTCTGAGTGTTAATGTTGGGTACCACAAATTAGTTTTTTTTTTAAAAAAAGAAGTCTCACTTGGATTTATGGAAATGCTGGTATGATTTAGTACCTTGAGGCAGATAGGAAGACATTAGGTCCTTGTATCCTAATTATGTGTCCTTTGTCCTTTGCGACCACCAATAGTTTCTTTCTCTCTTGCTCTTTAACAGTCTTTGTCTCTTCTTTTCTTCTTCTTTTGAGATATAAGAAGCTGCCAAAGTGTTGAACTCTGGTGTTGAGTTTAGCAAACTGTACTAAAGGGCTAAGAGAGTTCATCGTGTTTTTGTTCATTATGTTTAGCGGTTGGGCAGAGTGTGATTTTTCCAAATTCTTAAGACTGATGCCACATCACCAGAGAGTTGCCTACATCTGAGCAGCTGCAGTGGTGTGATCACAAGAGGAAACAACAGTATGAATGTGACTCTATGCAACTCACATTTTCTATTGTTGAAAAAGCACTTCTTTGGGTACTGCAGCCATGGGAATAACTATGCCATGAACTGATGTTTCTGCATGTGAAAATGGTACTGCTGTTTCTTTTTTTTTGCATGGGGTAAACAGAAAGTGGACTTGGTCCAAGGACTGCAGTGAATGATTCTTCTGGAAGATGCTGACTAGTGATAGGAAGTTTTTATTACTCAGTTGAGTCATCAGCCTGATGGTGGGATAAGATCTGTAGGGACTTGTGGAGGCCCCTTTATCTGGCATCCATGTGTGTCTCTGGGTGTGTGAAGATGGCAGTTGGGTTCTGTGACTTTGAGAACCCTTTAAACTCTACAGTTCTATGATTATCAGGACCTTTTTTCAACTGGAATTCAGTTCTGGCACATCTCAGGTGGGTGCCATTGGCATTGTAAGAGAATAAGGGAGGCGTTCATGGTGAGTTGCGGTACCTCTTTTCTGGAAAAATAGCACTGAATGATGATTACTACAGTGGAAACTTGGTTGCTGAATGCTTCAGAAGTTGAATGTTTCGGTTTTCGAACGCCAAAAACCTGGAAGTGAATGCTTCCATTTTTGAATGCGCCTCGGAAGTCGAACGGCTTCCGAGGCGCTTTTCTCCACTTTTCTCAATGGAACTTGCCGACCGGCAGTTGTGCCTCGGTTGTCAAACATTTTGGAAGTTGAAAGCTCTTCCTGAATGGATTATGTTTGGCAGCTGAGGTTCCACTGTATTTATTATTTATCAAGCTTTTATACCATCCGTCATCCATAGATCTTAGGGTGGTTCACAACATAAAGGACGACTTCTTTTAACTCTAGCGTCTGAAGGCTCTTCCCCTGATAACTTCATGCAAGAAGCTACAAAAAACAACAACAACAAGCAACCGATTTTGAAGTAGCATAATTTATCCGTGGTCTGTTGTTGGCAGTGAATACATTCATCATCACTGAGTGTGGGTCCCTCCAGATGTGGTGGACTTCCACTCCCATCAGCCCCAGCCAGTTTGGCCGCTGGTGAGGAATGATGTGAGCTGGAGTCCACAACAAAGCAGAACACTTCTTTGGCTGCCTCTGCTGTAAACCAGCAACACACTTTTAGTGTTGCCACATTCTCTGATTTCTACAGTTTTGGCAAGGTATATGTGGCAGACCCAGAGCAGAGTAGTGACTTCTGGTGGCCTATCTTGGCCTTCTAGTCTCTTTGACACTGTCACTCTGTAAAAAGCCTGGTCCCAACCATTTAATTGCCGTAAGCTTTCCCCAGAAACATGCATCTCATAGTCTGCTTAGATTTGTGTGCCCAGAACACGTTTTAATGTCCAGTAAATAAAACATAAAAATAAGTTCTAGAATTCGAAGGAAAGAGTGTGCGCTGCTAAAAAACAGTCTATTGTGTATTAATAGTTCTATTTAGTCTCTTATCTGAGAAGTTTAATGACGTCCATAATATTCAAACACACACAGGCCTGGGATGAAGTTGATAGAGGAACCATTGTATATTTTATGAGGTAGTAAAGAAATAATTATGGTGAAACAGTTCGGCTGGTTTTTGTTTGAAGGTTAAAAGAAATGTTCCCAACTACAATTGATCATTGAAAAATGTGACTTTTACAGTGCAGCTGTGAAATTTTTTGGATTTCTACTCTGGTAGGTTTGTGAAGACCCAGGTGGCGCTGTGGGTTAAACCACAGAGTCTAGGGCTTCTTGATCAGAAGGTTGGCGGTTCGAATCCCTGCAACGGGGTGAGCTCCCGTTGCTCGGTCCCAGCTCCTGCCCACCTAGCAGTTCGAAAGCACTTCAAAGTGCAAGTAGATAAATAGGGACCGCTCCAGCGGGAAGGTAAACGGCGTTTCCGTGCGCTGCTCTGGTTCGCCAGAAGCAGCTTTGTTATGCTGGCCACATGACTCGGAAGCTGTCTGCGGACAAACGCCGGCTCCCTCGGCCTATAGAGCGAGATGAGCACCACAACCCCAGAGTCGGACACGACTGGACCTGATGGTCAGGGGCCCCTTTACCTTTTAGGTTTGTGAAAGGCATAGCTTTTCCCTTCCTCCTTTCAAAGGTGGGTTTGGTGGTTGTTTGGTTGATAGTTCTAAGAAAACTGGAAAAAAATTAAAGAATTTTTTGGGGGCCTCAGCTCACTTTTCAGCTATTGCTCCCTTATTCCATCACTGCAGCCCATTCAAAAGGGTTCCCTGACCATGTTGAGAAGCATTTGGAGGGCTTCAGGAGACTGCCAGGTGAGGGAGAAGTATAAAAGTCACCTTCACCAAAATGTCATACATTAGTACTTTCCTGGATCCAAACCATATAAATTATTTTCTCTTTCCCTCCCAGTTTCTGGGTTTATATGAATAAATATGATTTTATTTCAGTAGAATACTGACCTGGTGGTAATTGTGGTAACTTGGCATTAAGGTCAGTGGGAAACACCCCCCCCCCAGGAAACAAGGGGATTGGAGTGGTTTTACTGGGCTGCTTTGTAATATATCCAAATCTTGGGGGTGTCTGTCCTTCATCTAGGACTGAAGGCTACTGACCCAAACCTTTGAATAAATTTCTGCTCCCATGAAAAGAGATATAAATGGATTCCAACAAACAAACAGAGCCTTCCAGAGGCCAGGATTTATTAGCAGGGTGACATTTTCACGGAACTGAGATGTGAAATGCAATTTCAAAGTGTCCATATTCCAGACTGTCCTGGCGGAGAACCTTTACTTGATAAGAGTTGTAAATAGGTTTATGCCGTACATATTAAAAAGAGGTATTATTCTTGCAAGCTTACCCAGACAAATTGATTTATTTAATTTGCAACGTTTATGTAGAGCTGTAGCTAGTACCAGTCCTACTCAGAGTAGACCCGCTGAAATTCGCATGACTAACGGATCAGACAAAAGAACAATTTAGTCCAGCCTCTTGTTCCCCACGGTGGCCAGCCAGACGTCCGGGGAGCCCCTGTACAGAACATGAGCCCCACAGCACTTTCCCACTGTTGTTTTCCAGAAATTATGTATTCTGTTCAAGATTGATTAATTGCCTCCTTTGTTTTGTTATGTGAAATGTACGGGTTTTTGCTCTGGGCAGTTGTTCCAGGAGCCTTATCATCTTAGATTGGGAAACATTAAACGCTGGGCAAACGTGTACATACTTATCGACTGCTTTCTTCCATTGTCCCCTTTGGCCATTGTGTGGTCTGACTGCCCCTGAAAACTCATTGGATCAAATTGACACAAAGTGAAAACAAGGGTTAGGATTCATCTAAGGAATCTTGAGAAGTGACCAGAAGTGATTTTTCAGGCCTCCAAAGATAAATACAGGAGGTAGGAGTCTTTCCCCAACCCTCTGAAGTTTTTGACATCAGGTGTGCCCATCTTCTTCTTTTACTTGTACAGTGGTGCCTCGACTTACGAACGACTTGACAACCGAATTTTTCGACTTACGAATGGGGGTAATGGCCGTGTGCTTACGAATGTCTCGACATCCGGAAAAAAACCGAGGCTGTTTTAGATAGGGATTTTTCGACTTACGAATTTTTCTGTTTCCAATGCATTCCTATGGGAAATCGTGTTTCAAATAGCGTTTTTCGACTTACGGATTTTTCGACTTATGAAGGTGCCTTCAGAACGGATTAAATTTGTAAGTCGAGGCACCACTGTACTAAGTCTAAAATTATATGTCAACCTACTTGTTTCCAGATGTTACAGTGAACCCATGGTGGTTCCATTATTCACATTGTTGTGACCTACCCTAGGACTTTCTAGTGAAGGGTGGGGGGTAATAATAATAATAATTAATAAATAAATAAATAAATAAATAAATAAATAAATAAATAAATAAATAATTTGCCCCTTGGGTCTTATATGTGGTATGGTTGCACCCAGTATATGACCACTAGATGTCACCACTTAGCTTATTGAAGTTATCAAAAAAAATGAGTATTATATCCTCAGTAGCAATATTTTTGTCATCTTTTTGTGTTACATTTTTACTTTTTGGTTCTTCTGCATGATATACATGCAGGACTGCCTGCTGGGGGCCTGAAGGGCCATGCCCTTTCCTCTCTTCACCTGGCTTGGGGTGGGGCTCAACAGGCTGCTGCTTAGCAGAGAGGGCTCCTCTCTTAGATTGCTTTGATCTTAGATCACCTTGGCTGTGAACCCATGGAAGACCTGCCCCCTGCCTTGCTGGCCTTTTCCCATCTGGCCTGGGAGAATGGGGTGCTGACTGACTCCAGCTACAAAAGCTGAGGCTGTTGAACAGATTATTGGGCTGTTGTTTATGGGGGAGGATTGAGAGAGCTGTTGCTGTTATTGATATTATTGTTGTATCTTTAGTTTTAGATCTTATGATTTATGTGGAAATTATTTCCATTTGGTTGTGTACTTTTTGATTGTTCTATTTATTGTTTATGAGTTCTGTCATGTTTGTAATTATGTAAATCTTGCCGTGTTGTAAGTCGCCTTGAGCACAGTTTCAACTATGGAAAGGTGGCATACAAATAAAATGATGACGATGATGTTGCTGATACATATTTCTATACTGCCCTTCATCTGAGGATCACAGGGTGGTTTGCAATATAAAACACAAAAATACATAACATAATACACTGAAATAGTTCTGTGTTTACTCCTAGACAGCGGCTGTTCCAGGCAGTCTTTGATCCTGCAGCACTTTCTTCTCCAAAGCTGCTTACCAAGAAGGCTTCTCCCCAAGTCCATATTTTGAGTTCCCCAGTTGGTCTTGTTTTAAAACAAGAGCAGCAATCTGCTGATTCCTTTATAGTCAAAGAGACCATTCCAGCCCGTAGAAGGCACTTAAACCCACCTGAAAAGGAAAGTAAACAGTTCAAAATGGAGCAGGAGGAGAGCCCATGTGGCTCTCAAGGGGACCAAGAGACTCTTCACACAGAAGCAGCAGGCACCAGAAACCCTGAAACTCCTTCCACATCTGCAATAAAAGTTATCCCAAAGGGTAAGCTTTGTTCTATAGTTATTTTTTTCTGTATGCACCAAGGTTCCACATTGATTTTTCATCTGTGCTCAGATGGGTCTTTGGGGGTTGGATTATTAAGGAGTTTTAAGTTTCTAGTTCAATCATGAGTTTACTGAAACATTAACCCCAGTGGAATGTAAGGTTCGTATTAATTTATTAAGTTTGTTTCACAGACTGCTTTCTCTTTCTGATTCTGAAACAATCCTTGTGCATTCTTTATGGCACCTTAAATGCAAAGGTGTACAAAGCGATCTCTTGTCCTAATGGTTTAGCTTCCTGCTGGGTTCGTGCATGCCCCTCCTTCCTTTCCTCTCCTGTTGTGTGATGGTAAAGAGGAGAGTGGAAGTGTCCACTCCTTTTTAAAAATTAACCACAGTTTAGCATTTTGTTGAAACCCTAAACTGTGGTTAATCTTAGTGTTAGTGGACACCAGGCAACTTCAGAAACTATGGCTTGCACTTTCCTTATTTCAAGTTACCTGGGTTAAGAGTAACCACAGTTTGTCTGGGTAGAGATGATAGGGCAAGTTATGGTTTATCTTAAAAATCTGGAGCAGAAGTGGACGTTTCTGAACTCATTCTTGTGGCCATTCTTGAGGAGCAGAAGAGGGGGCAGGGGACGCATACAAGCCTGGGGAAAGGTTAGGTTCATTCTTGTGATGTTAAGTATAGTTTGCCATATCTAAACCAGCCCATAGTTCAATTCTCATGCTACAGTGGCCAGAAAAATGAATCTGGTGCACTCAACCATAACTATATGCCTTCTGCAACAGTCAGCTAGTATCAGTTAGTGTGGCGCTGAATCCTAAACAACAATCTTCTTGATGATGCAGCACATATGTGTTTTTTCAAAACCTCATTTAAATAGTGCTCAGCCATCTGATGGAAATATATTCCAATTAACACAGAAAATGTTAGATATATTAAGAGAAGATAGATTTGTGTAATAGAATGGTTTCTACCATGTTTAAATTCTTGCCAAGTGTGACATCCTGTTTCAATTTGGGTCTTTAAAAAAAAGGCAATAAGATACCCACCAGGTGGTAATGTTAAAAGGATTCTGCTGTATTTGGTTTTTCAGTTGAACAGTTTTTGGTTTAAAAATGGACTTTGATAGCCCTAGTCAAGTGGTGCTTTGCAGTTGTGGCCTCCTTAATTCCAAAAGAAGTGGAAAATTCAGAAGTTATGTTTTTAAATTGCCAGTAATAAAGCCTTTACATTCATGATATACTATTGTTGTTCTTGCATATTCTGATGGGCATTTTTCTTTTTGGCTGCCTTCCCCTATGAAAGGGGAAAGAGTGAAAACTTTCTAACTCGGTCTTGTGAATTGAGTCATAAATGTAAAATGCAATGATATCCTTTGTATGCTACCTAATATCATAATTGTCTTTCCTAATTTATATGTTATTTGGAATACAGTGTGGGAACCCAGTTGGCCTAGAAACTAAACATTATTGGTTAGAATGAATTTGGCATTCCTGACCTCTTTTTTCAGTGTTATTTATAGAAGCGTCAGAACACATTTCAATAATTAACATTTCAAGAAATGCTACCTTAGTAAGTGACGTCCCAGTCTCTATGCCCATGAAAAATAAGCTTTACTCCCTGCTCCCAAATTCCAGTCCAATTATTCCAGTTGGAATAATTCCACTTATTATATATGAATAATTACTGTGTTAAGGATATGGTGTTTATCATTTTATTCTGGAAACCACACAGAGAACAATGTTTTTGGATGGTTTTATATAAAAACAGCAAGTAAACAAATAAAATACTCTCCTTCCCTGTCAGAAGCATAAGGAAAATAAATGCAGTACTATATTCCATTTTTATTTTCTGTCCTTTGGCTTGGTACTTCTTTATTTTGCCTTCCCCTTTTATGTTTCAGAGACATACTCTGGACATTTTAAAGCTTTGACTTACAGTGGAATAGCTGAGCTGAATATCTGTATACCATTAATTTGTTGTGTAAGTTGCCTTATAAAAATGTTCTCTAGGTGACATAACACAGATAAATGAATAGACAAAATTAAAACATGACACAGCAACTCAATAAAACAATAAATCTATAATGCCAAACCAGCGGTAGGACAATAAAATCCAGCCATAAAATCCAACATTGCCCTGCTCCACGTGCTAAAGGGAGCCTGAGGTGACAAAACAAGAAAGGGAGTTAAGCAGATATGCAAGGAGTGGGTAGGTAGCACCCATTTATTTAATTAAAACAGTTCAGAATACCGTAATAAGGATCCAGTGTAAGATCATTGTATGCTAGGAGCCAGATCCTGAAAGAACTCATAACTTAGGAGCTACATTCTAGGGGTAGGAAGCCTGTAGATACCTGTGCTAACTCTGCAGGGAAGCTGGAGGGGCCACAGTAAACTAGGCTAAAGGCTTAGTTTTAAAAAGGGTGGGCTTAGCCTTCCTTAAAAACACCCCCCACACCCTTCATAAGCTCTGTTTCCCTAGATTATAAATGTTAGACTGTTGTTGTGGGTGAAAATAAGGTGCAGCTGAAAACTTGCAGCTGTCAGTGCAAGTTAAAACCAGTTAAAATTTAGTCAGGCCTATCAAAGCTAGAGTGCGAGGTACAACTGAAAACCACACAATAACTTGCACTTTTAAAAATGTGTTGCTACCAGGATTTATTTATTTTTAAAAAAATAAAAGCTCCTTTCTTTGACGTAAAGAAAACCCAAGCTCTCAAAGTAACTGAAACTACAAAAAGCAATTACACAGGTAGAAAGCTGAAAAGGGTGTGGAAGACTTCTAGTTTTGGAGAGAAATCATGGGTGTGCGTGAACAAGAAGCTCCTGGCTCTCCAGGAACAGGTTCGTTCCCTTGAGACCGAGGTGTTGGGCTTGGAAAAGCTAAGGAAGGCAGAGCGGTGGGTGGGTGATAGCTGTGTCCCACTCCCACAATGGCAGCTCCCCAGCTGTCAGGGAGAATAAGGGTCTCTGGGATGGAGAACATCATTTTGAGGAAGAAGGGAACATTCCCTTCAAAGGGGCCAAATGCCTTGGGGGACAAACAACTATCCTCTCATGCTGAGGATATGTATCTGGGGTGGTGGATGAGGGATCCTGTAGACTTGTGAAAAATATTGGCAAGGCCATGTTTGTACACTGCAAGACAACACTATCCAACCTTTGGGAGGAACTTAATGTTCAATGGCTTTGAGTAAAATAGGCTGTGTCTCCTGCTGGGGTCAGACGGGTCAGGTTTTAGCAGGACTTTGAAGTCTACACCTAAGAATCATGCCTGTGATGGACCACATTCCTGTTCCCTATTCATTGGCAGTAATATTGAGATTCCAAACACAGAAAATGTGGGCTTGGAATCCAAAGTGGCTGTGTGCATGTTTAAGGAAGTTGTAGGGGGACGTGGTGATTAAGAGAAGAATGATCTCTTTCCATGTCTTCTGGTGCTTTGCTTCAAATGGCTCCTTCTGATGCTGCTTTAAAGAGAAAGTGATTCTTTGGATTTTAGGATGTGAATTAATATGCACTCTTGACTTCAATTTTCTGCTGGAGAACGGAACCTCCCTTTCCCCCAGGCTGGCAGTAAATATTCTGCAGACCTAGACCGCTGGGCTACGTCACTGGGGGTAAATGCAATCATGTTTGGGAAAATCTAGATGAGGATGCATTGCTGGTGCCATTGTGAGTCTTAAAAATCCTAAATTTGCCAGAGGAAATACATGTTTCTATATGGAAAGTGAGGTCTGCACTTGTATTTTTGCAGAAATAAGCTCCATTTGGAACAGGTAATGAAATGGTGTTCATATATTAGGAACACCTTCACCCCGAAATCTGCATTTTGCTCTGCACAAAAACACCAACCCTTTCCCTCCTCCCTTATGAAAATTAATGGTTTTCTTCAGTTGGCAAGCATTCTTTAGGAATGTCCATGTTAACATGAATGCTTTCAAACGTTTCAGTGGAGTGCCCTGTCTGTGGGGTTCCTGTTCAAGAACTTCATATAAATAAGCACCTTGATGGCTGCCTGACAAGAGATGAGAAGAAAGACAGTCTCCGAAGGTAAGATACTTGAGTGAGTGAGCTTCTGGTGAATGTTGCCCATGCTTGCTGCAAGGAGATGCAGTTATGTGCCAGATTGTGCCAAGCTTTCTTGGTTGCTTGTGAACAAATGATATTAATAAGCACCACCCAAAAGGGGGGAAATGCCACTATCAACATCAAAACTCTGGGTGTTCAATTTATTCAAAGTCATTGGATTTGTTGAATGAAAGGGAACATCTGTCCCGCACAGTTGTCTGGAAGCAAGCTGAACCAGTCTTGCTGCCGTTGTATCAGTATCTGGGTCTTTGTCACTTTCTTAGCCAGACTTAAATCAAGCACCCACTGACTTCCTTGGAATCCTTCATAGATGCTATTGTATTGTTCGCTAAAGGCATCATTTATGTTTATTTATATTTTATAATATCATTCAGGTACCACTTTTGGATGACAGCCCATGCCTGGGTACAGGCATATAAAAATAACATAGGTGAATCTTTGGAAGAAAGATGTCTGTACCCCTTCCTCTACCTCTACCTTGTCAATCAACACAAATAAAAAGGAGGCACAGGGCAAAATTCTCAGTAGGTGGAGCACTCCCCTTGCAAGACCTCACTGGCTATTTTATAGTTATACTTACTGGAAGAGGCATGGATAGATTGATTCATCCCCGCCCTCCCCCGCTTTGGAACTATTCAACAGTGTGGATGTTCTGCAGTGTGATTCCTGATTACTTCCAGGAATTTCTGCACATTATTATTATTAGATAACTGCAGGTAACTTTTTAAAGCCATGCTTCTGAATCTAATGATGCTGGAACCCTGCATCTATACCTATTGAAGCAATTGTATAGACCAGCAAAGTCTATAGAAGATTCTCATATAGTCTTCTAAGCAGCCATGGATTGACAAAATTCAAACGCTTTGAGGACTGATTACAAACTAGTTCAGCAACGAACCAGAAATCTTTAATTTGAAGAAAAAATGTTAGGGTTCTATGGCTTCCAGTTGTCTGCTCTGCTGTGTTAGAGCTGCTGATCACATTCCAATCAAGTACAGACACACATCTTCTTTTTTACTATGATTACATCCAATCTATCTCAATAGTCTGTGAACTTCTCCTTGGGGTGTTTCCCCCTAATTGTTCCACAAGCTTACCTGTGATGTATTAGTGATTGCCATACCAGTGAGTTTGCTTTTGCTCTTAAAGATCAGTGATCTTGTTGCATTGTTATGTAAGTTCCTTTATTTTGGACATAGAAAAATGCTTTCCAGCCATGTATTTTAATCCCTTCTCCCTCTTTTCTCTCATGAAAGCACACACAAAGCCAGGATAGTGAGTGAACAGACAAGTTTAAATGCAGTGATTATGTTTAACCATTTAAAACAACAACAACAACAACAAGCATAGCGTGTGATACATTATTTGCACAATATGAATGTGGGTGGAGAACAGCCTTAGTTGATTTCATTAGTAGGAAACTAATGCCATTAGTAGGAAAGTAACATCTATAATTGATCCCGGTAGATAATAAATGAAGTCTAATGTATAGATGACAGAATCCTACAATCACCTTGAATAAAAGAATCATGAATGGAGTTCATTTGTGAATAGGGTAGAATGGTTTATTCTGCCTTACTGTGTGAAATAGCAATAGCACAAACAGGGTGAACGATGTCAAAGATTTTATATTTTTTTTAAAGAGATGAAACGCGCGAGTTGCCTGTGGAGCCTGAGCTTGTTGCTAGGGAACGTTATTGGTGGCATTTGTCGCAAATTGTTTTGAATGCCTGTGGCAGGGCAGTGATAGAAATAATAAATAAACAAGAACGGATTAGATAAGTTTGTGGAGTACAAGAGGTGCTGGTGCCAAATTAGTCAAGTTAGTTAGGGAATACAGTTGTGTGTACCCATTGACTACCTCTGTGACTGCTAGAAATAGAGAGGAGTGATTGCAGAGATGGGCCTCTTCATTATTGTCTGTTTTCCCACTTAGGAATATAGAATTCACTTCCAGTGAAACAGAACATCATGCTTGATGGGAATGCAATGGGGTCTAACAAGCTTAAGATATATACACTGCCTTTTTCTTTAAGAAGTTCTTCATAACTACATAAGGCAGACCAGCTTTTTAAGGCCTCAGTTACACAATGACAATTTGTTTTCTATTGTGTCTCAAAGATCACAGTGTACATTCAAATGGCCCTTCATGACTGAGTAGGGATTTGAACCCTGGTCCCCTGGCTCCTAGACAGGCACTGTGACCACTGCACCACACTGGCCCACTGTGAGGATGACCACCTGCAACTTGTTCCAATTTGCTGACCCTTGAAATGTTTGGCTTACCCACCTACTGTGGGGTGCACATGCAGGTTGCACTGTAGCTGTGGTTAGGAGCTCCACAACTATGGCAAAGCTTTACATACCTCTTTCCATGCCACCCTCAAATGCATACTACGGTATAGGAACACAATGGCTGTGTTTAGATGATAAGTTCGACAGCCAAGATAGGAACAGGTGCCCTTGCACAGCTTCTTTGAGTGAGCAAACAGATTTCAAAGTCTTCCATTAACTATAGCTTCCTGTTCTGTTTGAACTGGGAAACTATGGCCAACAGCTTTGGAACAAGCCAGGATATGAAGCTATGGTTCAAAGTTTGCTTAAAATCATAACTTGTTCTAAAGACATTAACTGTAGTGTCCTGATTTGCATGAAGCAAGAAACTACGGTAATAGTTAAAGATTTCCTGGCTTATTTTTCCACATCACACGAAGGGGCTGCATTGCACACTCACTGAGCAGTAGTTGTGCTGTCAGTTCTGATATGAATTTATTGAGCCATTTCTCCAGCCCTGATTTCAAACTTGGACCTAATTCTTAGTGGAATAGTAGGGAATACGAGCGTGGCTAATCCGCCATTAATCTTGTTTTGTAAATGATGCACTGGGATTTTGAAATTTCTGTATTTGCTCAGTAGTTAATTCTTTCCCCTGTGCTCTCTCTAGTTCAAATGTGTGCTTTCATTACTAAAAGTTCTTAGTGTTATACTGAATGCAAAATACCACAAGCTTACCGTGTGTTAGCACTTTGCCATGGAAAGACAATGACAAATGTTTGCAAGTCATCTTATTTCCACAGAGGTCTCTCTGTTGCACTCTGAACAGGTGCTAGCATCTTTATTTTGACAGATTTTTGACTGTTTCTTGATTTTTGTTATTACTTGCAGATGTAAAGATTTATATATGGCTGGAACACGCTTTCCCTCTGGAATTCTAAGAAATGTAGCTGTTTTCTGTAATGTGGTTTATTTTTATCTAGGCGTCATGCAGTTTAAAACAGCCTCTGAGAAGATTCTTGTCTCAAAAGATTTAGCTACTAAAAGTTATTAAGCATGACCTTGGCAATGTGTTCAACTTCCTTACAGTGGCGGTTAGGACATTTAGGTTGCCTGTAAGGAATATTATCTGGGGTGGGGTTTTGTTTTGTTTTTTTGTTTCACATGGAGAATGGCCAACATATAGTTTAAAGCAGCATTTCAGAGGGGCAGTTATTTATGATTCTGGGTTTCACACAGGAAACCTAGTAACTGTTTACAAGTATGCTAACCTTTTTCTGTTTTCTGTGCTTAAAATTAGGTGTGGAACTGGTTGTCAGTGATTTTGGGGCAGGGCCAGCATGTGTGCGTCTAACTCCCACGCCACGTGTGTTTTGAAAATGTGGAAGGTTCAAAGAGGCAACTTTTTTTTTCTATTAACCAGCGTGGTAGAATAATACATTACGTTTTGAAGTTGGTTTGCAAGCCAAAACCAATTCTAAAAAACCCCCACACACTTGAACATTATTTAAACATGCTTAACTTGTCAAACAATTTTGATTGGTCAACTTCCCAAGCCTTGGGAACACTGAACCGCAGAGAAAGGCACCCTGAGCAGAAGGAGAATGAGTAGACAAGCATCTCCAGGCTTGGTGTGTTGGGAAGTTCAAACAATGCTTAATGCAAACAATAGCTTAGCCCAGGCACCCCCCCCAAACTTCGGCCCTCCAGATGTTTTGGACTACAGTTCCCATCTTCCCCGACCACTGGTCCTGTTAGCTAGGGATCATGGGAGTTGTAGGCCAAAACATCTGGAGGGCGCAGTTTGGGGATGCCTGGCTTAGCCTGATGTCTGCATTTGAATCATGTTTGTGAGCATTAGATTGCACAGGCAGTACGTTTCTTAAAGAGACTTCTCAAGCTGCGGAATGCATGTGCTGCACTTTTATAGAGGTTCAATAATGGCTCGGGTGGTCTTGAAAAGAATGTGTGGCCCTGGAAGGCAGGGTGTGCGGTTTCACAGGGACCGAATGACCCCCTGTGGATTCCAACCTTTTCCAGTCTGATACTGATCCTTCAATCCAGACTCATAAGGAAGATGTTCTGTAGCCTTCACCTGTCAGCCTCTTCAGCAGCTTTTGTTTTGTTTGCGATTTATGCCGTTAGGATGGTTGGAAATAATGTAATGCAGTTTTACCCATTGAAAAGTTGCCTTCCTTACCAGCATCTTAAAGAACTGCCTCCCATACAGAAAGTGTATCTTCTCGCCACCTGCATTACAGAATACAAAGATTATGATAATTAAAACGCTCTGATTAAAACTGCAGTTAAAATTAAAGCTTGCTTTCAAATACATTTAGCTTCATTTTTTCAATAGGATGTGTTCAGGACTTGCCAATAAAACACACTTCCAAAGCAAAATCATATTTCCCCTTGCTGAACAGCTGGAAGACCATTTCCTTTCCATTTGACACAAAGGCCCTCTGTTGTTGGAACCCTTGAGGTTGCCAAACTGTTTGTTGCGGGGTGAAGGTATCCATTGGGATGATGAAGTTTGCCCTCATGGTTGCTGATGGCATCTTTGCTGTGGTATGCTGAAGGTTCTAATATGAATACAACTCAAGCTTGGAACCTAATTTCAGAGACTTTGCTTTCTGTCCTCATGGCATGAGTGACAGAACTTTTGCTGTAGTCGTGCCAAGGTTGTGGGATGCCCTTGCTAAGCCAGGCCACCTAGATTAACCTCTAATCATTTTCTGGTGGGCAATAAAGATAGTTCTTTGAGCAAGCCTTTGGGGGTTGCGGCATTTTAGTAACGATGTACTGATGCTGCTGCCTGTGTTAAATTTTGATTGCTGATGTTCTAAACTGTTGGTCCTATTGTTGGTTTTATATTTTGTAAGAGGTTTTCATTATCTAAGAGAAAAGTTAGATAAAAAGCTTGAAATAATAATTAATAGCAAGTTCCATTAACTGGCACTCGAAACTATTTGGTCATACAATTAACACATTGTATTGACAATTTATATTAAAATTTATATAATTTATATAATTGTAAAACATAATCAGAAAGAGAGACCCAAAGTATTCGGCTCATGGCATTTCATATTCTGTAATATTATAGTTTTTTAAAAAAACATTTTACTTGAATTAAACTCTTGATCTCCTCAGCTTAGTTTACATCACAAGGTTGTTCTGACAGTAGAAATTGGAGAGAACTTTGAGCTCCTCAGTGCTAAAGCAGGTTATAACAGTATTTAATAAAAATGATAATGATGATAATTGGTGTTGGGAAAGGAATGCTATACCTGATTGGGAGGGATGAAAAGTGGAGATGCTTAGGAAAAGTACCAGGAATGCTGTTATCCACCACCACCCATCTAGGCTGACCTGAAAGTCCTCTAACGTATTTGATCTTTTATTGCAGTGCATTTGTGTGTGAGCCCCCCCCCCCCCAATTTTTTCTTTTTGAATAACTATAATGTAGGAAAAACCACATACATTTGTTGAAGTGCCTGACCGGAACAACTTTATTGATTCCCTCCCATTTTTAAAAATTATTTCAGCTCTGGACAAAAAAGAAAGCTACTGTCTAAAGTGGTGTACAGTTTACTGTCTGATCGTGATCTGAGAAGAAGGCTGAAAGAACTTGGACTGTCCACTCAGGGAACGAAACAACAGCTTATTAAAAGGCACCAGGAGTTTGTGCACATGTATAATTCAGAGTGTGATTCTTTAAACCCCAAATCAGGTAGGAGGCTGGATTTCAGATAATGGTTTTCCTTGAAAACTGCCAACATTTTCATAAAGTATGCCTCTTTCCGACAGCTTGTTTACCTACCATTTTATTTATTTGAGAACATAACATTCGAGCATGCCTATTCCAGATTTCTCTTTGGACATATTTGGTCTTGGACTCCCTTCGCATGAAACAGTCGCTCTGCTGAAAGGCCATTTGAATTTTCATTGGCATGAGGTCAGCTCAGCGCAAGGTAGCTATTTTTGTCCAGTGGTTGCTTTCCGCATGGCGTTGGGATTCCCCTGTAACCCTGGCAGAAATATTCTCAGTGGTATGGTGGTAGTTAATTTCTATGGCCTCCACGCACACTGCACAGCTGCTACATGGATGTGACTTCAAATAGCTTTTTTATGTGTTTATAGAGTAAAGTCAGCCTTAGAGACTTAACTCTTATTCGTGTTTGTGGTGGTGGCAAAGCATGTGGTCATCCCATTCCGTCTTGCGTTATTTTAGCTATGGGTGCTGTAAATTGTTTGCTTCTAGCCCATCAGCTCTATACATGTAGGCTACACTATCCTAACACTCGCTATACGAAAATTCACTTATCCAAACACAAGAAATTGTTACCCAAATCTCATGTGAGACCTGTGTGTATTATAAATCTCACGGTATAATACACATACTCACCTCTTTCCCCTGGCCTTTCACATCTGATATATACATTTTGAGGGGACCCCCCCCCCCAATTTTATTGAGCGTAATTGTTGTAACCCACCCAGTAAAATGTATGCAATCTAAATAATGATGATGATGATGATAATGATGTTGATTCTCACATAGTTGCATAACACACTTTAAAAGTAAAAAAAATTCTCTGAATATAACTTAGGAGAGGAATCTCTGATTCAGTTCTACTTGTCCCATTTTAACAGAAAGCTAGGAAATCTTTTCCGCTAAAGGTCAAAATGACCTCTAGAGTTATAATTCAAAAATACGACTTGAGGGCACAAAAATTTGTCCAGGGGAAGACAACATGACAGCTGACCTCTTAAAACGTGGTTGCCCTGGTTCCAGTAGTTGTAGGCAACAACAGAAGTGTCTGTTCTGAGTGTTTTGATTTGACTTTTGTTGTTGTTGCAAGAACTAGAGAAATACAGTTTTCTTCAGAAAAATGAATGATGGTGGTTAACATTAGAGAAACCCTGCTGGATCACATCAAGGGTCCTTCTCGTCCAGTATTCTGTTTCTCATTGTGGCCAATCAGATGCCAGCAGGAAGTCCACAAGCAGGACACAAGTGCAGTGCCTGCCCACACACTCATGTTCCCCGGCGACTGCCTTTCAGAGGCATGATGCCTTCAAACCTGGATGTACGAGGGTAACTCAATGAAAATGTCAAACCACAGACCCATTTTTCATTTTCTTATATAGTTAACATGTTCTATGTCATTTAAAATATAATTTCCCAAAGTTTCATCTTCTGGCAACACTTTTAAAATGACGCGAGGAAGAGATTGGAGGCAGGCATGTGCGAGCTCATCCATGTAGCATTAAACCATATTTTAATGTTGCATCCAACTCAGGCTATTGTGATTTACATTAGAAGCCACTGGGTTTCTGACTCTAGTCCAGGAATGGCAAAACTGTGGCCCTCCAGATGTTGCATTACAGCTCCCACCACCTCTGATCTTTAGCCATGTTGGCCGAGGCTGGTGAGTGTTGGAATCCAACAACATTTGTAGGCCCAAATGTTCCCTATCACACTCCCTAAACTGCTCAATCTAGTCTGGATTTTTCTACAAATCAGGAGAGGTTTTCTAACCGTTGAGTCATGTTGGGCTTATTTCTTAGATATCTATTTATGGAGCAACTTCTTTAAGAAGGTATCAGATTCCTGATGGAAGTAATGTTTGAGTTTCGTTTTCCCGTGAGAAAAATCCATAGGCTCTAAATTAATGATCTCTACACAGGACAGACTTAAAATCAACAAACATGTTGATTGCAAACAAAATACAATCCATTTGTGATGCCAGAAAAACTCTAATTTTATAGCATGCTGTAAATTGTCCTGCTATTTTGTTTTCGCCAGCCATTTGGATTTCAAAGACCAGAAATAAAAAACAATAATAAAATAGTTACAGGTAGGTAGCCGTGTTGGTCTGAGTCGAAGCAAAATAAAAAAATTCCTTCAGTAGCACCTTAAAGACCAACTAAGTTTATATTTTGGTATGAGCTTTCGTGTGCATGCACACTTCTTCAGATACACAGACAAGAATGCTACCAAGGACCACTGTTTCCCAAATTTCCCATGCTTGGTTCGTTTGATCTCACAAGTCTGTAAAATAGTCAATTATATTTCTGTTTCACAAAAAAGGGCATCAAA
The DNA here is from genome assembly GCF_965207765.1 of Zootoca vivipara. NCBI lineage: Eukaryota > Metazoa > Chordata > Lepidosauria > Squamata > Lacertidae > Zootoca > Zootoca vivipara. Next base: position 87,155,403 of record NC_142584.1, read on the forward strand.
ATGGAGAGTGATTTGCCCAAAGTTGTTGTCTTGGGAGTTTGATTACAAGTCGGGGATTTAGAGTCTAGGCTCTTAATCTCTAATCCTACACAATATTCACTGGGGCATGCTGACTCCTCCGCCCCGCCCCCCCGCCCCCGCCAACAACTTTTATTTCAGTTCCAGCTAGAGATGTTCTGTTCTGTTGGATAGTAGAAAATATTGATGCATGAAAACTCAATCATTATCTACCTACCTATGTTGTTCAGGCACTTGTATACATTTATTTTTATATGGCTTCAGCTCTATTAGCTCTGAAGAAATGTTTGCCTGCTACTACGGTACTACCGGTAACAGAAGTGACTATTAATGCTCATAGCCCTATTTTTCACATGGGTGGTGAGTAGAGAAAGCTGCTTAGGAATTCCAGAAGCTGTCTTATACCAAAGATGGTCCCCAAAGAGAGAGAACGAAATACAGTAAGAACTCTGTAACTCTGCTTTTTTGGTCATTCCTGCAAAATAATAATAATAATAATAATAATAATAATAATAATAATAATAGCAGTTGGGAGTTGATGAATGAGAGATGTAACAGTCACTTGGAGATCTATGGATCTTGTAGTGACATTCAAAACTCTCTTAGCACAGTCTTCTGTTCAGGTCTTCTAGTCCTTGATTTGTCTTTGTTGCTTATAGCTCTGGGGTTGATAGATTCTGGGGATGGAAGCACAAGGATCAGAAAACAAGCAGTGTTTGTTGGGCAGGAGATGGGCTACTCTGTTACTGCAGCCAGTCACAAAGAAGAACCTCTTGCCTTTTTCCTCTTCCATTTACCTTTCTCCTTCACTCTGTGATCTCCTTTATCAGGAAAATATTGCTGCTTTTGAAAATACTGTAATACTCAGATACATTAACAGTCAAGGATTTCCTGAGACGCCTCTTAGAGCTTGCTCAGAATGGCATGAGAAATCTGTCCTAATTCTGAGATCCTTCTGGCAGCTAGCATGTGGTTACTGATGTTTCCTGCCCCTTTCAGCAATGATGCAGTCTTTATTCCCTTATTCAGGTCTTGCTTTTCACAAGCAGGTGAACTGCACCTTCCTACATTCTCTCGTACTCCCCATCTCTTAGAAAAAGCTTCATTATAGGTGAAAATGTGTTTTCACTTCAGACTAGCATGTTTCAGTTCTTACAAAGAATATAGTCTCAGAAACATTTTGTGCCTTGATATAAGAGGTGTTCCCGTGATGTTAGGCTTTTGCTTACGACAATCGTTTATTTCCACAGTTGCTGAAATTGTAGGAGAGCTGGAAAAAAATGAGAAGACTCGAACACAACTGGAATCCAGTAAACCTAGAAGTGGCGTAAGTTGATAAACTTTGACTGAGACTTCTTGTTGTTTTGTTTAGTCGTGTCTGACTCTTCGTGACCCCATGGACCATAGCACGCCAGGCACTCCTATCTTCCACTGCCTCCTGCAGTTTGGTCAAACTCATGTTTGTAGCTTTGAGAACACTGTCCAATCATCTCGTCCTCTGTCGTCCCCTTCTCCTTGTGCCCTCAAACTTTCCCAACATCAGGGTCTTTTCCAGGGAGTCTTCTCTTCTCATGAGGTGGCCAGAGTATTGGAGCCTCAGCTTCAGGATATGTCCTTCCAGTGAGCACTCAGGGCTGATTTCCTTCAGAATGGATAGGTTTGATCTTCTTGCAGTCCATGGGACTCTCAAGAGTCTCCTCCAGCACCATATTTCAAAAGCATCAATCCTTCAGCGATCAGCTTTCTTTATGGTCCAGCTCTCACTTCCATACATCACTACTGGGAAAGCCATAGCTTTAACTATATGGACCATTGTCGGCAAGGTGATGTCTCTGTGACAAGAAATGAGCATGTGTCACTTCATGTGATAAAAATCCCACAATGAGCTTTTCAAACCAGAACTGAGGATGTACCTTATGTGTACCCCCTGCATTGCAGGGGACTGTACTAGATGATCCTTGGAATCCCTTCCAACTCTACACATCTATGGGATGTACTTAATAATGATGGAGACTGACGCACCTCAATAGGGAGGGCCAGCCACAATTGGGGAACCACCACTGAAAAGAACCCATCATGAGTCAGCACCAACTGGGCATCCCTTGGTGATGGCACCACCCACAAGGCCTCACCTGCCAATTAAAGGATGTGAGATGGTTGGTATTGGGGAAGGTGCTCTTTTAGGTACTTGGGTCCCAAGCCATTTAAAGCTTTATGCACTAGTGCTAGCACCTTGAATTTGACCCTGTAGAGAAAAGGATCTCCCTTTAGGTAGACTAAGCACATGTTAAATGCAATCGAGAGTGTTTAGAAAGAATACTAAACTACAGCTGTCAAGGGAGGGGAGGGTTGTGTGAGGAGAATATAAAAAACTTCCCTTTTAGATAAACTTCCCTTGATTATTTTTTGGTGTGTGGCTTTATATCCTTCATCCTTCATTGAAAAGTAATGTTTGTGCTACTGTTGCAGAGCATGACATTTACAAAAAAACAGACGGAGAAAGAAATAGATGAAATTCACAGAGATTATCGTAAGTAAAGCGATTATTTCATTTACATTTTTTTTTCAAAAAGGAAATTATCTCTTAGGAAATGAACAAATTACAAATGGAACTGGTATTAAAATACTCATTTTCTCCCTTTTCCCCATCATTGTTTACCTATACTAGTGTGTCCAAGAAAAGAAAGAAATGAAAAGAGAATGAGAGCAGTGCATTATGGGATTGCAAGGAGCTATGACTAAGAAGCAAAACTCTCCACTCTTCCTCCCACATTTGGCATAATAACTTTGGTGTATAGCTGTCAAGTTTTCCCTATTCTTGCAAGGAAGCCTATTCAGCATAAGGGAATTTCCCTTTAAAAAAGGGAGAACTTGACAGCTATGCTTTGGTGTCAACATGAAGGCATACCCTGGTTCAGTTAGTTACATCTTTCCTGCAAATTTGTCCTGCAAATAGGATCACAATCTGTAGTTTGGAGTTAGCTTGCAACCCTGGTTTTGAGGGGAAACAGAAACCATAGTTTGTAGGTTTTGATATACTGGGGGGGGGGCTATGGTTTATGCCAGGCATCCCCAAACTGCGGCCCTCCAGATGTTTTGGCCTACAACTCCCATGATCCCTAGCTAACAGGACCAGTGGTCGGGGAAGATGGGAATTGTAGTCCAAAACATCTGGAGGGCCGAAGTTTGGGGATGCCTGGTTTATGCTATGTAATTGAATAGGTTTCACATTTTGTCTGAACTGAACCAATGCTTTTTTATTTTAACTGTTAGCCAGCAACCTCATAGTTTGTCCAATAAGAAGTCTTAAAGAATCATTAGATTTGTATACGTATCAAATTATGCTTAATATAATGTTGACTATGACCCTGGTTTAGAGTTCAAGTACAGTGGTACCTCGGGTTACAAACTCTTCGGGTTACAAACTCCGCTAACCCGGAAGTAGAATCTCGGGTTAAGAACTTTGCCCCAGGATGAGAACGGAAATTGTGCGGCGGCGGCGCAGCAGCAGCGGGAGGCCCCATTAGCTAAAGTGGTACCTCAGGTTAAGAACGGTTTCAGGTTAAGAACGGACCTCTGGAATGAACTAGGTTCATAACCAGAGGTACCACTGTACTTTCAGGTATACCCTTGATCGACCCAATGTAGGACTGCTGTGTGTCTGGTCCTCCTCATAATTAGTAACTAAATGTCCTTTGGGAGTGCAGCAGGATGTTGAACTAGTTAAGAAAGCTTGCCTCATGAAATGGAGTTTGGGGTATATTTTAACAGGCTGCTTTTAATTATTTTTAAACTTTGATTTTGGGAATAATTTTGATCCTACCTGGTTCATTCTTTATTTAATTTCACAGCTAATTTTTCTACACTGGATAGTCCACCAATCCCCAGTCTTTTGGCTTCCATTCGATGCTTTATAAATGTCAAAACGCTGGTATTAACTAGTGTCATGTGAAATGTTGTAGCAGCATTATGCGAATGGAACGTTTTGAAAAAATATATGTCTGCATGCCATTCTTCACTGTAGCATGACAGGTGAATGAAAGTAGTGCATCGCAAATGAAACTGATCAGTTTTTAATTAGAGCAGTGAGCAGCTAGAATACTGTACATTTGCTCTGGCCTTCTATGGATGAGTTGCTCGTCCCCATGCATTTTGTTCCCTGACCAGTAATTTGCTTCACTCCCTATATAGGTTCATACATTCTGCAGCCATTTGGGACTTTAGGGACATCGAACCTGACTAATAGCAGTTTGTTCCCAGATCCTCAATGAATGACTTCGTTTTCCTTTGCTTAGATACAAGGATTCTTAGAATACAAGGATCTGGAGGCAAGTCCCTCAGGAGGGGGGTGTTGTTGCATTCAACTCCCAGCTTCCTTAGCCAGCCTGATCAACAGGGATGATGGCAGCTGTAGTTCAGCAACATCAGGGTACTCAAGGTTGGGAAGACTAATGTAGGCACGTGGAATAGTTAACAATGAAGGGATCATTCATTCATTCATTCATTCATTCATTCATTCATTCATTCATTGCATTTATAGACCTCCTTTTTCTCCAAGGAGCTCAAGATGTATATGGTTCTCTCTGCTCCATTTTATCCTAAAAAAACCCACAACCTCTGTGAGGTAGGTTAGGCTGAGAGACAGTGACTGGCCCAAGGTTACCCAGTGATGGCTGGGTGAGGATCTTCATGGCTGGGTGAGGATTCAAACCCTAGTCTCCTAGGTCATTGTCCGACACACTTTTCACAGTTACAGTACATGGGCACTCCAATTTACAGGGAAGCAAATTTCTGAGAGTGAAATTCATAGTCCCAGAACTAATTGCTACATATAGTGAGGAGTGAAAGTGCATTGTTCAAAAAGGAACCAACATTGGGTCTGTTGGGAAGGATTGGGTCAGCATTATATATTCACAATTTTCACAAATTGCAGGTGGTTGTGTTGCCCGCACTTGTTCTAGTAACTGAAAAATCTTTGCATGTGTCACATTTTTTTTGTTCTTGATATTTGACACCAAATGACACAGAACTCATCCAATGAAGCTGAATGTACGTAGGAAGATTCAGAGCAGAAAACAGAAAGTACTTCTTCATACAGCACATAGTTAAACTATGGAACTTGCTCCCACAGGAGGCAGTGATGGCTACCAACTTGGATGGTTTTAAAAGAATTGGATAAATTCATGAGTATAAGGCGATCAGTGGCTGCTAGCCATGATGGCTATGCTCCACCTCCACTGTCAGGAGCATTATGCCTCTGAGTATCAGTTGCTGAGCATCACAGATGGGCAGAGTGCTCTTGCGCTCATGGCCAGCTTGCAGGCTTCCAACAGGCATCTGCTCAGCCACTGTGAGAACAGGTTGCTGGACTACATGTGCCATTGGCCTGAATCAGCAGGCTCGCCTTACGTTCTTAACCAAAGCAGATTGTGAATTATTTTGCCCAGGGAACATAAACAATGCTCGGAAACAGCACATTGAATCCACATTGGCTGGCTACACCAAGTAGACCCACCTTCTGATGTTGGGAGAGCATAGAATGTCTTAAGTGAGAATGAATGAGAAGGAAAGAGTTGTGGTAGAAAAGGCTAAGGAGAAAAGGTTTCTTGGAGAACACATTTAACACGGCTGAGGCATTGGTTCTCAGTTCTGGAAATGGCAATCATGAAGCTGGCAGATATTTTTCTGGAGACCAGATTTTCATAGAAGCATCCCGCTTTACTTGTCAGCTAGCTGACAGTTTGCTCAGATAGCAGGAGGCTTGCTAAACTCTGGAATGGCTGCTTGAGCACGTCTGGTCTCTTGAGGGAGAAGGAGAAAAGGCTTTGCCTGATTCACAGCTCTGGCAATTACACCAGCAAAGATGATACTCAGCAAGAGCTTTGGCTTCCAAACACATCATGCTCACGAAGACTCGCGTCAATGAACTTTATTGCTGTGTTTCGTGAGCCTCACACCTCATACTACACACACACAGTCGTACCTCGTTTTGCGGCCGGGATCCTTTCCGGAGCCCTGGCCGCTAGCCGAAAAGGATGCAGGGCAAAGTGTCGCATCTGCGCACATGCGCGGAGGGGTTTGCACTTCTGCGCATGCACGAGTGGCAAACCCGGAAGTAAACTGTTCCGGTACTTCCGGGTTTGCTGCGGAAACGAAGGTTTCAATGGATTAAAATTTATTAAGCATTTTAGTGCTCCCCCCCAACCACCCTCAAAGATAATTTATTTTGAGGTGTGCTTGTTTATGTGTGTGTATGTACCGTACAAACAGATTTATAAGTGCAAAGTATCCAAAATATACTCGTCTATGCTCAGATGTCATGTTTGCTCTTCCTATGCTCCCCTTTTCACCTCCACTTCAGCTTTTCTGGTCTTGTGTTCTAGTAGTAGAAACCTATCACTGAGATTTCTTAAAACAAGCTTTTATTGGTGGACACAAAAGAAGAAACATAAACATTGTGGTTGTTTGGTTTATGCAGTTGGCTGGCTGTCTCTAATAGAATTAATTCATACATTCTCAATTTTTATCAAATGACTAGGAAGAAAGCAATTTGTGCTGCAAATAGATTCCTGAATCTTTCCCCTCCCCCCTTCCCCAAAGGAGGGAGAATTAAGAATGCTGCAGGTGGTTTTCGTGCATTTTTAGGTACTTATTTTCATCATTGTTCTCTTGCTCTTTGGGTAGCGCCAAATGCATCCACAGATGATGGATAGTAAAAGGGTCTCCACAGCTATGAATAGATGGTGAGCTCAGATGACTAAGCGATTGTGGACCAACAGTGGCAGTACCAACAAGGTGTGATGCAAACATCACTTTCTTTCTGAAGTAATCACAGAATCTCTAATGGCACCATGACATGCTACCATAAAGAAAGTTGCTGTCTTCACTGCCTTGTAGATTAATTCTTGGTAATTTGATCTTTTCCAAATGAAATCAGTGTGGAATAGGACTCCATCACCAGTTGTCTAACCAGGGACTGACAGATTCTGGATGGGCAAGCAAACATTTCTGATAATCGGGGCATGCACTTGCTCCAGGGGGAGAAGACTTGATCCATATCTCATGTTGTATCTTGTACTGTGTCATGGACAAATCAGCACACTTCTGCCGTCCTCCACCTCGGGCCACTGAGGGACAGTGGAGGCATGCCAACCTTCTCTGCCTCTGCTCTTCCCAGCCATTCAGAGTGCCACTCCTACTGATCAACAGGCACAGAGATAAGCTGCTGTGTCTTTACCCCCACTCCTTCCAGCTCAGAGCCAGAGAGGGCGGGGGACATGGAAGGTCATTTTAGTTCTCCACTTGCATCAAGCAAGCATAGAGATAAAGCAAATGGCAGAACTTAGGGAGGGTGCAAGGATCAAACCTCCTTCCCCTTTTCTCCTGGTACTGGAATTGCAGATTTGGGCTTGTATCACTTTGTGAGAGTCTAGCTGACGCCTTGTAAAATGAGACTGTCAATCCCTGTTTCTTACCTTTTGGAAATCAGCGCAACTAGTTGTGCTCTAGGACTAGGTGAATGGGAAGTTGCCGCTCCTTTGTATTCAGCCTATGATGTCAGGAAGGCGATTTGGCTCTTGGGCCAGTTTGATCATCCTTAACACCGCCGGCATTTTCCAGCATGCCACAGACAGGATGCTTTGTCATTGCATTCACCCAGATGAATGCTTCAAAGCTATCTTCTTCCAGATGAAATCCTTTGCTGAATTTTTCTGCCCTTTATGAGCAGATGCTTTGAGTTGCTAGTGTTCATTTCCTTTCTGATCTACATTTGTGCTAACTGCAGCTGTATTGTTAACTTTTTGTATGAGACTATAAAATGTGTCTTGTCAAACAGTTTTAAAAAAGCTTTAGATTTAATTCCAAAATATTTGGGCTACACAAGGGTGAAGAATGCATTTCCCATTGTTAATGCCATGTTTGCTGGGTATTTGGGGGCTGTCCCCTGCTTCATTTTCATCCTTGGATACAACGTGTGTCTTAGTGCATCTGATTTCTACACTACTCATATGCAGGGCACATCAGCTGTGCCAATACCAAGGACATACTAGAACCATTGTAGAATTAGTCCGAGTGCTGTGCCCTTTCCAAGAGAAATTCCTGGGCTTCCAGTTGTTGCTATACTACTTGGGAGAAGCTGCTAGGTAGACCTAAGTTACCAAGCACTGCTTGTGTATATCTTCCGTTCATTTCATTGAGGCATTCATGGATGCTTTCACTTCTGCTCAATAAGGATGGGTTAGAATGACTGTTTTGTTGTTGTCCAAGGTGAGAATACACCATTCACTTTTCTGGATGAGCACTGACTTTGCAAGGATGCTCATACATACATGAATTCATATTGGGGATAGAAGATGGAGTCTTCAGTAGTTAAAGTGAAATAATGGTCGAAAGTGGCTTTGAGTACAGGCTCTAGACCCGTGGTTCCCAACATGGGGCACAATTTGATTTTTAAGGGGGGCAATTTGAGAATGAGTTATTAACAGTTTGTGGCCTTTTAGGCTTCCTCCACATGAATAGGAATAATAAGAATTATATGTCACAGTGGGGAGCATCAGGATTTTAGAGATGCTTAGGTGGGGCATGGCCAAAAAAAAAAAAGGTTGGGAACCACTGCTCTAGACAGAGACACGTATTTTCACCTATACTGTGTCACACATCCGTATTAATCTTCTTGTTTTTAAAATCTGCAATAAAAATCCCATTTAAATACACATTTTGAAATGTATTTTGAACCTTTTTTTTTCATCTGAGAACTATGAAAACCAGTAGATAACAGAGGCTGCCATCTGCGTATCCGGTCTTATACAGGCTTGCCTGGGTGCAACTCCCATTAAACTCAGTGGTGTTTTTGTCTGAGGAAATGTTGTAGGTTTGCATTGTTTTAGCCTGGGCATAGGAAGTCCATTATTAGAATTTTCAAACTTTGAATGCAGACTGATTCTAAGCTGTATTAATGCTTTAAAGTTTTCCCAGTTTAAAGTTGAAATGAATGGGGACAGTGGAACAATGACATACCATTGCTCCTTTATTTATTATAACATTATTATGTTCGAATCTTTTCCCCTTTACGAATTTGGCCATTGAATTTCACTAGTGCCTTAAATTTGGCAGCTTGACTCTCTTCATTGCAGCTGTCTTGCCAGGATAGGTCCCTCTGCTCCTTTTCAGCTCTTTGCTGAAATTGGAAGGGATGTTACAGTTGAAAATAACAGATGCCTTACGTTTGGTTTGAACCAAGTAGGTGACTGAGGAATAAAGCAGGGGGGGGGGGACTTTGCCTGCTTTTGAGGAGTTTTCTGACCCATGTGTTTCAGAGGCGGACAGGATTTTTGTTGGACTATGATTGCTGTCTACAGTATATAAGTGACACCTCTCCCATGATAAATAGAAACAGGAAAAGAAAAATCTTTGTGGTGGGGTGAAGTGCAGATACATACTGCATAAAACCTCAGCTGTCTGAAATGTATATTTGCAAAAGCTTCCCCTGCGACACAGTTATTACCCAAAATTATTTCTATTCCTTCCCTATTCACCTACCTTTTGTATCCCCCTAAAGCGGATGCTGAATGGTGATTTTTGAAACAGGAGAAACCTTGGAAAGGGAGCTGCAGTAAGAGAAATTTTGTGTCTCCTCCTGATAGGGCCAGGAGAGTGGTGCCTTCTGTCTCTGGCCATATCACATGGAGACATGAAAGACTGCTACAAGAAATGCATTTGAACTCTGAACTGGGATATCACATGGAATGATACATTCCTCTTAGCTATTTTTCAGTTTCTGAAGGGGTGGTGGAGGAGGAAGCCTGCTATAACCTAGTATAGCCACAGTGTCCTCCAGCTGTTGTATTGATTTTGTTTTGTTCTGTGTTGGTTTTTAATTTTGTGACACTGTACACAGCATAGATATATTTATGTGATAATGTGGTATGAAAATTAAACAAACTGAACTAACGAACCATTGGCCATGGATGGGTTGATGGTAGTTGGAATCCAAAACATCCGGAGGGCACCAGGTTGGAGAACATTGATGTAGTAGGTCATCGTTCTTACCCAGGTATTAGTTAAATTTATCCAGGAGGGGCCAAGAGCATGACCCCTGCCCCTATTCTCCTGACCTCCTCACATTGAAGGGGAAGGTTTGAAGACGGATTGTATATGTATTCTCTTGAGTGTGATAATAGCCCTCCCAGCATTCAGCTGAACATGCTTAATCTCACTCTTCAGACCTTCCCACTCAATGTGAGAAGGTTGAGGGCAGAGGCCAGGGCTAATGCATGAACCCCTCTTCCATGGACACACTTAACAAATGCCTGAGTAGGGCTGGTGCCTATTTGATGCACCTTTTTGGCAGAAAATTCTTAAGCAGAAATGCCTGACTTTACCTCAGGCGGGAGGAACCATTTCTTTGTGTCCTTGATGGTTGCCAGACCCAGCGGTTCGACCAGCGAATCTGCTCTGATTTTTGGATCTGTGCTGTCTTCACAAACGAGAGACATTATCACAGTTCAGGGACACATTGCAACCACACAAAAGCATCTGAAGGGGGTGCAGAGCAGAGCCTGTGTAGAGTGTCCCCTGAGGAGAGGGGGGATGGCTCAGGGACAGTCCTCAGAGCCAAATAGAAAGTCCTGGCAGGACCAATCCAGCTCCCAGGCCATGCTTCATTTTGAGCCTTCAGTGATCCACATAATTATCGCAGCAACCAATCTGATAGGGTTAACGGAAGACTGTTTTGAAGCGTATTAAATTGATCTGTATTAAATTGATCTGTGAGAGGGGATCTTTTTGATACCTTAGAGAAGGGTTCATGTCTAGGTCATAGAAAGTTCTTTGTGAATCATGCTTGAAAACTGGAAAGAAATTTAGATTTAGAATAGAGCCTCACTGACTATAGCAGTTGTTGATCTTTGTGGGTATAATGCATCAAGTAAAGCTTTAACCGCCTGCTCATCGCAATTTGAAAAGAATGAAACTGTATGGAGGAGTGCTTGGTGGATGGCTCTGATGACCTCCCAGTTAATCTGCCTTCTCTTTGTATGGATTTTGCGTCAGCTTGCATAGGAACCTTGGCTAGTCAACGTTTATTCGTATCAACAAAAACCGTGATGGTTGTTAGAACTTCAGTGGTGTGCTTGAAGAGTTTTGCCCTCATCCCATTAACTTCATCATTCACTGCTCTGGAAAGTAAAACACTTTTAAATAGAATGAAACCACCGCAAATGACTGGTCGTCGTTAGCAGCACAGATGCCAAATGGGTTCATTAACATCTTCACCAAGGAGAAAGTTACTGTGGTACCTCTGGTTACCTTAATTCGTTCCAGAGGTCCGTTCTTAACCTGAAACTGTTCTTAACCTCAGGTACCACTTTAGCTAATGGGGCCTCCTGCTGCCACCACACGATTTCTGTTCCCATCCTGAAGCAAAGTTCTTAACCCGAGGTACTATTTCTGGGTTAGCGGAGTCTGTAACCTGAAGCGTCTGTAACCCAAGGTACCACTGTAGAGAGAACTGAAACTAGTTATTTTGGGTGACATCCAGTGGTGTCCAGCCAATAGCAGGATGGTCTTCTGCTCACCCACCCACCCCAATCTGCTCTGGAGGGTTGGGGGATCCTCCAAAGCAGATGCAGGATGGGGGCAGTGGGGCTGCAGAAAAAAGAGAAGTCCTCTTGGGTGAATGAAAGTCTTCTTGCACAATGTTGGTTCTCACACTACTTTTAGGTTACAATGTAAGATGTTACAGTTCTTTACTATAAGATAGATGTCAGCTAGATTAGTTTGACCTCAAAAGCTTAATTGGATATTTGCATCACAAAACCAGCTTTGTATGTGAAAACTGGATGGCCTCTGAAGGTTGGAAAGACCCTCTTTACTATAAAATTTTCAAGTAAAGCAGTGGCACTGAACCATTTCTACAGTGTTGAGTTCATTTCTCAATTTGTGCATGTTCTTGGCTTCTCTGGGGCATTGATTCTCCAGTAGGATCATTGTGGTGCTGGGGGTTTTAAACATTGGAGTGCATGCTTTGCGTGTAGAAAACAACATTCATTCTGTGGCATCTCTAGTTAAAACTAGGATCAGATGCCATGTTTGATGGGGAAATCTTCTGCCTGAGGCCTGTAGAACATCTCTACAGACAGAGTATAGAATACTGGCTTAGATAGACCCACAGGGTATTGTCTTCTCTGGTCCACCCCCTACATTCTGTATCATGCAATCCTCTCTTCTTCCATTTGCCTAGAATTTAAATTCTCTGGAATGCATGCCCTTAGACCAGAAAGCCTGACTTAGTATCATAAGAAGCTCATTTTTATTTTCTTCAGATCACTTGGCAATAGTAGCACTGGTACTTGAAAACATGAAGGGTTTATTTTTATTTTATTTTTCTGTTATGTAAATAAGATACTTTGGCAGAATGTGTTGTAATAATTTTTTAGGCTTGGGTATGCAGAGGGTTCAGCTTGGAACGAGACAGGCTGCTAGAGAGCCACAGCTAATCCATGTTTTTGTTTATAATGTTTCTGAAAACAGCAAATGTCACGCTACAGTTTGTGCAAATGTTTTTTTCCCTTAGCTTACAGATTTAAGATACAGAGCAATGTAGCTAATTGCAGCTGGTGCTTAAACTCTTTGAAGCCATGCAGACATTTGCAGGTTTCCCAGCCCTGTTTTTAAACCATTAGGTTAATGAGACCAAAACTAAGGAAGCGTGGGTAATGTCTTTAGGAGCATTCAATCTGGGTGCAACGTGGGGTAGTAGAGAGAGTGCCAGCTTAGGACTGGAGAAACAGAGGGTGGGTTGTAATATTCAAAGAGGGTGATATTCCTGCACGTTGCCTTAAGCTTCTTGGATGAAGGGTGATGTAGCAGTAATAACAACAACAACAAGCCATTAGGGCAAGAACAGACGTGACATGGAAATCCAAACCTGATCTCCCAAATGTGTTAATAATTGTTGGTTAAATCTTAGAAGCAGTTATCTTCTGTGGAGTGTGGATTTGATTTTGATCCGAGTAGTGGCAGCAGTGAAAATGTGTTTAAGCATTTCCCACATGCCATTTTCTCGAACAACCCATCCTCCTTTTTTGGGGGGGGGGGGGAGAGAGCTGCCATTAGTTGCACTAGGGGGAAAAAGAGGCACAATGCAGATATTTAACATTTCTTGCTCTGATATAGGCGGAATTGTTTCCTGGTGCCTGGGTTCCAGTAGAATTTATTATTTGTCAGTTGGTATTGTCAACTACTCCTCTGCATAATTATCTTAAAGATTTCTACAATTGTATAACTAGCACAAGTGTGTGTGCTTGTTTGCTTGTTAGCAGTAGATAGTCACAGGAAAGAAGGGTTGCATTCTTATTGTTGGACTGTTGTTTTTAATGCTGTTTGTCATATAGTGTTGGGAAAACATTTCATTTTCCCAGTTTTTGGAGTAAGCAGCAAACAATGTAGCCTGTCCATCTGCTTGCATTCTGCTTAATGGATGGTTTGGCATTCAGAATTCTCTGTGGATAGCCTGTTTTGATGGATTTCTGAGAAGGCAGAGTATGTGTATTGTGCTTGCATACAAAATACAGTTATCCTGTGAAGTCTTCAAAAGTGCCTTTTAAGTAAGTTGCTGAGGGCTGCTATATCATTTATTATCAAAATTGTCATTAATCAAATTATTATTTCCTCTTTCACCAGAGCCCTCTGTCATCTCAGAGATTCTTAGTGGATTTTTTGAGCAGTCACTTTTTTATTAACAGATCTGAACTCTTTTAAAGAATGTTTCTGAAGTTGTACTACATGCTATGCTTTGGGATTCAGACTTCTTTAAGTTTTTAAAAGGAAATGAGTGTTCTGTTTATCCCAGTTTTTCTTTCATTTCAAAAATTTTAGTCTCACAAGCCAAATTAATAGTTTTGGCCTTGGAACAAACAAAAATATCAAGTCAGTATTCTTCAACACTAAACACTTTTAAACAGTTATGTTTTGTCTTCCCGTGAGCCCTTTAAATGATGTACTCCTCACACTTTTTGGTACATAATGTGTTCTGATGGAACCTGGAAAGTTATGCCCGGTACAGATAATCTTCTGCCTGAGCTGCTGCCTCATTTTTCAAACTCTTTAATGGGGGGGGGGGGATTAGGGATATCCAAAAAGGAGAAGCACTCCTTTCACAGAATACCAGAAGATGATGACATGAATGCAGTCATCATAAGTACACTGAATACTCTGCTAACAGAATTTGTATGTAACACACACATATATTCCCTTCAGTAATATCCTGGTTAAATTGATGTCTTTGACAAGAGATCTGCTGCTCATAAAGCAGAGAAGCTCAGGGAGGGAAGAGCAGCGGAGATTTTAGACCTGTGCATTGGAGCATTTTAGCTGAGCAGGATGGAGATGCTTCTCTCGATAAATTGATAAAACACTGCTATGTTGTAGGATGTCTAGGTGAAGCTCCTCTGAAATATTTCAGTAAAAATACAGTCTAGTTACATCATTCCTTTTAGCAGCAGGAACTATAAGAAAATCAACAACCCATGCAGGGGCTTGTGTGTGTGTGTGTGTGTGCTTCCCCATTACTGTAGAAGACAAAAGTCTAAGATTGCCCTTGTTGTTGTTGTTTAGTCGTTTAGTCGTGTCCGACTCTTCGTGACCCCATGGACCAGAGCACGCCAGGCACTCCTGTCTTGCACTGCCTCCCACAGTTTGGTCAAACTCATGTTCGTAGCTTCGAGATCACTGTCCAACCATATTGTCCTCTGTCGTCCCCTTCTCCTAGTGCCCTCAATCTTTCCCAACATCAGGGTCTTTCCCAAGGAGTCTTCTCTTGGAGGTGGCCAAAGTATTGGAGCCTCAGCTTCACGATCTGTCCTTCCAGTGAGCACTCAGGGCTGATTTCCTTAAGAATGGATAGGTTTGATCTTCTTGCAGTCCATGGGACTCTCAAGAGTCTCCTCCAGCCATCTAACTAAAATAATAAAAAAAAAAAATACCGTTCTAATTTCATGCCTCTTTGTTGCGTATTCAGCGTTCACCAATATCTAGTCACGCAAGAAGGGAAAGGTGATCATTTTCTGTTGTTCAGCTCTATTGAAAACCATCCGTAAAGGCATTTGAAAGAGAATACTGTGAAGCAATTGAACCAGTTTAAATGAATTAACATATGCGTTGCTGCTGCTTATTCCTCCTCCTCCTCCTCCTTAATAATTGCTGACATATTCGTGCAGGTACTTCCACTGTAGTGTTTGCAAACCACTGAGCAAACTTTTCCTCCTGCAAAAGTTGCCATCCCTGTGTCTTTGGACTTGGTTAGGTTATCTCCAAGTGTTCTCTGTATCACACAAATCTGCACAAGCGGCAATTAACTGCATCAGCCTGGATTTTCATCATATACAGATGGCAGTATTTTTCAATTGATCTGTGTCAGCTAATCTTTGAGAACATTTTTTGTTTGGTTTTGGGGCAATGTAGGGTTTTGGGTTTTTTTGGCAAGGAGATGGAAAAGAGATGGGATATGCCTTCCAAGAATAGACCTGATTGTAGCACAACCACTCATAGCATTTTCAGGAGCAGTAAGATTGTTGATATTTTGAGGTTGTTGTGACTTGCATCATTTCCAAGATACAAGGGAAGGACCAGAATATCTGTGATATCAGCAGTGAACGTCTCATCCCCCTCTTCTGATAATTGTAATGCTTTCCCCCCACAAATGAGTGTATCAGCATCATATTTGACATCAGTCACAGATGGAAATGTTACTATTGTTTTTTGATGGGTTCAACACTACCAGTAATAAAGATCTGGACAATGAAATTCGCGGGTGTGAAGCTTGTTGCGAAATCAGCGATTTTTAAGTAAAGAACTCTTTCTGTCAAAGCAGTATTTGTGATATTTCCATAGTGTCATTTAATGTGGCTTACAGCAGCATTGTTTGTTTATTTTATTTATTAAATTTGTATACTGCCCTTCACCTGTAGATTTCAGGGTGGTTTGCAACATAAAAATAAAAGATTAGAAACCATTATTTTCATTATTTCCACAGTGAGTAGGAGCAATGAATGAAATTGCATTAAGAGCAGAAAATATTTTTGTCTTGCAAATGAGTCTAGAAAGCTTACTAGCCAACAAACCTTTTTTGCCACCTGTAGGGATGCACCTGTAGCCTTGATAAGGAGGAAGGGAGTGGCAACTCTTTCTAATTTTTATTATTTTTTTAAAACCCTCTCCTGTCTTTTTGGCTGATCGAAATTGCTCTTAGCCATGGGCAAGTGGCTATTTACAGCTTTATATGGTGTAATTGCTAGCATGCACCAGTTTGTTGTGAGGATCAGTTGCGGTGAATCGCTTTAGGTGAAAATGCACCTGAAATTGAAAGTGAATGAGTAATTCGAGGAGCCTTTGTCAACGTGGCGCCCTCAGGGTGGTCTGGCCTCCCACTTCCATCAGCACTTCACCAGCACTTTCTATTCTGTTAGTATATTTATGTATTCCGTTTGCTCCTTATGTGCCAATGTGATTCTGTTTTTCAGGGAAAAAACATAAAGCTGAATTTCAGGCTTTAATTGACCAAGTGAATAAGAGAAAGAAAAATGCAAGTAAAATAAAGGAGGAAGGACCAGAGAAGGAAGAGGCAACTGCTCAAGAAGTACCTATGGAGACTGGTATGCAGTGCTGATTAAGAAAAATTAATGTTGGATATTAATTGTTCAAAGAATGGAAGAAGCGCCGCTTGATTTTCCAAGAGCTTGGCTTGGCAGGTTTCTGAAATATTTGCCTAACTTTAAGCCAGATGATTATTGTGATTATTTATGTAAGTATACATACAGACTCTAAACTGAGTCTGGAAGGTAGTACAGTAAGTCCTCAGCTTATGTGAGGCTTACATTATAGGGATTTCTCTTAAAGCCACAATTGCATATAGCCAAAACACCAGTGGTGGGTAGGATTGCCAGAGCCTTTTTCCCTGGACTTCTGCCCCGCCCCCTTCTTCTTATTTTTTTTGCCAAGCTTTTTTTGTAAAGCTGAATGTACACAAGTTAAATGCATGTATGTTGTGGGCTTGCTGTATTTCAGTATTGGCCGTTGTCAGTGTTTCATTAGAATCCACTCTCGCTTCTAAATGTGAGCATGTAAAACGTCACTTGTTGGAAACTTCAGATTTCCTTATTAGCCCTTGACATAGGAAGGCAATTCTGCTCCTTGCTTATTGGACACTTGAACCACGACAGGGCCTGAAATGTGTGGTATAATTCAGTACATTGGGGGAATTGGGTGTTCTTATTACACTGAACCTTGCTTTTATTCTGTGTTGACTACCGGTAATTCAGAATAATCTTTTTTTCATATCCCAGGCTGGTTCAGACACACATCAGCTGGAGAGCCTATGTATTCTGAATTCAGAAACTCTGGGCTGTTCTAATCAAAGTTAGATAATGCAAACCAGAATCAAACTGTGTTTTTTGATCTTGGTTTGTTATTAAAATTATTATGGTTGTTATTTTTACCCCATATATGGGGAGCCTCATTTTTGACTGCATCTTTTGCATTTTCATGTTGGCAGTTGGTTTCGTTTAAGTTGTCTAAACCCCAGCCCTTCTCAAGTTAACAAGATTGCTATTTTGTCCTGTCAGAGGCTTTTGACCTGTTTCACTTAGCAAAAGCTCTCTTGAATAAAAATAAATAGAAATACCAAGATGTTTTTTGAACCTTATCGCTGACATCTTATGCAGTTCTTGAAGCCAAAGCAAGCTTGAGATGCTTCCAAGAATAAAAGTTATCACGTTTAGCCTGTTTGGCGATAGTTGTCCCGCTTTGTATATTCCGAAATATTATTGGATGGAAGAAGTTCCAAACTTACATTCCTCTCTCTCTGCACTCTTTTTAGATGGATTGTTTTGCAAAAAAACTAGCAAACCTATCAACACATTTAGATAACATAATAAAAGCCACAATACGAGGGTGACCTACAAGATCAACAAATGTTCACAATTATCTCCTTTACAACAGCATAGTTGTTTAAAAGCATGGTGACACTGTATGTATTAAAATCATAGAATTGTAGAGTTGGAAAGGGACCACAAGGGTCATCTAGTCCAAACCCCTGCAATTCAGGAATATTTTTGTTCAATGTGGGGCTCGAACCCATGACCCTGAGAGTAAGAGTCTTATGCTCTACAGACTGAGCTATCCCAGCCGATTGCATTGTAGTGTTATTTGCTCATTTATTTCATAGAATTATAGAATTGTAGGGTTGGAAGTTTAT
Organism: Zootoca vivipara; assembly: GCF_965207765.1. Lineage (NCBI taxonomy): Eukaryota > Metazoa > Chordata > Lepidosauria > Squamata > Lacertidae > Zootoca > Zootoca vivipara. Next base: position 87,173,674 of record NC_142584.1, read on the forward strand.
AAATCACTTTTCACCAGAAAATATCACAAAGCGGTTTACAAAGAATTGGGAATCCAAGTGTGGGTCCACAGCGGAGGCAGAAGTGAAATGTGGGTGCCACTAGGTCCCATTTGGTTGTAAGGCATATCTTAAATCAGGCCTGCACAACTGTCTCTGGTGATTTCTGGTGGCCCATCAGGGGGTTGACAAGTGTCCTTGTTGCTTGCCTTGGGACTGGCAAATATCCGGCAAACCACAAAACTTGGCTAGCGGCTTCATGCAGCTTATCTTCTAGGGCAGGCTTCCTCAAACGCGGCCCTCCAGATGTTTTGGCCTACAACTCCCATGATCCCTAGCTAGCAGGACCAGTGGTCAGGGATGATGGGAATTGTAGTCTCAAAGCAAGATTATTGTAGGGGAGTTAAAGCAATATATCAAAAGCAAATTGCAAGCATCTGGAGGGCCGAGTTTGAGGAAGCCTGTTCTAGGGCAACGCTGTTTCCCTTGTTATAGTACTGATGGGAGTTTTCTTCTTCTTCTTCTTCTTCTTCTTCTTCTTCTTCTTCTTCTTCTTCTTCTTCTTCTTCTTCTTCTTCTTCTTCTTCTTCTTCTTCTTCCACTCATAGCCGAGGAAGATTGCTTTCCATAAACACAGTTTTAACATGGAGTCCATAAGTGACTGTGGAGGCCAATTCTGGATCCACACGTGTGGGGACATTGGTTTCCGGGCGGGAGTTGATGCCAGTGTGGATTTGCCAAGCGTGCACTATTCTTCCATTGCAATGCTATGGAAAGGGTGTACCATGAGATCAAGGATCAGCATAGTTCCCTCCATATGTTGTTGTAGTCCTGACGGGAGTTGTCGTACATCAGCCCCAGCCAGCATGGCATGGTCAAGGACAATGGGAAGTGTCATTCAACAACATATGGAGAACACTATTTTCCATTTAATAGCAATAGGTGATAGAATACCTAATTGTATCCATCCACAATGAAGAATTATACCTAAGCCAATAAGGTCTATTGAATGGCTTTAGACCTCTGATTACCATGGTTTGTTACAGCTCAGCAATGAGCTTTCTTGGCATGTTCTGTCAAGGTGTATCATTCCTGGTTCTCCATTCGTTAAGTGGAGGTCATAAGCATTTGAGCAGCAGGTTTTTTGTTTTTTTAATGTACTGTAAATATTGTGTGCTGATATGTTGGCTTGGATCCTAACTTCCACTTGCAGCTTTATTGCCTTTCCCCTTTCACTGCAGCCCCCACTCACCCCAGCCTTCTTGAAAAGCTGCTCCTGAAGGATGGGGTTAGGAACTGAAGCAGGTCGGAGAAATTGGTGAAAACTGTGGGTTCTTCCTTGCATGAGCAAAATTACCTTCCCCTCATGCAACTGCACTTTGGGAGCCAAGCCATTGGACATTAATTGCGCTATGCAGAGGGCTAACAGTGGTAATTCTAAAGCTTTGCTGAAGAGCACCCAGATAATATTTGAGTTACAAAGCTTTAACACCACATGACTTCTGTGTTCAGTGATTATGAGGAGAATAATTCAGAGCCATCACTGAGAGTGCTTCTTTTTTCTAGTTTTCTCTATCCTGGTTTCATCTTGTGATTGGGAAAACAACAACAACACAGCTCACTCATACCACACATGCATACCACTCACTCTCATTGGCTGTGCGGTAGTTGTTGTTTTGCAGCAGGGAGAGAAATCCATTTCTTGTAATTTCTCCTTTCACTTTAACACTGAGCCTCTGTGGAGACAGATATGTATGGAGACACCGCTAAAACAGTTGTTGAAGTCTCACCATAAAATGTTTATTATAAAGTATGGATTTTTAAAAGGGCTGTGCAATGTGCAAGTCACAAAAGCCCAGTGTTTTCATCTCTGCATGTTCTAGTTATTACACAGAAGACTGCAGATACATTGTTTGGGGGGGGGAATCAATTGAACAGTCGCTGAGTCAATTTACTTTCTTTTGGGTTGTGCTTTTTTTCTTTCTTTCTAGGAGAAAAACTGAGTGTCGAAGAACAAACAGACTTGGTCCCCCATACAGATCTCTCTTTCAAAACAGACGCTCTCGATTGTGGAGGAAGCCAACCTCCTGATTACTCTGAAGTCAGAGGATTGTCTCCTACTACCTTCCATCAGTTCTCTGAATCTTCAAGCAGGTTTGTCTGCATGAAAAACCTTTTGGTTTGTATTGCCTTTTCTCATCACAGGGCATGGGACCATAAGTGTAAGGTGAATGTTGAAGGTGAGAGGACTTCATTTACAGTATATAGGTAATTACAGGGCAGAGAACAGCAGAGTTTAATGGCATACTGCAGACTGCTTTGGTAGTCAAACCCCCTGCAGTACAGGAATATGCAGCTTTCCTTTACGAGGATCGGACCTGCAACCTTGGCATTATCAACACCACACTCTAACTATGTTTAGATGCTGTGGAATTGGGGTGGGGGGTGCTCTTGGAGAAACATAAGCCTAAAATGCCATCTGCTCTCAGAATTCATTGTGAATACTTTGTATCTCAGCCAATGTTTTCTTTCCACCCGCAAGTGGACTTAAGTGCATTATTCCATTATCTCTTCCATGAATGTGCTGTGCTCCAACTTGCAGGCAGTTTCAGTCAGACAACCAATCTTCCAAGCTCAGTATTATTTACTTGAGAGGCGGGGAAACGTGCTTATTAAACTGAATTTGCAGTGGAATCGGCAGTGGAATTTGCTACCAAGGAGTGTGGTGGAGTCTCCTTCTTTGGAGGTCTTTAAGCAGAGGCTTGACAGGCATATGTCAAGAATGCTTTGATGGTGTTTCCTGCTTGGCAGGGGGTTGGACTGGATGACCCTTGTGGTCTCTTCCAACTCTGTGATTCTATGATTCTATGATTATCCCTGGCCATTGGTCATACTGGCTGAGATTGATGGGAATTTAGTCCAACGACATCTGGAGGGCATCAGGTTCTCCCCCCCCCCCCTGTTTTACATTGAGTAGCAGTAGCTCTCCAAGGCTACAAGGGAAGTTTTCTCTGAGCCCTGCCTTGTAAGGCTAAGGACCTTCTCTTTGCAGAACATGTAATCTACTACTGAGCTATGACCATTCCTTTGAAAATTTGTAGTTAAAACATGCAAAGAAACTCTGAAGTTAAAATAAGAATAATAAGAATAAAGACCCATCTTAATAAGGCTTGTGCCTTAATTAAGGTCTTTTGCAATTTCTTTGCACCTTTGGCATGATTTCATATTGTTCAGCTATGGGTTGGTGTCTTTACCTTGGGGCCCTCATGTGCACATGATTCGTCATGCTTCATGGGTGACCTTTACTTGACTTTCATATTCGTTTTCAATACAAAAGAGAATAATTAAACAGAAATGCACATGAGAATGTAAAGTATGTGAAAGAATTTTGTGGGGGAAATTTGGCAGTGACCATGGCATTCTGAGAAAACAGCTTTTGAAAATTTAAATTTGCAACATGCTTAAGGAACAGATGTTTCTCATTGCTACCATATCTCTGGCTAGCAGAATGTTTGTCCCTATGTACTGCTGTCAAATAACTGACCATTGTTAGTATAGTTTTTTTAAAATCCATTTTGGCTATGACTTTGAGGAAAGTTGTGCCTCTTATGTCTTTGTCTGAAAAGTCAAATTTTATGAGCCATCGACTAGCAGAAACAAATGAATTCAGAGCCATTCTTGCGGTGGCAGTTTATTTTAGGAAGAAAGGCACATAGGAATCCCTTGTACAAAGCCAGTATTGTCTACTCCAACTGGCAGTAGATTTGCAGGGTCTCTTTCATATCATCTGCTACCTGATCCTTTTAACTGGATATGTCAGGGGTTGATGAATTAAAAAACAACAAATCACCAAGTCAAGATGGTACCCTTCCAAGAGTTTTTAAAGAACAAGGATGTGAAGCTGTTGACTTTTTTAAAAAAAACAAAACAAAAACAGATGTAATTTGTTTGTAAGATCAGCCTCCATACTTGAAGACTGGAAAGTGGCCAGTGTAGCACCAACTTTTAAAAAGCGATCCATGAAATTGCAGGCTGATTAGCTCAACATTGTTTTGGGGAAATGGTTGAGAAGCATTATTAAAGACAGAATTGCCACATTAGAAGAACACGTCTTGCTGAGGACCAACATGGCTTCTGCAAGGGTTAATATTGTCTGACCAACTTTTTAGAGTCTTTTCAGAGAGTCAGCAAGCATGTGGCTAGGAGCTGACATTGTGTATTTGGACTTTCAAAGTAAACTTCCAAATCAACTTAACAGTCATGGGGTAAGAGGACGGGAATTCTTTATTGCAGGTATTAATATTGAAGAGAATGTATGAATAAAAACTTGACTCTTTTTTGGAATGAAACATTGCCCTGTTAGATATTATTCAAAACTTTACTTGTAGAACTTTATTCAAAACAGAAAAAAGTAAATGATATATCCAAACAGTTCCATAACATAGGCTTAGGGCAGCATAGGCTCCGCGTCAGAATCTAGACCAAAATTCTGTCTCTCTGAGATTCCTGCATTACAGGGGGTTGGACTATATGACCCTTGGGGTCCCTTCCATCTCTAAGATTCTATGATTCTCGCCCCCATTATAGTCTGAGCCTGTGTGTTCCTGAACTGCTTCATTATTTACATCCTACTTCCATGGAATCTAGCAACAAAGTCTCCAGCCACCACCCTTCCAAGATGATGAATTTGCAATTCAGTAGCCTCCCATGTGATCTAAAGTTAAACACCTCCTCAGAGCTACCAGATAACAATAACAGTTAATAAACAACCTGTCAAGGAGCTCGGAGAGCTCTTCTTGCTTCTCTTTAGATTCAATGGAATCTTCCAGTTAAACCCTTTCAGCAATACACATAGGCATTCTCCATTTCAATGTCAATTAAACAATTATACTTATGGATCAGTAACTGGTTTAAGAAAGGAAGGTAGAGAATATTACCGTTTTCCCAATAAAGGGATGTAGAAATTGGACTCTTCTCTTGGTTCGAATTGGGTCATGTGATTCTTGTTCATAAATTGCTGAATTACAACTCCAATCAGTCTCAGCAAGAGTGGGCAATGCCAAGAGATTATGAGAGGTGTAGTTCGGCAACATCTGGAAGGCCAAAAGTTTTCCCACATGGTTTTTACACTGAATTGAAGGTGATTGACCAGGAAAGAGATAATGGAATCAAGGTGGATAGCTTGATGAAGATGTTGACCCAGGGTGTAGCAGCTGTGAAAAGAGGCATATTCCATGTTAGGTATCATTAAGAAAGGGACTGAAAATGAAATTGCAAATATACTAATGCTGCTGTACAAATACGGTTTGACTGTGCTTGGAATACTGTCTTCCGTTCTGGTTGCCACATCTAAAAAATAATGACGTTGTAAAGCTGGAAATAAAAGCGCAGTATTGCACAACATAAAGAAGGCTGCGGTTTTGAAAAGTAAACAAGTGAGCAGCTAGCAAAGAAGGTTACCTGGTTTAGAAAGAGGCAAACCTACGGCAGTGAACCACGCAAATGTAAAATGTGCAGCCTCTGAAGGTGGTTAGTTCTGCTGTGGCTGCATCAGGAGTCTGTGAATGATAAAATTGCAGAATCACCCAGCCCCAGTGGAGTCTGAATCGAGAAAGCAGGCCAGATGCATTATTTGGAGATAAGGGAACATGATTCAGACACTTTACTAAAGCTGAAAAGGTTTAGCTCTGATGAGTGCCTGGATCCAAGTCTGCCTGGGAACTCCATATAAGGCTTCTTACTTGTTTGTTTGTTTGTTTATTACATTTAAATCCCACCTTTACCTCTAGGTGGTGTACATAGTTCTCCCCATTTTATCCTCACAACAACCCTGTGAGGTTAGGTCAGCCTGAGAGTGACTGACTGGCCAAAACAAAATAAAATAATAATAATAATAATAATAATAATAATAATAATAATTTATTATTTATACCCCGCCCATCTGGCCGGGTTCCCCCAGCCACTCTGGGCGGCTTCCAACAAAACAGAAATTCTAAAATACAGAAATCCATCAAACATTAAAATACAGAAATCCATTAAACATTAAAAGCTTCCCTAAACAGGGCTGCCTTGAGATGCCTTCTAAAGGTCTGGTAATTGTTGTTCTCTTTGACCTCTAGTGGGAGGGCATTCCACAGGGTGGGTGCCACTACCGAGAAGGCCCTCTGCCTGGTTCCCTGTAACTTGGCTTCTCGTAGTGAGGGAACCGCCAGAAGGCCCTCGGAGCTGGACCTCAGTGTCCGGGCAGAACGATGGAGGTGGAGACGCTCCTTCAGGTATACCGGACCGAGGCCGTTTAGGGCTTTAAAGGTCAACACCAACACTTTGAATTGTGCTCGGAAACGTACTGGGAGCCAATGTAGGTCTTTCAGGACCGGTGTTATGTGGTCTCGGCGGCCGCTCCCAGTCACCAGTCTAGCTGCCGCATTCTGGATTAGTTGTAGTTTCCGGGTCACCTTCAAAGGTAGCCCCACGTAGAGCGCATTGCAGTAGTCCAAGCGAGAGATAACTAGAGCATGCACCACTCTGGAGAGACAGTCAGTGGGCAGGTAGGGACTCAGCCTGCGTACCAGATGGAGCTGATAAACAGCTGCCCTGGACACGGAGTTGACCTGTGCCTCCATGGACAGCTGTGAGTCTAAGATGACTCCCAGGCTGCGCACCTGGTCTTTCAGGGGCACAGTTACCCCATTCAGGACCAGGGAGTCCTCCACACCCGCCCGCCTCCTGTCCCCCACAAACAGTACTTCTGTCTTGTCAGGATTCAATCTCAATCTGTTAGCCGCCATCCATCCTCCAACCGCCTCCAAGCACTCACACAGGACCTTCGCCGCCTTCACTGGTTCTGATTTAAAAGAGAGGTAGAGCTGGGTATCATCAGCATACTGATGGACACCCAGCCCAAACCCCCTGATGATCTCTCCCAGCGGCTGCATATAGATGTTAAAAAGCATGGGGGAGAGGACAGAACCCTGAGGCACCCCACAAGTGAGAGCCCAGGGGTCTGAACACTCATCCCCCACCACCACTTTCTGAACACGGCCCAGGAGGAAGGAGCGGAACCACTGCATGACAGTGCCCCCAGCTCCCAAGCCCTCTAGACGGTCCAGAAGGATGTTATGGTCGATGGTGTCAAAAGCCGCTGAGAGATCCAGCAGAACAAGGAAACAGCTCTTACCTTTGTCCCTAGCCCGCCGGAGATCATCGACCAGTGCGACCAAGGCAGTTTCAGTCCCATGATGAGGCCTGAATCCTGACTGGAAGGGATCCAAATGGTCCGCTTCTTCCAGGCGTGCCTGAAGTTGTTCAGCAACCACTCGCTCAATCACCTTGCCCAAGAATGGAAGATTTGAGACTGGGCGATAGTTGGCCATATTGGCCGGATCTAAAGATGGTTTTTTAAGAAGCGGTTTAATAACCGCCTCTTTCAGCGGGTCTGGGAAGGCTCCCTCACGGAGAGAAGCATTTACCAACCCGCGAAGCCCATCGCCCAGCCCTTCCCGGCTAGCTTTTATAAGCCAGGATGGGCAAGGATCAAGGAGACAGGTGGTTGGTTTCACTCGTCGAAGCAGCCTGTCCACATCCTCGGAGGTAACAGATTGAAATTGATCCCACAAAACTTGACTAGACAGGACTCTAGCACTCCCCTGCCCCGGCCCTGCTCCCACGGTGGAGTCTACCTCTTCCCGAATCTGAGCGACTTTATCTGCAAAAAACTTTGCAAAATCATTGCAGGAGATCATGTGGCCCGTACTGGGCCCGGATGGAGCAGGTGGTTCCGCTAAATTGCGAACCACCTGGAAAAGTCTCCTGCTGCTGTTTTCTGCAGATGCGATGGAGACGGTGAAGAAGGTCCTCTTCGCTGCCGCCATTGCCACTTGGTAGGCTCGAAGTTGAGCTCTAGCCCGTGTCCGGTCTGATTCAAAATGAGTTTTCCGCCACCGGCGCTCTAGCCGTCTCAATGACTGTTTCATCGCCCTCAGCGCCGGGGAAAACCACGGGGCTGTCCGGGCTCCATGCAATCTGAGAGGGCGCTTCGGAGCCAGACAGTCAATAGCGCTGGTTAACTCCGCATTCCAGCGGGCCACCAGGGAATCAGCTGAAAGGCCATCGACATGGGATAAAACATCCCCTACCACTCTCTGGAAGCCAATTGGATCCATTAAGTAGTGGGGGCGGACCATCCGAATCGGTCCCACCTCCCTGCAGAGGGGAAGGGTTGTGGAGAAGTCCAGTTGCACCAGAAAGTGATCTGACCATGGCACTTCTTTTGTTTCGCTTTTACTTAATGTCAGATCACCAACATCCATAGAGGTAAACACCAAGTCCAAGGCATGTCCGCGGCTATGAGTTGGGCCAGACTTATTCAGGGACAGCCCCATGGTGGCCATGCTTTCCACGAAGTCCCGAGCGGCACCTTGTAAGGTCGTATCGGCATGGATGTTAAAATCCCCTAAGACAACCAAGCTAGGTGTCTCCAGGAGCACATCCGACACGACCTGAAGCAGCTCGGGCAGGGAATCCTTGGTGCAGCGGGGAGGTCGGTACACCAAAAGGAATCCTGTACTGCCCCTATTGCCCAACTTCCAGAACATGCACTCAGAAAACTCAGTCTTACCAATAGGACGCCTGGTGCAAACTAATGACTTCCTAAAAATCACTGCAACCCCCCCTCCCCGCCCAGATGGCCTGGGTTGCTGTGCATAAGAGAAACCTGGTGGGCAAGCAGCGCCAAGAACGGGCCCATCGGCTTCATCCAACCAGGTCTCTGTCACACATGCCAGGTCAAATCCTCCATCCACAATCAGGTCGTGAATGGCAGTGGTCTTATTCATCATCGACCTGGCATTGCACAGCAGCACCTTCAGGTCATGTGGGTATCCCTTGCTGATTCCAATATCCGTCCGGTCAGGACCAGACCCGGAGGCAGGGATAGTCCTCAGACAACGACTAAGTCTGCCTCCTCGGTAATGACATGGTCTGGTCTTAGCGTAACTCCTCCCCCTACCCGTGACCACTGAGATCGGTTGTCCCAGTGCATCACCCCCTGTGGAATCTGCCCCAGCCATTTTGCTTGCTGGGACCCCCTCCCGGGCAGCCCTGACCCCTCCCCTTAAAAGCAAAATAAAACCTCTGTAAAAAACAGCAAGAACAGAACAAAAGAAAAACACAAAAAACACAATAAAACCAAAAACAATAAAAATTACAAATACACTAAAATTTAACAGATTCCCACACCCAACTAAAAAGCCCTCCCTAAAACCTATGTAAATCAAAAAATACAGTAAAACAACACAAAGACCGAAAATTACAAACTAAAATTGACCCCTCCCCTTAAAATCAAATTTAAAACCAATACAGAAAACAGACTAATACAATAAAACAATACAAACAAAGACAGAAAATTACAAACTAAAATTAACCCCTCCCCTTAAAATCGAATTTAAAACCAATACAGAAAACAAACTAACAAACTAAACGATAAACATTTGCTTCCAGACCAACACGGCTACCTGACTGGCCAAGTGAGTGAGGATTTGAACCCTGGACTTAGTCTAGTACTCTAACCTCTATAGCACACTGGTTCTCATGTGTTCCACGACTGAAGAAAGGTAGGGTGCAAATAAAGAAACCTTTGGGCCTCACATAAGCCTTTAATTTCTCACAACATACTGGAAGTTTACAACTTGGTGTGCTTTTTATGTTGGATGCTGATTATAAACCTTTATTTTCACAGCCTGCTATACTCAGTAGTTTTGTTTGATCCTGAGTTTTTGTTCAGTATTAAATGCTTAGTGGCAGTCTTTTGGCTCTGAAAAGATTGGGTTTCAGTATTTCTTTCTCAGATTCAAAATAGATTCATACTTTATTTGGTGTTATTGAACAGCAGAAAATGGCAATAGACACTTGGCTTTGTAAGTTTCCCCCCTAAAAGTAAACTGTTTCAAACACAACCTGCCCAGACTCCCCCCCCCCCTAAAAAGTTCTGTTTGTTATTAGTGTGGTTGCTGCTTTACTTCTAACCTAATTGTGCAATCAGTTTGCAATCTTTTATAATCTATATGTCATGGTGATTTCAGTTTGGAACCCTTTCTGGTTTCCATGACCATGGAGATGTTCTGCAGATAAATACTATCTTAATTTCAAAACTGATTGGGGCAATGATAAAGTGGTTGAAAATGGTATTTTGAGAAGGAAGGGTGGATTAATCATTTAAAACAGGGGTCCCCAGACTTACCGGGCTTCGGGCTGGAGGGCAGGGGAGTGCCCGCTCAGTCCTGCTCTGTCGGGGTTCAGCAAAGGCAGCAGCACACGCTTTGCTGAGCCCCGACTTAGCGGGAACCAGCAAAAGCACAGCCCGCCGCCGGCTTGGAGCTCGAGCCGGCAAAGGCAGCAGCGCGCGCTTTGCCGAGCTCCAAGCCGGCAGCGGGCTGCTGCCTTCGCTGGTTCCCGCTCCGTTGGAGCTCGGCAAAGCGCGCGGGAGCCGACTTCCGGTTTCCTCGCGCTCGCATCGGACGCACTCTGCGGGAGCTCTGAGAAAAGCTCCGTGCACGAAGCTGCTGCCTAAGGGGTCTAGGGGCAACGCGAGGCTAAGCGACCCCCTAAAAGCCCTGGGGTGAACCAGGGCGAAACAATAGCCTGCAGCGCGGCTGGAGGAGAAGCCCCTGAAGCCTAGATCTCCGACGCAAAGTGGGAGGAGAGAGAGGAGGAGAAAGAGAGACTGACGTGAGTGAGTGATAGCGACGCCAAGAGGTAAAAGAACAGACTCACAAGGAAGGCAAACCCCAGCCCAGCGGGCTGCTGCCTTTGCTGGTTCCCGCTCAGTCGGGGCTCGGCAAAAAATAAGGCACCCCCGAAAATAAGCCATAGGCTTATTTTCTTGAGTTAAAATTAATATAAGACATGTCTTAAAATATGAGAAACACGGTAACAAGGAGAAAGGCAAATTTAGCAAAAAAACCGCCTTCCCTCTTGTCTCTTAGCAGATGCCTCTGATGGATTGCAATCCCTTCCGTGAGATAGTGCACCAGTTGGATTCCACCCATTCATTAAAAAAAAAAATCTACACACACCCTCAGATGTTGGGTTGAAATAATCATGAACTGAAGCAAAGTAGCCGCTAGTGCCTTTTCAAAAATACTTAACAAGAGTTACTGCAGAAGTAGATATGGTACAATTTGTAAGTCGAAAAGCGCCATTGGAAACACGATTTCCCATAGGAATGCATTGGAAACAGAAAAATTTGTAAGTCGAAGCAACCCCACCTAAAAATCCGTAAGTCGAAAAAAACCCTATCTAAAACTGCTGCGGTTTCCGTCCGGATGTCGAGAAATTCGTAAGCGTGCAGCCATTTGCCCCACTCGTAAGTCGAAAAATTTGGTTGTCGAGTCGTTCGTAAGTTGAGGTACCACTGTATATGTCAGTTCTATCACCATTCTCATGCTTCTGAACATGGAAATGGTTGCACAACTTTTGCATACTATTTTGTCATTTATCCAGCTAAGATTAACTGAATAAATTATAATTTAGTGCATCTTAAAGTTTTCTCTTCTTGTTCCCACCCCCTCCCTTTTTCTGCAGCACGAGGTTTGAAGCAGTGTTTCCTAAACCTGGGTCCCCAGCTGTTTTTGGCTTACAATTCCCATCATCCCTGACCTGATGGGAATTGTAGTCCCAAAACAGTTGGAGACCCAAGTTTGGGAAACCCTGCTTTAGAGCAAGCAGAACACTACCTTTGGACTAGTTTTGCCTCTAGTTGCAAGTGTAAAACAAACCTTTTATGATCAAGGGCTGAAGATGCACTTTGGATCTAACCCAAAATCCAAGCGCAGTGATGGACTTGAGAGTGGTGTCAGCTGCCTTTTTCGGCAGACAAGCAACAGGACCCCCTCAGCAGCAGGCGAAACAAAAAGTGCCATTTGGGGTGTTTATAGCTCTGCTGGGTGAGAATATTTAGAGTTGAAATATTATATTTAAATCCTGAAACAGCAGTACTTTTAAGGCTTTTAAGAATAAGAAAGAAACTCTTAGGTTTTGTTGTGGAGACTAGACAAGGTCTTGGGAATTTCTGTTATGACGTGCTGCGTACGAGGAGGGCTGCTAGGGGTGTTCATTGTGCAGTTATGTTTTTGTGTAATGTCTTGGTCACATAAACCTCCAATTGGCATAATAGGAAAACCAGTAGTCCTTAGAAATAGACTTAATGGGCTTGAAAATCCTGAAAAGGCAATAATATAGTACAAAACCGAGGCGGAAGTGGAATCACAGAACTGTAGAGTTGGACAGGATCCCAAGGGTAATCTAGTCTAACCCCCTGCATTGCAGGAATCACAGCTAAATGCCTGACAGATGGCCAAGGATTTAATTGAAAGTGTCTAACTCCAAGCTGACAGCACTATTCTCATTGATAAGAAGCCTCCTTATTTTTTGTCGAGTCATTCTTGTCAGAAGATTTATCACTGGTTTTTTGGGCGAAGAGGAGCTTGCATACTTGCAGAATTTCTTGCAGAATTTTGTAGAATTCCCAGAAAGCAAAGCAGCAAAGCTCTATGATGATGGCAAATTGTTGTCTTGCAAAACTAGAATTCCCAGAAATCAAAGCAGCAAAACTCATGATGGCAAATGGCTGTCTTGCAAAACATTTTGCTCTTTTCATTCTTAATAATAATTTGTGGATTGGGTGTTCAGTGGCTCAGTTTTAAAAGCTTGCAATCGTTACTTGTTAATGCGTATAATGGAGTTCACAGAGGCATAGCATTGCACCATTAGTGCTTCCCATAGAGAAAATAGTCTTGCTATTGGGTCATTTGGTGTTGAAAGTTTGTGCCTCATTTAAGTTTTGTTTTGACCAAAGAACGGTGCTGTGGACCAAATAAAATTGGTTGAAAATATCAACCAGGTGAAATGGAAATTAAAAATAAAAAAATAGTCCAGTAGCACCTTAGAGACCAACTAAGTTTGTTCTGGGTATAAGCTTTCGTGTGCATGCACACTTCTTCAGATACAGGTTTGCATAAGAAATTACTGTTTCAAGCAGTCATACAAGCTTCTCACCCTCTGACAAATTAAGGCATTATGTAGTAAGCTAAGAACCCAGTTATAAACTTCATTAGCTCTTCTCGGATGCATTTCATTTACCAGGATTACTGTGATTCCCCATAAACATCTGCCAATACACTGAATTGCATAAATTCTTAAACTCTGTGGACAGTTTCATAGCAAACATTTTAGCATGAGCAGTAGAGACTGAACTTTTTGACTGCTCACCTCACAGTTCTTTGACAAAAACTGGATTTTTGAGATGGTTTTTTTTAAAAAAAAAACCACACACACACATTTGAGAATCACATAAACACCAGCGTGGAGTCTATTTAATTTGGGGGGTGGGAGGAGTAGTGACTAGTACTAAAAATCCCCCCCAGAGATTTTTGGATCTTTAGCTATGTTTTTATCTTGCTGTTTTATTGGTTTTAGCAAGCATCTCCAAACTTCGGCCCTCCAGATGTTTTGGACTACAATTCCCATCTTCCTCGACCTTGTCCTGTTAGCTAGGGATCATGGGAGCTGTAGGCCAAAACATCTGGAGGGCTGCAGTTTGGGGATGCCTGGTTTTAGGATGCATCTTGGTTTTAATAATGCTGGTTGTTTTTCTATTGTATACTGCTTAGAGATTTTGAAAATATTAAGTGGTATGGAAATGCTTCAAAATATATAAATAAATGTTGGCTGCTCTCGAGAAAGTGCTTTTTTGGTGAGCACTCCAGTGCCACATTGAATACATCTGGGTACAATGCTAAACCACAGTTGATTTATCTTATTAATTAGAATAATACTGAAGGTGAGGGTGAGGGAGAATTGAGGAGAATGGTGCCCTGGAGTGAAGGGTAATCTGGCCACTTAATGAGATCACGAAGGGAGAGGGTGACTTCAGCCACTTTTGGCAGAACTGAATAGGCTGTTTTTAATATCTTGTGTTTGGTAGCATTTTTTAGGATAATGTTTATTGTGGATAATTTCTCGGTTTGTGTTTTTCTTGGTATGTTGGAAGCAACACTGAGGTTTCTTTGGGGACGGTATGACAGGATTTAAATCTCATTTAAAGAATAATTTGAGAAATGAGAAGTTAGTGTAAATGCAAACAGAAATCACAAGTTTGCAATATGACTTTTGATGGCCAGTCAACACCATTGGGGCCTGGTTCAATTAACCTAGCGCACTCGCTCAAGTGCTTGTCCTGATGGAACAATCAGAAGAGCACAATGTTGAAATCCTTCCTTTATCTTGCTGAGAGACGTTGCTACAGCCAGCCATAAAAATCTGCTGCTTAAAAATATCAAGTATGCTCTACCCAGGCTTGCTGATTAATTTTTTTTTTGTAAGAGAAGCATAATTGGAAATAAGATTTCAAAAAAGTTGGTAATGATAGATTCCTCAGGCTTCCCAACTTAATTGAAAATTGGGTACTATCACTTTCTGACATGTGAGAATCTGAAAATTGTTCAAATCCCAGGATTCTTTTTATAGAATGTTAAAACTTTCATGAAGTATTAGATACCAAAGACAGTTATGTGTTCTTCGTGTATTTGATTAACTTTGAATCACCTAGCATTTTTTAAATATTGAAGATATTTATTGAGAGTTGAAGCAATTCTAGGAAATGAAATGTATGGGAGAGATAATGCTTTGATCTATAGAAAGTATCTGACAGAAAAGAACTTTTATTAGTAGTGTAAAAAAATGGCATCTTTTTCATAGCTATCACATAGATGGGGCTGGGGTGTCTTAAAGAATCTGTTTTAAAGTGATGAATGTGAAATTTAATCTAAGTTTCTGTAGTTGAGGTCAAAATTACATCTACTGTATCTGCTGAAAAGGCAAAATAGTCAATTGTATTTTCAATATAGGACACAGATTTTTATATTTTTTAGAGAGAGGTGTTTGTGTGAGAGAGAAAACATATATATACATGATTAGAAGTATGTAGTGGAGAGATAATTAAATATTTTTAAAAGCTAGTTTTTAAAAGTAGCTGGTTATTTGAACCAGCCTTTCATTTTTAAAAAGCAAAACCCTAGGAGTTAATAAATTGCCTCCTAAACTGTATCCTTGCTCCCGTTGTCAAAAATCATGGTTCATTTATCTTATCTTCCTGTTTCAGGCCTTCACTTCAGGATACAGGTTGTTAACATTTGCCATTTCGGTTTTAAAAGAATCCATGTGAAAATTTCCAGCTGTACTCCGATTAATTTCGCAGTCTTAATCATGCCTGAGCTAATCAGGTGGAAGTTTTTATTTGTTTTTTGTTTTAAAGAAAACCTCTATCTTGTGAGTAGAAGAATATAGGAAGAGCCTGCTGGAATAGGCCAGGGGCCCATCCAGTCAAACATCCTGTTCTCACAGTGACCAAACAGATACCTGTGGGAAGAAGCCCTCAAGCAGAACATGGACGCAACAGCACTCTGCCCACCTGCAGTTCCCAGCATCTGGTCTTCATAGGCATACTGCCTCTGACAGTGGAGGTAGAGCATAGCCGTTTTGGCTAGTAGCCATTCATGGCTTTGCTCTTCATTGATTCGTCTAATCCTCTTTTAAAGTTGGCGCCCGTCGCTGCCTCTGGTGAGAGCAAGTTCCAACTATACACTGCGTGAAGAAGCTATCCTACCTGTCCGAAATCTTCCCACATCTTAGTTGGATGTCACATGTTAAATAAAACTTTTCTCTAGCCGCTTTCTCCAAGCCATGCATAATTTTACAAGATTTACCTCTTGACTCTTCTTTTCTCTAAACTAAAAAAAATGTCCCAAATGCTATAACCTTTCTCATAGGCTCCACACCCTCGATCATTTTGGTTGCTCTTTGCTGGACCTTTTCTAACTCTACAATATATATTTTTGAGGCAAGGTGCCCAGAATCATACTCACTATTCCAAAAGCGGCCACACCACAGATTTTTATGAAGGCATTATGATATCAGCAGTTTAATTTTCAGTTCCTTTCTTAATGCATTGCTTAACACTTGTGTACATTCAATCGTATGTGCCATTTGGACACCCATTTAATCAATTTGGAGGAGTCTCTTCGCACCTTTTTTTTTAATGACCCTGAACAATTTCGTTTCATTAGCAGACTTTGCCACCTCACACCTTACTCCAGGTCATTTATGAACAAGTTAATCCAGCTTCTCATAAATTGCAAGCTGTCTCTATGTGTCAGCAAGGCTATTAGACAGATTTATCTATATAGGTTGTAGCCAGCCAAGGTCAGAGGCAAAACCCTAAGAAACTTCATTTTGAAGGGAGAAGAGAGAGGGCAGCAAAAAGGTATGCTTGACTTTCTGTTGAAAGAGGGAACTGCAGTGTGTCTTGGATGTGACCATTGTTTCTAAAAACATGTCCTTGGAGAATAAATGTTCTTTCTTTCGGAAAGGACCTGGAGTTTGTAGCACCTGAACTTCTATTATCTGTTATTGGTGTTATTCCCAGTTTTATGGTGGTGAATTCTACATGTGTCAAAAACTTCCAGGGCTTAAAAAGTTGTTAAATTCCAAGAAAAACAAATTCTGAACTAGATTTCTCCCTAGCCTTGTTCAGGCATTATCCTGAACACATGAAGGGTTAAATCAGAGACCAGCAAAGACATACATCAAGACTGAGGGTTGGTGACATACCCAGAGTCACTTAGTGAGCTTCGTGACTGAGTAGGATTTGAACATTGATATCTCCTGCCCAAACCCATCAGTAGCGCAGTTTGGATGTTATTTTGGGACTCGTCCAGCCCATGTATGAAGCAGAGTGAAAGCACATCTGTCCTTGCTGCAAATCTGGCACAACAGTCCCATCTTTGCTGACCTCTCTCATGCAACATCTTAAGCCGCACTTGCTCAGTTACCTTCAGATATTTTACAGGGATTGACTCTGATTCGGACCTGCGATTTTACAAATGTAGGCAGTCTTTCGATGCAGCAAGGAGGACAGGTAAACCTTTTCCCTTTGCGATGAGT
This sequence comes from Zootoca vivipara, assembly GCF_965207765.1. NCBI lineage: Eukaryota > Metazoa > Chordata > Lepidosauria > Squamata > Lacertidae > Zootoca > Zootoca vivipara. Next base: position 87,190,669 of record NC_142584.1, read on the forward strand.
GAATCAGCCCAAAGATACAAGCTGAACAAACCACTGCATCACTCTGGCTTTCCAGGCGTTAGTCAGCTGGAACCGATTCTAGTCACAAACATATTCTCAATAGGCACAGCCATCAAAAAAGCATGCTGTTTATTGAATGCATCCAGGCATACAGCACTGAATGACACAGGTGGTTGGTTGGATGGCCATTTTTATTTCTGAAATTGGAGTCGGGGTTGGATTTGTAGCGCTCCCATCCTAAATGGCAACAAACTGTGAGAGTTGGGTGTGCACAATGATATTATAAAACAAGTCCGGAGGGCATGTATCCCAGACTAGAATTCCTTTCCAGCCCCATGCAATGGAAACATAGGGGGAATTTATGACAGTAACTGTATGTAATGAATTCCTTAATCTCATTCCATAAGCCACTTTCCAGCATGGATGGGCAGATAGAAAGTTAATTTACTCTCTTTATCAAACCTTGGTAAACTTTTACCTATTCACTTTAATGCATAAATTTGGAAGGATCCTAGTTTATACCGACCCAGACCAATATGCTTTCTAGTCCCACCTTGTCAGCAGGACTGTCTCTCCATTGTTCTCTAGCTGAATAGCTTGCAAAATACACCTGAATAAGGCACCTGAAAGTATTTGCTGTTACCCAACCCGATGGGGCCATCCAGTTACATCACTTTTAAACTGAACTATTAAAGCAACCCACGTTTTTTCATTTCTGCTTCAATCGGTCTGCCAGAAATACATGAAGACCTTAAGTAACCTATTTGTGTGGAGCTGAGATAGGAACAGGGAAGTAGCTATTAGCTCCTGCCCTTAGTTTTATGTACGGTCCCTTGTGATGGGAGTTTTAGGACATGGCAAATTAAGCATTCTTTCAAGAATACAATAGCTTCCTCTGTTGCTTAACCAGCTCCAGATTAACATTTGAATTTATTGGACAGTACCAATCCAATTAATTTCCCCTCTGTTCCATGAGTGAGTTGTTACTGTAAATATGCAGCATATTTATTTTGAACAAATTTCTAGTCTTAGCTACTATGATTTGTTACGCTACACTGAAGCATGGGTGCTTAACATATGCATTACTTTTTACATATGGAAAACTAAGCAGTCATTAACAGATGCCAACAGTTTGAGGAGCACATTGTTAAAAATATAAAGGCCAACAACATACAATGCATTAATAGGCCTGGGAACCTGTTGGACCTTTGAATGACAAGGGAATCTAAAGACGTTCCAAAGGAGGAGTAAGGAACTGAATGGATTATTTGCATCTGTATTCACAGCAGAAAATATTGGACAGATCCATGTGCCTGAACTAACTTGTGCAGTAAGGAAGTCTGAGAAACTGGGACAAACAGTGGCGACAGGTTCTAGGCCTACCAGACATTAGAACTGACAAATTGCTCGGTCTGAATGGCATCCACCCAATGGTTCTTAAAGAACTTAAAGAAATTGCTGGTGTTCTATCAAAAATATGTAACTTATTCCTAATATTCCTCCACACCTGAGGACTCAAAAGTTTAACATCAGTTTTTAAAAGTGATACTTTCTTTCTCTGGCCATTGTTGTACCGGTAGATTCTGTCACAGTTGCCTGCTGTGTCAGAGCAGGAATAGTTTGGATCAGAAGAGGCAACTTGGCTCTTTCTTCTGCTTGGATAGTTAGATTTAAAAGTATATTGCTGCAGGCAGAATGTCCTGAGAAAGGTACAGTCCATTTCTGCACCTGTGTGTGATACTCCTGTATCCCCACCTGGACAAATGATAAATTAGAGTTTTCATGCAGTTTTAGATATTCTATTGCAACTGTCCATATGAATATGTTGCCAGTTTGTAGGATTTTCTGGAACATATTACATATTCTCAAAAGCTTTGTAAATTTTAGCTGCCTTTAATTTTAAAGGCAAATTTATTATTAGATCTGCATGCCAAAGAAAAAGGGGAGTGGAGCATTTCATTCTGATTGCTTGCTTGGAAGCTTTTGCCTACCATTTTAGGTTTCTGAAGCTCACTTTGGAGAGAAACAAGCCCTCCCAGCTTTATATGAATGCTTTAGATGTATGCAGTTCAAATATGGAAATTGTGGCTGCTGCCAAGGATCTTTGCATACCTTTTGCTCCACAAGGAAGCTAGATACCGCCCCCCCTTTATGAGTTGCATTGCAGCAGGTCTAGATTTGATATCGTATTAATTCCTAAATGAGGAGTTGCTCATTTCTCCTCTTTTGCGTTGAAAATTATTACTAATTTTAATCTTTGCATCAACTAACTGTGGTATACTTATATATTTCCACTAGGTTATACAAATGATGCAGGGGAGACATGTTGAGCAAAAAACCTTTTAGGGCATTGTGTGTAGATGTCTCCTTTTTCCCTTCTCATGGTTTAATTTGATTTTGTGTTGTTTTTTACACTTTTACTAAGCCTATGTAATGGTATAAATGTTAATACAGTACAACAATCTTTGGCTATTTTAGTTCAGTGTGCATGTCGTAAGTGAACCCATACTTTTCTTAAGGGATCTACAATTTTTGACTGCCCTTGCCAAAAGTTGCACTCACCAGCACCTCCACCCAACCAACAGCCAAGGAAGCCCCCTAGGATAAATTCCCATGTGACTGTGGGCCAAAAGCTTCAACTGTTGGAATTACGAAACATAGTTTGTTATTATTGCTCTGAATGTTGGATAGTTTTTTTCACTTGTGCATCATCAAACGAACTCTGCATGACTTCTGTCATATTGGACCAATCTTCAGTTTCTAACCAGATGTTCATTTTCTGCATTGTAAGAAACCATGCCTTCTGAAAAAGATGCCTGGTTAGCCTTGCCTATTGAACAGCAGTTGGGTATTGGATCCAAATACAGAGCTTGGGGAGACTCTTATTGGTTCTGAAGCTACCTCTTTTGGGCAAGCTGACTATGTGTCTGCACAGGACCAATTAAACTCTAGGTCTCCTAGGAGAATGCATCTTTTGGAATATTCACTCCATCGTGGATTGTTCAGTTGCTGAACAATCGCCATCTGAACACATCTGCATTGGCAGCTGTGAATATATGAACCCCAAAATTTCCTAGTTTATTAGAAGATATCAGAGATCCCACTCCCCAATACATTTGGGTGACTAATGGGAAAGGAAGGGTGGAGGTGGAATTTATTCATGCCCTGCACTTTCGCCAAGGAACTCAAAGCAGAACACATAGTTTTCATCTCTCCTTGCAACACATGCTCCATGTTATCCCCAAACCAATTCTGTACTGTAGATTATTCTTGAAAATAGTTGTTGGCCCAAGTGAGTTTCATGGCTGAACTTGGATTTGTACTCTGTTCTTCCCAGTCCTTGTCCAGCACTCTGTAACTCAATGGCTTGTATGCAGAGTACAAGTAGATTTGCAAATCTGGAAGAAAGTGAAAGTGCCCTAGGACTGTAGCTCTGTTTTTGATCATTTTGTTGATACTGGATCTACATTCTGATCTAATCGTTATTTTCATCTTTCTTTCTGTTTGTATCATGGCTTCTTTGCCTACTCGATTGGAATATCTGAAAAGTACTACGCTGCTCGTTAAGGTTAAATTTTGTTTTACTTTTCAGCTCAAGTTCAGACATCGTAAGGGATTTGGAGATTGCTGGGAGATGTTCTGATTCATCAGAGAAGTAAGTGTGGTGTAAAATAATTGTTTTCTGTGTCTTAAAAGTTGTCACCAATTCTTTTCTTCTTTACTCAGCTAACTGGAAACCTGACCAGTGGATTTGAAAATGAGCCAAATATTTTGGCATTTGATCCAGAAAAAAAAAATCTGTGGAAGGTGTCTGTCCTGCCATGTGCCCTCCCCCCCTTGGCTGCCCTCCCCCAGGGCCCCTCCAAGGTCCCCCCGAAGGATGGGGGAGACTTCCTGAATAGGGTGGACTGAAGCATGGAGAACTGCATGGGGAAAGGTATACCACAAAAATAGAGCAGAAACACCACCTTTGAGAGGTCCTGTCATCCCATTCAAGATGGTCTCCCAACTCTTAGGATTGACTTTTCAGGGGTGTGCCATGCAAGGGGTGTGAGTGGGAGAGCCACCTTTTGTTGAATATCTTCTACCATGACTTGTCTCGGTTCCATCCTATTTGTGTCTCTCCCCACCGCGATTTCCTGTCAAATTCTTCCTCTGAAGCAATATCTGATTTATTTATTTATTTCATAAAAATTATACACGGCTTGATTGTTAAAAAACAACAACACCTCAAAGCAGTTTACAAAAGATAAAAACACAGTAAAATCAAGAGAGAAGAAACCACAACCCTACTTTTAAACATACAGAAGTTAAAATACTAAAACAGAATTAAATTATCTCAACATCCTAAGCGTCTGGGTAGGCTTGTTTTTATCAGGCACCAAAAAAAAAGTACACTGAAGGTACCTGATTGATCACACTAGACAGGCAGTTCCAAAGTGTAGGCGCCCCCACACTAAATGGTTGAGTATGGAATGGGTATTATGGGATACCTGTAGTTATGCCAATTCCACCGATTGAAGCAGTCGAGTGGGCACATGTAGGGTAAGGAGATCTCATAGGTAAACTGCTTCCAAGTTATTAAGGGATTTATATACTACGTAATAGTAACACCTTGAACTTGCAAATCAGCAGCCAGTGCAGATCTCTGACCACAGGTGTTACAGGTGAAACTCGGGAAATTAGAATATATTTGAAAAGTGTGTTTATTTCAGTAATGCAACTTAAAAGGTGAAACCAATATATGAGATGACATGCAAAGCAAGAAATGTCAAGCCTTTATTTGTTGTAATTGTAATTATTTGTCATTAGGTGGGTCAATTATAAATGGAATGTAATTAATGAAATGCAATAGCGGTGTTTATTTTTGTATTATTGTAACTATTTGTTTTATTACTGTGGAATTCCCAAAAGAAAGCATTTGTAGTAATAATAATAGTAATAATAATAATAATAATAATAATAATAATAATAATAATTTGCTTTACTGAACTAAATGCACTTTTCGACGATATTCTAATTTTCCAAGTTTCACCTGTATATGCTAATAAGGCCTCATTCCTGTCAGCAATCGTGCTGCAGCTTCCAGGTCAAGCGTTAGGGGCAGCAGCAGCAAACACAATTTGAAACAGGATGGAAATAAACTAAACAGTAAAATATTTTAATGGCATTTCTTTGTTCTGAAGCACCATATTCCACTGTGATTACTTATGCCTATTTGTGGCCATTCAAGTGTTGTTGTTTTTTAAAAAAACTGGAAATAATAGCATCGGTTTCAGGAGTTTAGGCAGTTCCATAAAGCTGTGACTTTTCCAGCTGAGTTTAATTGAAAATGTTTGTTACATTACGAGATGTGTCAAAAGAAAAGCTTTTGCTGAGGGGTAAATCCAGACACAAGGCTTACAGATCAGTAACTGATGCAGAAAAAAAAATTGTTGGATTGTTAAGTAGTCAATAAAGACTACTTCATATGAATGTATGAACTGATGATGCAGACTCCCCCTCCCTCCCTTCCTGTTTGTTTGTTTGTTTGTTTGTGTGAGAGAATTTGACTAGATTTTGTCTCTTTACAGTTGATAAGGTGAAGGAAAGAAGCTGGGGTGCTGGGCCTTCTCTTCTTTGCTGTTTCTTTATTTTCCTACATTATATGTTAATTCTTTGAGTTTTAGTTCATTTTATCTTTTTCAGTTCTTTTCTGGGGAAAGCAAATGGACAGTGAAACCTTATATAGAATCATAGAGTTGGAAGAGACCACAAGGGCCATCCAGTCCAACCCCCTGCCAAGCAGGAAACACCATCAAAGCATTCTTGACATATGCCTGTCAAGCCTCTGCTTAAAGACCTCCAAAGAAGGAGACTCCACCACACTCATTGGTAGCAAATTCCACTGCCGAACAGCTCTTACTGTCAGGAAGTTCTTCCTAATGTTTCGGTGGAATCTTCTTTCTTGTAGTTTGAATCCATTGCTCCGTGTCCGCTTCTCTGGAGCAGCAGAAAACAATCTTTCTCCCTCCTCTATATGAACATCCTTTTATATATTTGAACATGGCTATCATATCACCCCTTACCCTTCTCTTCTCCAGGCTAAACATACCCAGCTCCCTAAGCCGTTCCTCATAAGGCATCGTTTCCAGGCCTGTGACCATTTTGGTTGCCCTCTTCTGGACACATTCCAGTTTGTCAGTATCCTTCTTGAACTGTGGTGCCCAGAACTGGACACAGTACTCCAGGTGAGGTCTGACCAGAGCAGAATACAGTGGTACTATTACTTCCCTAGATCTAGATGTTATACTCCTATTGATGCAGCCCAGAATTGCATTGGCTTTTTTAGCTGCTGCATCACACTGCTGACTCATGTCAAGTTTGTGGTCTACCAAGACTCCTAGATCCTTTTCACATGTACTGCTCTCAAGCCAGGTGTCTCTCATCCTGTATTTGTGCCTTTCATTTTTTTTGCCCAAGTGTAGTACTTTACATTTCTCCTTGTTAAAATTCATCTTGTTTGCTTTGGCCCAGTTGTCTAATCTGTTAAGGTCATTTTGAAGTGTGATCCTGTCCTCTGGGGTATTAGCCACCCCTCCCAATTTGGTGTCGTCTGCAAACTTGCTCACGATGCCCTCAAGCATGAACCCAAGCAGCATTCCAATAGCATACCCCCCCCAAAACCCCCACCTTTCTAATTGTTAATCAAATTTAAAACACCATTGGTTACAGAAATCACAGCTTCTTCTGTAGCGGATGGAGGGACTAGCTGCCTCCTAATCTTTCACAAGTGTAAGTGGAGAGGTTTCTCCCTCCTTCCCAAAGATAATGAATGAAACGTGAGCTCTTTTTCAAAGGGCTGCTTTCTGTGTATTCTAGGAGCAGGTGTTTCAGGTATAAAAACAGCAATATAATTCAGCCCGCTCTGCTTTTCTAATCTTCATAAGCCTTTCGCTGCAAAAGATTTAAAGCAGCAGCCAAAGGAAGTGAAGGACTTGCATGAGAATTTTTCATCAACTGGTGCAAAAGTACTATTCAGGCTCCTGTTCCAGCATCAGGTTTGAGGGCAACTTGGGCAAGCTACCTCCCCCCACCCCGCCGGACCTTCTCCCAGTGGCAACCCAAAATAACCTTACCCAGGCATCCTGGAGTAGAGAAAATCAGGATACTGGGTGACACAGTGGTTTCATTTACTCAGAATGCCAATGAATCCTAACGCAGTGGGGTTCAAACACTGGAAAAACAAAGGTGGTGACTGCAGCTTTGCCTGGTGCTTCCCTTCTCAGCACTGAACTGAGTGCTGTTGCCTGAATATTGAAAATAAAAGGGATTGCTGGTGATTAGCATCAGCATTTGCCCACCACCCCTGAATAGCTCAGTCAGTAGAGCCTGAGATTCTCAACCTCAGGGTTGTGGGTTTGAACCCCACGTTGGGCAAAAGATTCCTGCATTGCAGGAGGTTGGACTAGGTTACCCTTACGGTCCCTTCCAACTCTACAATTCTATGTATGGTTCTATGCCATGTGGTGACTTAGACCTGGGCCATTCAACTGCTTTGAGACTACGACCACATTCAGCTGCATGAATAAAGCAGGCAATGCCAATGCCAGGTTTGGCAGGGCTCTCAGCACCCCTCTGGATCTTTGGGGTAGGGAAGAGCTGGAGACATCCCTGAACTGTATCCTCAGAACAATGGTATATTCTATTATTTTGGGGGGGGATGGGGATGTTGTTGCTCAGCCACAAATACCATTTTTCTGGGAAGGTGGTGGAGAGAGTTGTGGCACAAGAATTGTGAATACTCTTGAATGATGCCATCTTGCCAGGCAGTCGATTCTGAACAATGTAGGCATTAGGGTTTTAGTGTCGTGGCACCCGCTTTTGGTAATTGCCTCCTCTTGACAATTAGACAGGTGCTGTTTCTGTTGACCCCACTAACGAGCTTTCTCTTCCAAAAAGCCTATTAGTTGAACCAATTCCCAGTTTGCATCCAAACTGGAATTATTTTTTAAAATGGCTTTAAGATTTTCAAATATGTTTTTAAGATGTTTAATAAGATGTTTTTTATAGCTATGTTCCTTGTGGTTTGCTGCCCTGGGCTCCTTTGAGAGAAAGGGAGGGATTTAAATGCAATAATAAATTAACAAAAATGATGATAGAGCTGGTGAAATTTCACAAAAGCTGATGCCATAATAAAGAAATTCAGTTCTCCATAAAGTGCTGCAAGACGTTTCCTTGTTTTTGTTGTAACAAAAATAGTTACATGCCATTAACTGTTTTTTACTTCCAGCGGTCTTCCAGTGCTATATCTGAAGCTTGTGGTTATGGTGCATGGAATTTGGTGGTTGGCAAATTGTTTTTTGTTTATCTGGATTGAGTATAACTACAGGGCAACCATTAGGCGCTGTTACTATCTTACCATGGACAAACTAATAAAGAAGTGGATATTGTCATATTTTATTTCAGTATCATTTATTTCCATGTACCTGCAACTGGGTGTCTTTTCATCCTGGGTGGTTGTTGTTGTTGTTATCGTCATCGTCTCCGATGCTGTTTATTTGCAGTAATGCTTTAATAATGAAAACAGCTTTTGTGATCAGAAAAGACAGCCATTTTATTTTATTTTTTTGGTATTTGGCAGGAATTCAGAAGACATTGTAGATCCTATCTCACATCTCCACTGCAGTCCTTTTGTCCCCCAAAAGCTGTTCCTCAATGTGGCACAGAGTGGCATTCAGTGGTGCAAAAAGCTGCAGCCAAATGGAAGAATCAACTGCCTCTTTGTGTGTGCATAGAAGTGCCTTAGGTATACACTAAGTAGCACTTTGGATCGTGGCCCATATTTATGTGGCATGCCTCTGTGAAAAATACCCTTTGATTAATACTCAAAAGTATAATGACTTTTATTACTATTCCACTTTATTTGATTTGAACATCGAATCTGGATTGCTGCCCAGAAGATGAGATTTGCAATTTTTTATTTTATTTGATGGGCAGTTGTATCCATCATAACTGTGTGATAGCCCTTTCAGTTTCTCCAAACTTTTCCAAATGTATTAAAGAGAAGCATTCTTTATATATTAAAAACAAACCACAAAGTGGTTCCTCTCTTGTATGCAAACACGTTTCCAACTTGGCTTGTTAAGTAGATTGTGTAATGGGTATCATACCTTTCCCTTTCCGCTTAGGTTCCTTTTAAAACTCTTGTAACTTACAATAAAGGGTCATCAGCACAATTTAATACTGTATAGTCTGGAATCAGTGCACTTGAAGCCTAATAGATTTTAGTGACTCTGGTTCAGAAGGTGATTGCTAAACGAGCAAATTTTAAGTGCTGTCAGGGTATGTCAATTAAAATAACTGATCAAGTAATTACGTTGCAGAGTTGTTAAATTATTCTTTTTTCATTTCATTTACTCCTGAGTTTGATAAGCTACTCTTAACCTTAAGTGGCATAAACGCTGTATCCTCTGATCTTTGGTGTAGTGATGAGCAAACACCGCATAGCTAACCTTGAAAACATTCATTTTAGGTTTTGCAGTTTTCCAAGAGAGCACTAGGGGGGAAATAGTGGTCCCCCCTTTTTTTTCCTGGAGAGGTTAGTATTATTAAGGAAAGCTAATAAAAATAGTTGGAATACTCCTCTCGCCTACCAGCTCACCCCCTGCATTTCCAAGGGGAGAAAAAAAGCCTTTAGTAACAACTGGGGAATGGGTTTGCAAAATGTGGAAGTTAGCTGTGCTGATTTCTCCTTAACTGGAAATTTTGCTTCTAAGCATAGCCAGAAGGGAAGTTCCTCTTTATCCCAAACTGAAACAGGAAACAGAAAAATGTGCATATCCCATGCTCACTGGCTACAATTTGTTGCCAAGGTTCATGGGATTATTTTGATTTACTACTGAACTCGGAACGCAGAGGAAACTATGGGCTTGTCCACATTTGAGCCTTATATAGTTGTTAATTCATGTTTTTCCCCCATTCGGATTAAAACTAGACTAGTTCATACCTGCATGTATTTGAATTTGTCTATGCAGAACAACTTTGGAAATTCCTGTTCATACCAGTAAATATTCCCTTTTATCTTTGTCCCTGCCTTCTAACGTGTTGGTTCTCTTAGACTTAGACCAATTAAGTACCAACAGGGCATGCGCACAAAGAGCTGCATGTTCACCTTGTTTTTTTGGTTTAAAGTTCCCCTGCCCAAGGAGTGTAAATTTGCTTGTGTGGTTTTGTAATTTTGTGCAAATCAGAGAGAGCAAAAGAAATATGTGTGTGTGGGCGCAAGCATCTAAGCTCCTGGTGCATCCCTACTAGCACGCTGGAAAATAAATGAAAGCAAGTATCAAAAGAATAAAAATAATAAAAATATTCCCCTATACAGAAGTGCACCAGAAATAGTGCATGGCAGGAAAAAAATTGAAAGTGGTGTGTCCACCCACCCAAAGACACTGAAACAAATTGTCTGCGACTCCAAATAAGAGTAGTTTGAGCTTGATTTTCCCCAACTTATATGATTGTCCTTGTATCAGGTAATCCCAAATTTACAGGAGAAAAGCATTGAAATTGATGTTGTTTCAGGGTTAGGTACAGTATGTCATGTGGACAAGTTGTATGTCCCATGTTCTCCATGTCCAAATGTTCTGCAACAAGAACTGACTCCTAAGCATGCTCATTTCTGGATAGCAAGGGGCCACCCTTCTGGTTTGTTCTTTTTCTAAGAAGGGGAGAGTAAATAGTTTTAGGAGAGATTTTTGTGTTTTGTGCTGGGAACCTAATTTTGCATTGGATATGAATTCCAAAGGCCCTGAGCCCAGATCTATATGGCATGAAGCTTTTTGGATTGGGAATGTCATTATGTTTGTCCCCATCATACATAGTTTAGTGGGTTTATCAGGAGAAGACTGCAGTATTCTTGCTCTTCATTAATTCATTTTCATGTTACTTGTGGCAGAAAGTGCTGCATAGTTACAGTGCAAGCTATATCTGTCGGTAGTATTTGCCGTCCATGTTGATTTCAGATGAGGCGCTAAGGTCCATCCCTCACTGTGCTCTCACCTTTCCAGAGGGGCGAAGCTTGCTGCCAAGAGGGAAGATGCGCTATATAAGAAACATTGCTTAGACATCCTGATGATGCATATCTAAACACGTTATGCCTTTAATTGTAACAATTAACATAGCTGCAATAAATTAAAATGTCTTTCTTAAAGCAAAACACACATGAAGAGACGTTGCTTAATTTCTTTAGGCATGGACTGGACAGACTCCAATTTCTTGTACATTAATCTGGCTGCTTTTCAAAGAAAATTGAGCTCTCTGATCAGGACAGTTAATTCATTGTTGCAGAAAAATTGCCTTAACATATTTAATCCCAGGCTGGGCTTCTCAAATAAAAACCAACTCTTCAGCTAATCTCCCAACTTCTCAGCGAAGCCAAATGACCTATGTAGCAAACGTGGGAGCATATGACTTTGCAGCGCATGACCTCCGGGGCACTTTTTAAATTCTATCCAGCTCGAATAATGTAGTAACAGAGTGACCCTGTTTTTCCAAGGATTCAGTTCTTTGCTGTTGGAATGATTTCTGTAGTGACCTATCCAGATCAATTTGCAGAGGTCCAACAGTGAACCGGTGTTGGAATTCTCTTTTCTATAGAATTATCGTTTAATAGTATATCAAACTACCATACTGGAGTAGACAAAAAAGGGAGAAATTAAGACATAGGTAAGTAATGGGAAGAATGTGTGGCTATTTAAGTTCTACATAATTAGGGTACATTACAGTAGAATTTGAGTTCTAGATAGTTGTCTCAATGGCTTTGTAAGAAGAAGAAGAAGAAGAAGAATGTCAAATTAAATAGAACTTTGTATATGGAGGTGTAGATCTCTGAATACCAGCTGCTGGGGGCTAAAGGGATCACCATCAACTTTACAGTCTGCGTAGGAGCTCCCATTTGATTGGATACAGTTGGGGGGGGGGATCTTTGACTAAGTGCCCATTTATCTGATCCAGCATTGACTGGACACATGAGCAGTGTTACACTGACTTTGCTCTAAGCATTATGGCAGCTTTTGCAAAGCGATCATCATTGGCTGTATTCACATGCTGGATCTAATCAGAATAGACCCACTGAAATCAATGCACCTGAATTAGCTATGCCCATTAACTTCAATGGGTCTCTCAAAGTAGAACTAACATTGGAGACATCCGCTTGTTTCCCTTTTCTTATTTTAAGTGGAAACCTGTTGTGTCAATTTCGGAAGATGTCATAATAGATGCAGGTTTGTCAGTCAAAAGCAAGGAATGATGTTCCCCTCTGATAGCAGTCGGTGTACAACAAAGATAGTCCTTGTGGATTTCAATACTTGCTTGTGCTTTTAAAAGCAACAACAGCAACCCACCATGTGGGAATACATGGTGAGCATCTGGGCACACTGATGCTGCAGTCACAGCATTCTCTTGTGAAAATGATTGATTGCAAAAATTGGCCCGCTTCTGCCGTGAGGAACAGGGAGCTGTGGCTGCAGAAATAGGAGCAGGTGTTGGAGATTCATTGCCCATTTGTGCAGTCATGGGATTGTTGTCTATCACATGACTGTGTATGTTTTGACTCCACAGAGTGGGAAGTGACGAAGACAGGATGTTTGTGTTGCTGTGTTAAGTGGGACTATTGTCCTTTGTTCATTATCTTTGTTTTGCTGCCTGATGCTAGAGAGAGAGGAAGCCATGTTGCAGTGCTCCATGTGTGTTTATATGTAAATAAAAGTAGATTAGCCAAAATGCTGAGTTGCTGAGCTCTGTTATGCAACTGTGCAAATTCTGCGGATCTGTAAGTGTGCTGATGTTTCTTGGCATCAGTTTCTGTGATGTTTGGGCTGAAGAAAGCTTTTGAAGCTCCTGAACGATCGGCCAGGAGGGAGGGAACATGCCAGTCGGGCATGTGTCTCTGCCAGGGTCCTACTCGAGTGTAGGAGATCCTAACAGCAGGTTTCTGTGCAGACTACAATAAATCCTCTTGACGCAGGTTGCTGAACTACAAAAGGCGGCCTGCTTTAGGAGGGCTTTGTTTTAAGAGTTGGCTATGGTCACAGGGTTAGGTGGATTTAAAAGATTAGGCAACTGTATGGAAGGAAAGCCTACTGATCACCATCAGCCATGATTGCTAGCTGGGACCTCCGGATTTCAGAAGTAGCATTCTCCTGAATGCCAGTTGTTGTGGGATTGTGGCAGAAAGCAGGAGGGGCCGGTGTCCTTCAGGCCCTTCTTGTGAACTTCCCAGACCCATTTGGCTAGTCGCTTTTGGAAACAGGCTGTTGAACTGAATCTTCCCCAACCTGGTGCCCTCCAGGTGCTGTTGAACTGAGCCCCAGTCAACATGGACAATGGTCAGGGTTGATGGAAGATGTGAAGGGGTCCTTGGGAGAAGCCTGGCCATTGCTTCTTTCAAAAGGAGAAGCCTGGCCATTGCTTCTTTCAAAAGGAGAAGCCTCAAAATCTCTGCAGGCATAGATTTTTCCCACAGAATGCTTTGTATCCGGATTATGCTGTGTCTTGTCTTTTCTTCCGGTTGCCTCTCCAGATGATGTATACTTGTGGAAGCTGAATGGAAGATTCATGGGCTGCCCATCTTTTGCCAAGGCAGTTTGGGGAGCTTAGTTGTTAATGCATAAAGCAGAATATTTGAGAGTGTTGTCAGTACAGGCACAACTGTGAGATGAATGTGTTGTTAGTCATCACTGTGTCGATCAGGGCTGGTTCACATTGCCAGGTCCTTGTGCCCTGATAATGGTTGATAATTTGCAGCCTCCTAGTTGTGTACTGTGTGAAATGGGTAAGGAAAGAGCAAGGGGCAATGCGGTGAAAGAGTTCCGATCTTGAAAATCAGAAAAGAAAAGCATGTCTCTCCTATCATGTCTCGCCATCAAGGGGGAGGGGGCTTTCAATTTGAGCAGTGTTCGTGTTAGCTCCCTCTATAGTCTGCATATACAAACTCCCTCATTCTGGACAAAGAAAATAGATGAGGTGGTTCTGCAGCACTCAACTAGTTAAAAGTCTCTCCTCCAGTTACAATAAGAAACACATTCTTATACATGTAGCTATATTTTTAAGGTGCAATACATTATTTTGTTGTTAGGGGAGAATAATTTTGTGGAACATGCAGTTTTAGCAGTGAGGAGGAGGGATCAATGAGGGGCGCTGCCACAGACATAGTGCTGAGATTAAAACATAGTAGTTTAGCAACAGGGAAGTTAAAACATACATAGCAACAGGTACAGAGGGGATCATTCCTGATCAGCCAGTCTATCTTCCTGCTCTGAGACAGCAAGCAATCAAAACTGACTTTCATTAATGCCCCAAAGGTGTGCTTAGTATATATTAGAAACCAGGCTTTTAGTATTGCATCCCCAGCCCTCTGGAATCTGTTCTCAGCTGAATCAGTTACCAACCAAAATAGACCGATCCATAAGATCTTGATATTTAGGCAGCTGTCAAAGGCTTTCCCTGAGGAATGACCCAGTTGTTAGATGGAATATTAATTGTGCAGTTGTAGATTTTAAAAAATTGCTCTTAGTTTACAGAGCCTGTAATCTTTGCAAGTTATCTTATTGTATGTTGGTTAGGTTGTGAAGCAGTTTACAAATCTGCAAATAAATATAATTGGTGACTCAGTCAGCAAGTCCTCTGCAGGACAGCATTAAGAATCTGCAAAGTTGGATGTCTGCCAAGGGCCTATAATTCAGCATGGTGTTCACTGACTAGAGACCCTTGGGCCTGCTGCACCGATATATTTTTTTGCAACCTGCTTGATTATTCACATGTCTCTTGCTTTGGCCTAGACAAGAGTGGTGGTAAGAAGGAGGCGTGGAAGCTGCCACTAGCTGCTTGCTCCCTGGCTGGCTGTGCAAGGAAGGAGGTAGTGGCAATGATGAGGAAGGGGAAACTGCAGAAGCTGAGGATAATGGCATTGAGGACTAGACTAACCTGGAGCCAACACCACTTTATGACATCTACAACATGCCTTCTTGTAGGTGGCATGGTAAGAAATGCCACAATGCATTTTTTATCAGAGAGAGCGATGAAAGAAAGTTAGATTCAGTTTGGAAGATGGTAGCTAATAGCATTTCTAAGTGTAACATCACTTGGGAGGTAGTCTGCTCAACACCAAATTAGACAGAAAGCATGCGTAAAACTTAAATTGCTTTTGCTTTTCCCATTGTGTGGCAGAAATGTTCTTTTGTAGAATAATCATTTTGATCCAATCTGCTCTAGTATGACGCAGAATGCAGCACCCTTATTCAAGGATATTAAGGGATAGTAGGGTGGTTTCAAGAGAGAACGCAAATGAGGGTTTTGCATCCAAGACCATATTAACAAATGTTAATCCTCCAAGGAAATAATTACTTCTTTCAGCAGCAATTTAAGTCATTCTACAAGAATATGTAAGATGCCTGCACTGTAATCCCATGTGTGTTAAGTCAGAAGTAAATCCCACTGTGTTTAATGGGGCTTACTCCCTTTACCTTTCCTTTACTTCAGACCACCTCTTTTGCACTAAAGGCACCCACCTGATCTTTTCTTCCTGTTTGTGCCTTCTGTGCTCCCGGGCTTGAGACTCCTACTCTCTTTGCCAAGAACCTGCTGGAGTTGTGACAGCCTCGCCTTCAGTCTTCCCCTCCCATGTCTTGCCTCTTTTCCACTTCTGGTCTGCCCAACTTTTTACCTAGTTAAAGGGGCAGCAGAGAGATTTGGTGCTGTGTGCCACAATCTTTGGACAGTCATGTTTCTCTTTAGCTGGGCTACTCAGATTCTTAGGTTTTCAGCTGAGGAACCAGATAAGAAACCAGATAATGAAATCTAAAAGATTGAAACAAAACAAAAGAATTTAAATTTACACATTTGTGTTGTCGTGTCCGACTCTTCGTGACCCCATGGACCAGAGCACGCCAGGCACTCCTGTCTTGCACTGCCTCCCGCAGTTTGGTCAAACTCATGTTCGTAGCTTCGAGAACACTGTCCAACCATCTCGTCCTCTGTCGTCCCCTTCTCCTTGTGCCCTCAATCTTTCCCAACATCAGGGTCTTTTCCAGGGAGTCTTCTCTTCTCATGAGGTGGCCAAAGTATTGGAGCCTCAGCTTCACGATATGTCCTTCCAGTGAGCACACAGGGCTGATTTCCTTCAGAATGGATAGGTTTGATCTTCTTGCAGTCCATGGGACTCTCAAGAGTCTCCTCCAGCACCATAATTCAAAAGCATCAATTCTTCGGCGATCAGCCTTCTTTATGGTCCAGCTCTCACTTCCATACGTCACTACTGGGAAAACCATAGCTTTAACTATACGGACCTTTGTCGGCAAGGTGATGTCTCTGCTTTTTAAGATGCTGTCTAGGTTTGTCATTGCTTTTCTCCCAAGAAGCAGGCGTCTTTTAATTTCGTGACTGCTGTCACCATCTGCAGTGATCAAGGAGCCCAAGAAAGTAAAATCTCTCACTGCCTCCATTTCTTCCCCTTCTATTTGCCAGGAGGTGATGGGACCAGTGGCCATGATCTTGGTTTTTTTGATGTTGAGCTTCAGACCATATTTTGCGCTCTCCTCTTTCACCCTCATTAAAAGGTTCTTTTAATGTGTAATTCTTACACATTTGTAAGAATATGTAATTCTAAATTGTCAGTCCCACAGGCTGGTGATGGGTAGGGTTTTAAATATTTGTTATGTTGTTTTGTGCATTTGGAAAGCATACGTCTTTGCTCAGTGATGTTTATGTAAAGCCAGTTTTTTTTTAAAAAAATAATATTTCTGGCTTCTTAATATGCTAAAGTAATCTCCACATAATTTTCTTCCTTGCCATGAAGAATGCTCAGTGGATGCTTTCTTGGAAAAAGCAAATGAAACTGTGCCATTGAAATAATGTTCGATCAAGTTAGTTTTTAAAAAAATTGGAGTAAAAAAATCAATCGTCCCACTTTTCTCCAAACATCACATTCAGATACAGAATTAGTTACCTTTACCATCTATCCATGCTATGTGTCAAAAATTATTTTTAGCTTTATTGATTTGATGTCAGACATGATCTCCCTTGGTGGGGGTGGGGGAAGAGAAATAATCTTAGATCCAATTTTTTGGCTGCTGTTGCGACTTACACAAGCAAAATGCTGGAGTGGGTTGGTAGTTTGACAAGCACAAAAGATGCCAGGAAATTGAACACAGTAGGCAAATGTCTTGCTTGCTTGGCTCCAGACCCTTGGAATGAGCATGAATGCAGGCCAAAAATAGAGGAAGTTTTGAGGAGAGCAGTTTCTAGTTTAAGCATTAAAGAAGAGTCTAAGAATTGCAAAAGAGTGTATTTCTTCGAAGGCCTGCAGTACACTATCAAACTGTGATTCCAGTTTGGATTCCAGCTGTTAGCCTTGAATAAATCCAGGAGGTAGCCCTGCATCTCTCTTTAATAGCCAGCTTCATATGTCTATCACAATGATAAGAAATTTGAAGATGGGGAAATGGTTGCACGATTTTGTCACATGGACTGGCATTTTGCCCCCTTACAGCTGTGGCAACCCACATACTTCCCTCCTGATGTTGTTGGACCCCCCAAGGATGAGAGGAGATGTAGCCTAACAAAATCTAGAGGACAACACATGCACTGCCCCTTCCTTTCATTGCTTCAATTTCATGCATTGGCTGTGGCTTCTATTCTCTGCCACTTTTCTTCTTGCTCAGCTGCCTTAGGGCCCCCATCTCTTCTTTTTTTTTAAGTTAGCAAAAGGTAACTGCATTCATGATTGACATGCTTTGCTTCCCCTGTCTGCTCCCATAGGCAGCTCAACACTAGTTTGGAGCACTTCTTTGTTACTGGATTAAACTACTAATTTAATCCAGTTTCAGAACTTGATTGCCATCAAATGTAAGCAGATGCAAAAATTCTGTTCCGCTAGAGGGGCACACACAGAACAGAAAACTGATGCTTTATTCCTGTGGCTGCGCTAAGAGATGAAATGTCTGTTATCTGAAACCACAGTTTTGAAGGATCCATGACATCCTGGCCTCTTCCATCATCAGGAGCCTAAGGACTAATGGATGGCTTCCTCTCAGGAAGGACATCAATGGTAAGAATATTAGCCTGGCTGCCGCCCATTGGCCAGAGAAGGATTTTCTCCCTGACCCTTCTTGTCCTTCCACCTAATTTCTTAAAAATGAAAATCCCAGAGGCTGCAGGAAAGCCTCCCAAAACCCTCTTGTGTAAAAAATATATATATAATAAAACCCCTAATATTCTCTATATATCAGTCTAGCAGACTATACCAGACTGGATATATGAATAATATCTGGATGGCGTCAGTGCGCAATTGCTCGAAATACCCCCAAGGCAGAATATGCAATTAAAAAGTAATATTGAGTTTATTTTAAAGGAAATCTGGGTCCCTTTGGCATCGAGACATAAAGGAAGAAAATAGTTCTAAAATTTGTAAAAAGAATAAGAAAGCAGAACATTTCACAAATCTTTAGGCAAATGCTTCACTCTTCACTGTCAGGAGCAAGGTGTTATGCCCAGGAGGCTCCACAAAAAGTGCTTGTTACAAACGTTTTCAAACTGGTGTGTGTTAAATAGATGGCTGCCATTGCACCCAGGCAGTTCTAGGCGCAGAGCAAAGAAACATAGAGAAGCAGGTAGTAGTAAGCTGGTTCCAAGTGGGAAAACCCTCTTGATTTTTTCCAGATCCTTCAATAGATACAAGCTATCCAGTAGGTAGAAGTCGCAGGTAATCTAGATTAGATCCTGCATGCAAAATGGCTTCCAAAAGCTATATCGGAAAAGCCAACATCAGTCTTAGTTCTCCACACATCATTGCAAAAGAGGGGGGGGATTTGAACTTAGTGATTCTAATGTTGAACAGTTAGTTAGCTTGAGGGAAAATACAGGGATGCTCCATACCTTGTAGACGAAGACCGGAATGCACTAACAGGACATAAGAAAACGAGAAGAGCCTACTGGGTCAGGCCAGTGATCTGTTGAGTAAAGAAAGCATCCTGGTCTCATAGTGGAAAATGTCACACAGGGCACTCAAAGCTGCGTTAGTATAATGCAACTAATACCCTGTTTCTCATATTTTAAGACATACCCATAAAATAAGCCATAGCAGGATTTTTAAGCATTCAATGAATATAAGCCATACCCCGAAAATAAGACATAGTGATAGGCGCAGCAGCAATGCCGGCCGCGGCAGGAGGAGGAGGAAAAAAATAAGACATCCCTTGAAAATAAGCCATAGTGTGTTTTTTTGAGGAAAAAATAAATATAAGACATGTCTTATAATATGAGAAACACGGTAGGATGAAATGGGTGAGAATCTGAGGGTTGTTACAGTTTTGATTAGTTGGATTTTATGCCCCGTCTTTGTCAGTATGTAAATCAGTTACATGGAATTCCTTATGGAATAAATGGCTACCCTGTCCCCACCCACCTTATTTTCTTTTCTTCTCCTTTTTTGTAAACCATGCAAGGTTTTAACATCAACAAAGAATGCTCCTTAAGTTTGCCATCTTTGTCTTCAGATTTGCCTTCATTCTGATCTTTGTTGGTGGCATATGAGAAGATAGCTGTCCATTGTGACTGCAATTTTTGTACTTCGCTTCCTCCCCTAGTCTTACCATGAATATATTCCAGGATCCATTATTCTTTCCTAACCTACTTGCTTTGATCTCTTTGGACCTGGTTCCCATGTAGATAGTCTGTTTCTTTCGTGTAGAGTAGCCAAGATGGTGCCCCCTAGAGATGTTGTTGGACTATAACTCCCATCAGCCCCAACCAGCATGGCTAATGGTCAGGGATGTTGGGAATTGTAGTCAACAAGTTCTGGAGGGCACCATGTTAGTTATCCCTGCTGTCTAGTGGATAGAAGGGTGGTGCATTTATGGAAGGTTTAATTTAGTTGGTGCAGGGTTTGTGTTTATTTTAGTGACATTTGAAAAATCCTATTGTTAAGACTTATTTTTACATCATTTGATTTTGCTGTGTTGTAAATTTAAGCGGTGGGCACATCAAGGAATTTAAATGCATACAACATTTTGAGATTTTCCAGGCCATACAATTTATCATCAATTGAATAAAATGAAAATGTGAATCAAATGAAAAATGCTCATCAGACGGCTGTGTGTTTTTCATTTATTTAACAATCATCCAGGTTTTTATTTCAAGGACGCATTCCTTGGTAAAATTAAAATCCCAACAAAATTGATTCTTGGAATTGTAATTTCTTTGCTGCTAGTAAAAATAAGAAACAAAAATAAAAATCGTGACTCACAAACAACGGGAAATGTTCAGACACTGAAACTGAAATGTAATGGTTATTAGAACAGAATTATTCAGAGATATTCAGAAAACTCAGCTAAAGCAAGCATTTCATTGTAAAGCTTCTGGTAGTTTTGCTACAATGCTGGTAGCTGAAATTCTACCAGACTTTTGCTTATATGAAAGATAACCCTTTGTTATCTGTGAGTGCCTGGAGACGGTTGGGCGATGGATGGCGGCTAACGGATTGAAGTTGAATCCTGACAAGACAGAAGTACTGTTTGTGAGGGACAGGAGGCGGACAGGTGTGGAGGACTCCCTGGTTCTGAATGGGGTAACTGTGCCCCTGAAGGACCAGGTGCGCAGCCTGGGAGTCATTTTGGACTCACAGCTGTCCATGGAAGCGCAGGTTAATTCTGTGTCCAGGGCAGCTGTTTATCAGCTCCATCTGGTACGCAGGCTGAGACCCTACGTGCCTGCGGACTGTCTTGTCAGAGTGGTGCATGCTCTAGTTATCTCTAGCCTGGACTACTGCAATGCGCTCTATGTGGGGCTACCTTTGAAGGTGACCCGGAAACTACAACTAATCCAGAATGCGGCAGCTAGACTGCAGACTGGGAGCGGCCGCCGAGACCACATAACACTGGTCTTGAAAGATCTACATTGGCTCCCAGTACGTTTCCGAGCACAGTTCAAAGGGTTGGTGCTGACCTTTAAAGCCCTAAACGGCCTTGGTGCAGTATACCTAAAGGAGCGTCTCCTCCCCCATCGTTCTGCCCGGACACTGAGGTCCAGTGCTGAGGGCCTTCTGGCGGTTCCCTCGTTGCGAGAAGCCAAGTTGCAGGGAACCAGGCAGAGGGCCTTCTTAGTAGTGGCGCCCGCCCTGTGGAACGCCCTCCCATCAGATATCAAAGAGAAAAACAGCTACCAGATTTTTAGAAGACATCTGAAGGCAGCCCTGTTTAGGGAGGCTTTTAATGTTTAATAGATTAATTTATTTCATTTTTTCTGTTGGAAGCCGCCCAGAGTGGCTGGGGAAACCCAGCCAGATGGGCGGGGTATAAATTATTATTATTATTATTATTATTATTATTATTATTATTATTATTCGTTTTGGAGGACAGTTGTAGCCACATGAAGTATGCATGTGTGTACTTCTTGAATTGTTACGGATTTGCCTTGTAAAGTTTTCCTACGGTTCTCTCTCTTTCTCTTTCCTCTTCCATTTCCTCTTTCTCCCCCACCAAAAGAAGCAACCCACCTATTTGCTAATGCAACATGTTTTAGTGCGAATATTTTAGCTTTCAGCAGTCATTTTTAGATAACAGCTTATTTTGTAAGTAGTTCATCAAATAACTTGTGTTTCTACTAAAGGCAATTTATAATTTTACTTTGATGACACATTTTACTTCGACAGCTAAGCTAGCAGCAATAACAGAAGTCCCTTTTTTGTGTATAAAAAGCATTCCAGCTATTCTGTAGACTATATGTGGATGTAGTAGCAGTGCCATATTTTTTTCTTGTTATTATAGGTTCCTTTGTTAGGTAGAACTGAGAGACAGACCTAAAGGACCTTTGCGATACATTTTGATATGTTGGGGGAAGATTACCCACTATACCCTGGTTTGTTGTCTCTTGAAAGATTTCAGGATCCATTCAAATGTGACATGACGAATCCTGGTGGGTGCAGGGTCAGTGCACATTTTCCATCTCAGTGACTAATCAGGATTTGAAATGCAATTCAAACTGGGTTCAAAATATTGCCTGCAATGTTAGTCTTGGTGATGCTGAAGTAGGACAGAATTTGCACAGGGAAACCACAACCTGGAAGATGATCCTGACCTGCTAATACCTGGGGTGAGTTTATTTCTTTGGAGCTCAGTGTGCTTAAGTCTTTTATTTATTTTCATCAGCCAAAGATCCAATTTTATGGGCGTACTTCATATTTAAGCGCTGAAGGACATTCAGAGTGGTCTGGATCCACAGTCTGCAATAAAGAAAATCATTGTTTTAAATTTGAAGAAAAGCAGGGAGCTTCTGAAGAGAGGGAATTCTGGTGTCTGGGTGCAGCCACCAAGAAGGCCCTCTCCCGTTTCCCCAACAAGCATGACTGAGGGTCTCATGATCTGCCCTGCTCTAAATCATTGCTCTTCATCCGGCGGGTCATGTCTTTTCCCCAGTGGTTGTCACAAAGAGTTTTAGAAGTTACAGCAAAGAAGTCTCCATCCATTGTCAGAAAAAATAAGGAAGAAAGTTTGAAATAACTTAAAATGAAGCGAGATTGGTTTCCTTATAAAAGAATTGTGCATTCTTTTCACTGGCAAAGATGCAGGCTGTAGAATTCTATTTTTCATTCACTTGCATGCAGGGGCGTACCCAGGATCAAAACTAGGGGGGGGGGCAAGCCATGGTCATTCAGGGGCGGGGCCAAGACACGGGAGGGGAGGGGCCACGAAGTGGGAATGTGGGCGGGGCTACGGAGCCCAGGTGAAACTGACCTTTTTTTAGGGAGCTGACACCACGCTTACACATTATCTCTGCTTGGGAAAATAAAACAGGAAACATAAACAAACCTCAGTCAGTAAAGCATGAGACTCTTAATGTTGTGGTTTCAAGCCCCATGTTGGGCAAAATATTCCTGCATTGCAGGGGGTTGGACTAGATGATCCTGGTGGTTCCCATCCAACTATGTGAATGATTCTGTTGTATCTGAAGGGCTGTTCACAGGAAAGATAGAGCAAACTTGTTTTGGGAGAGATGCTTGTGCTGTGATTCCTGCACTGGAGGGGGTTGGTCTAGAGGACCCTCAGGGGTCCCTTCCAACCATCTAGTTCTGTGATCCTATGATTAAAATACTCCAATAAATATAAAAACAGGCTTCTCTGTGGCAGTCACTGGAAAGGGCTCCAGGGGCGGCCATCCCACAGAAAGTTTGGTATGTGCCCTGCCAAACCACCCTCTAGCCCAATCCCCATTCACCAGGTGAGACCTGGTGAGCTGAAGGAGTGCTCTGCAGTGGCAATGGGGCTGCCCAGGAGAGCTTGGCTGGGGATCTATCTATACCTATCTATAGGGCTGATTCATTTTATCTTAGGTAGGATTTAAAGATTAATAAACTGCCAGTGATCAAATCAAACCCAGCTCCTAATTTTAACCCCTCACCCCTCCTGGGAAGAAGAGAAATAAGGGGGGCAGGTGGAGAAGGTCATATGCAGATCTTCAGACATATTTTCTCTCCAGCAAAGACTTGATAGGTGGGGTGCCTTCTGTTCTTACAAAACTTGATTCCCCCCCCCACTTTAAAACGTACAAAAAGTTAAAATGCTGAAATAGATTGAATTTCACATCCACTTAATTGGATATTCCCTGGTTCTAGTATTATGAGAAGGATAAAAATCTCTCATTCCCACCCCCAATTACTTGCCTTTTTTCTAAAAGTTATAATGCCCCAGGTTTTGTAACATTTCCTCATAGGGGAATTGCTCCAACCCCTGGATCATATTGGTCACTCCCCCGCCCCGCCAATAATGTGCTTTGCTGCCATAGCAATAAGTATGCTCTCATAGACCCAACCTTCAGCAACATAGCCTTTCAGTTTTGTTCCGTGTACATGCTGTCAATTACTACCTGATAAACTGCAAATATGGTACTCACAGGTACATGATCCACTGAGTCAACCATTCATCCTATTATTTAATGTAAACTGCTTAGCTGCTTGTTTATAGTTGCTTTATACTAAGTCAATTGGTCAATCTTGTTTAGTATTGTCTACACTGACTGGCAGCAGCTTTCCGGAGTTTCTGACTCTACCTGGACATGCCTGCAACTGAACCGTCCCAGGGCAATGCAAGGCAGTTGATCTATACTGAGCTACAGCCCAGAAAGCATAAACCAGGAACCAGAGGAGCACTTAAGAAAGGACAATAACAGTTTGCTATAATTTGGCAAGCTTTGGATACCTAAACCAGCTCAAGAGAGGGGCTTGCATTTCTTTGAGGTGAAGAACTGAAGTACACAGGTTCTTCCTTTGAAACAAAAGAATGTCAGGGATTTGCAAGATGCAAATTAAATCCCTGCCCCCAGGCAAATCTACTTGGGGTGTGAATTGGATTTGAGCTCACAGCTCCTTCTTTATGTGGCTGTTGAGCTCAAACGAACAACGATGGGCTGGGCACAGGAGGAGCTGCTGCAAAAAAGATATTTTAAAAAGCAAAACTTTTGAGGCCATTTATCATACAGTAATAATTTTCACAATTTGCCAGACCAAAGTGAACTAAAAAGGAGGAAGAAGAAGAAGGAAGGAAGAGCTTGCAGGAAAACCTCCTTCAGTTTGACAGCGAGTCAGGGAGGGAGAGGAACAGCTTTGCTGAGGCTGCTGCTCACAACTTCAGCCGCTGCCTTGCCGGGTGGGGAGGGAGAGGGGAAGCCACTTTTCTGGGAGGGAAGGAGCCCCGCTGGGGCTGCGAGATAGGGAAGGAGCCAAAGGGAGAACAGCAGCTTTGCGGAGGCTGCTTCTCCCGACTCGAGCCGCTGCCTTGCCCGACAGTCAGGCGGGGAGGGAGGGGCAGGAGCCGCTTTTCAGGGAGCTGGTCGGCAAGCTGCCGTGTCGGGTGTTTATTTTATTTTAATTTTATTGCTTCTAGAGGGGGGCAGGAGCCCTAACCTGCCGGGTGCTGGGTACGCCCCTGCTTGCATGTTTTTCTTCTTGAGCTGGGAGCCATTCTGGGCTACCAGCTTCTACTAGGAAGCAGAGAGAGACATGTTATTTCCATTGTGTAAAATGGGTTTTATCTGATGCTGTGGTTCTGTTCAAACAAATAACATGATAGTTCTGTCACCATAAAAAAGCACTTGCAGATCTCTTGAATATGAGGATTGCATTAATGGCTAGGAGATCCTCTACAGCAGGCATGTCCAATGTCCAACAGGTAGATCGTGATCTACCAGTAGATCACTGGACGTCTGTGGTAGATCATTGGCTCCTCTCAAAGAAGCTGGACAAATGTGGCTCCCCTAAAAAAAGCTCAACATTTTATCTCCTCCCTGAAAAAACTCAACAAGTTTGACCCGAACCCCGCCCCCAAAATGGACCTTCTTCCTTCCTAAAAAAAGTTCAACAACTTTGACCTGAACCTCAAAAAACGGGATAGATCACTGCCAGTTTTTAACTCTGTAGATCACAGTCTCTTGGGAGTTGGCCACCCCTGCTCTACAGGTATACGCAGAATGCCTTCCTTTCCCTCTAACCTGTGGCTAATTTAATTTGCTCAAAGTTATTGTGTCTATTGATTTCCATAGCACTCACAACCTAACTTTTTTATTTTAAAAAATCACACTTATTAGCACACCAGCAATTATACATTTCATTGGTAGAGCATTTGCATCGCTTATTTTAGCTGAGCAGCTTTTGTAGCCAAGTTTGATGCATATTTTGAGTTCTTGTTAGAACTCATCTTCTACTGCTTCACATGTTTATCCAAGCTATGCACCAAGGTGTACAACAGCTCTCCTCTAGCACGAAACAGCAAATTTATTTTTCAGTTCTGATTTGGGGAAATGCCATGTTTAGACTTTCAGATCAATGATTTCTGTTTTCTGTCCAATTTTTATTGTCCTGTTCAATTACTGCCGTGCAGTTGAAGAAGCAACCATGTGCTAGGAATTAGTGACCATAAAGGTAGACATTGCTTCTGGGATTATGCATAGTTCGTGCTTTGCGTGTTAATTTGATGTGATCCAGCCTGGCACAGCTACGCTGGATGCCTGTGCAACCTTTGGCAGTAGAACTGAGATGATGCATAAACTGTGATGTTGGATTCCTGGAAACTGGCTTGCAGATTTAAGATGTCGTCTCACTTAGGAATAAGTGACATACATTTCACAATCATTTTTCTGGTGTACAACAACAACAACAACAACAACAACCTATATTTCTGTGCAAATAGAATTTTCTCCTAGTTCATTGAGTAAAATGTTGAACTTCAGCCCCAGTATGGAAACAGTTGAGGACTAGTTGCATTTTAATGGTGAGCAAAATGAAAGCATTTTGTGTGCAAAAACTGTTCTTATAAAATAATAGTTAGCAAAGACATGAATCATATGGTGGAGCTTGTGAGTCCATATTTGCCTGTCCACTTAGTAACAGGGAAATGATAGTAATCTCTCTCTCTATACAATATATATATATATATATATATATATATATATATATATATATATATATATATATATATATCTTTATTGGTTTCAAAAAGTAATAATTATATTTAAATAAAAAGAATATACAACCATAACATTATCGTTACATTGTCTTATTTCCCCTTACCATACCTCCCTCCTTCCCCTTCTTTTCCCTCCCTCTTCCCTTCCCCCTCTACTTCTGAACTTTTTCTAAGCTTATCCTTTTCTATATGTGATCTACATACCGTAATCTTATAATTACGTTTATTTCCTGAAACTTCTTTATATTCTATCATTGATCTATTCCTACATAGAACCTTTAGAAATCTGAGATGAGATCTGGTTTCTCCAATTTATCTTTTATATAATCTGTAAATGGTTTCTATTTTTTATTCTTCTTCTAATTTTATTCTTTAAATTTCTTCATACTTTATCGCCAAGTTATAATAATTAAATAATTTTGTTGCCATTCTTCTTTGCTTGGAACTTCAGTGGCCTTCCAATTTTTTTGCAATCAGTAATCTTGCAGCAGCTACAGCAGTGATGGCGAACCTATGACACGCGTGTCAGCACTGACACGCGTAGCCATTTTTGGTGACACGCGGCCGCATGCCGAGAAGGACGCATCTCTGGGGGCCTTGTGGACTTCTGGCGAGGCAAAGTGGGGATCGGCACGTTGTCACGGAGCTCTTGAAAACGGCCAGCGTACCTGCGCTCCCTGACCGGCTTCGGAGCTGCCGGGATTGCCACCGCCCTTGCGCAAACATCAGGGGAGCCCAGGGGAGCCACCGAAGCGAAGGGATCCCAAGGCCTGAGACAACCTACCTTGAGGCGCACTGGCGCCACGGAGAGGGAGGAGAAGGAAGGTCCCGACCTCGCCGCTTCAATCACTGCCAATACCGCCACCGTCAACGCCACTGCATTTAAAATAACAAAGCAATAATTTTTTTCCCTTTTTAAAACTTTTTTTGTTTTTTAAAAAAGTGACACACTGCCCGAGTTATGCTCGGGTTTTTTGGCGAATTTCGACACACCAAGCTCAAAAGGTTGCCCATCACTGAGCTACAGCCGAAGAGGCCAGATACCATCTTGGATGTGAGTCCTGGAATACCTGTTTGCTGCCTTGCAGACCTGGGAAGTTGGGGCCCTGACTGACTTCAGCTACGAAAACCTGAGGCTACCGAACTCTTGGACTGGGATATTGTTTAGGGTGGTGTTTTTTTGGGGGGGCTGTTATTCATTTTTGTATCTTTATGTTAGATCTTATATATAATACAGTATGTGGAAATTGTTTTGCTTATGTGCTTTTGATGTTTTGTTTATTGATCTTTCTGACATTAGTTAAGTTTCTAGATTTTTTCATGTAAGCCTTCTTGATCACGGTTAAAACTATAGAAAAGTGGCATGCAAATAAAATTATGTATGCCTACATACAAGCACGTTGTGGGTTCCTGTCAGTTAGCCTTAGGCTCAGGGGTTTCCAAGTCTCCAAGAGCGAACTCTGAGCCTTGGACCTGTTCCGGTTCCTCTGCTGCAGACTCTTGAGTCTGATTGAACCATATTGGAAGGGCCTTAACTCCCTCTTGAAGCCTGTCTGGACTTCAATATCTTTTTCACAGCCCCGCCACCTTCACAGGCACATTTGGTCAGGACATGAGAGAGGGCCTCCTTGGTGACTGTTCTCAGATTGTGGAACTCGATTCCACGGGAGGCTAGGCTGGCCCAGGCTCTGCTTTCATTTCACTGGCTGGCAAATAACTTTTTAGTTCCAAGAGGCCTTTGACCACTAATGGGCTGTTGTGACAAAGTCTTCTGAGGGTGGGTGTTGTACGTGTGTGTGTGTATGTGTGTGTGTGTCTGTGCACATGTATGTGTGTGCACTTTGGGTTTTCAGTGCTGTTTTTAATAGGGTTACTTATTTGATTGCTTTTCAAAAAATATTTTTGTTCTTTGTGTGTTTTAGTTATATCTGTTTTCATTTATGCTGTGAGCTGCCTTGAGTCCTGCGCTGAGAGAAAGGAAAGATATTGATTAAATAAACAATTAGCTGCTGAACTCTGTGGCTGTGGCACCTAGGCGAGATGGACCACCAGTGCGACTCAGTAGAAGGCAGTTCTGTAGGTCTTAGTGAAAGCATGAGGCTTTCACTTGCTGTGAAGGCACACTGGGAATTTAAAAACCCCTCAGTTAAATCCTTATATACTTTGAGTATAGAAAATAATTCGTGGGTGAGGAACCCTTTTCAGCCAAAGGCCTCATTTCCCTCATGGTCAGCATTCCAGGCAACTCATGCCAGTGAAAATCAAGCACCTTGTTGGATGTGACTCTTAATTTTCTACAGTAGGCTACATTCCAGCCACGAAAATGTCAACGGTTTCTACAGATGCCTGCCTACCTACTACCTCTTTAGCCAGTTAAGAAAGAGACCTTATCATAGTTCGAGGTCACATTCCAGTCAGATGAAAGCAGTCAAGGAGGGCATGGTGCAGGGTTGGTGAGCGCTGTGGCCTGAGAAGAGCGGGCAGGGCCTGGCAATAGTACTACGGGCCAGGTAGAATACTGGGCCTCATGTTCCCGACGCCTTAAATAAATGAATGTAATACTGTACATTTAAAAATGACAGCACTATAGCATGCTGTGTATAGATTTTTGGGCTTTGATCAATATACCCTTTTATCTTTTTAAATTCCTCCTCAGCATCCACTCCTGTTGTCTTCTGACTTTGCAATAGTAGCCTTTATTTATAGTAGCACTTTCCATTTTGAAATCTGAGGTTTTTATCCTACCATGGAAGAAAATGTAATTACCTTTTCTGACTGAGCAGAAATTCCTTTTCAAATTAAATGTTACAAGATGTCACTGGTATATTTATGTAATATTAAAAGGGGGAGCCATTTCCCCATAAGGCTCTGTATCTGTGCTTGCCCATTTCTGATCCTCATTATCATTGTTAACATTTCCACTTCTGCAACATTTAACAGTTTTCTTAACCTTTCAGATTCTTTTTTAATGCATTTATCTGATCTTATAACTTTGTTCCTGTCTTTTCGGCACATTCCTGATTAGCACTGGGACCATACGTTGTATCCAACTAAGTTCTACTCTCAGAGTAGACCCATAGCAGTCAACATACCTCAGTTAGTCAAGACTTTTAATGCATCTACTGTGATTAACGTTGGATACAACTTTACATGTGGTGGATGGCAGGAGACTGAAAGCGTCTGTAGATTTTGAGTTTTCTCTCCCCCCCCCCCAATATATTATATATTCAGATTACTGTTAATGTTTGAAAAGACACAGCATGAGGTTAGGGCATAAGCTTTTATTGCTTAAGGCTATTTTGTTCAAATCCCCACTTTGATCACGTATTTCCAGCTTCCTGTCTGGATCCATTGTTGGGAAAGCCAAAAGATACAATACTGGCTGCATGACTCCATCAGGCACCCTCAATATTGTTGTATTGTTCATTAGGACAAACTCATCATCTCCATTATAAACCAACCACATGTGGTTTCTCTCCTACATCAGTATAGATGGCTTAATAAGGCTTGCAGTGCCATATAATAAAGAAATTGAATGTTAAAGAATTTGTACAAAATTATCTCTTTGGGTATTAACTTTTGAGACAGAGGGGCTGCTCAGTTCCCCCTGATTTAGTCTTAAAAATCAGAACTGGATGTCCTTCAATAATGAATGCTTTAGCTAAACTCAAGTATGTGAATTTGATTTTTGTAATAAATGTCTGAGCTGCATGCAGGAGGCTGGATTAGAGAATCCTGAGTGGTTTCTTCTGACCTTTGGCTATGTTAATATTGCCTTATTTTAATAGATGTGATAAGCTGAAGATGGGGAGAAATTCTTTTTGATCTTTACAGAGACTACACTGTATTTATGACTCATAAGTCTTAAGATAACTACTATCCATTTCTGTTACATTCAGCTTTAAGATTATTTTTTCTCTTTTTTCCCCCTTTTCTTTTAGCAACAGTTTCCCAGATAAGAAAATGACGAAGAAAAAATCACAACAGTCTAGAAGCAGCTTGTTACTGCCTAAGCATAAGCGAAGAAAAGAATAGGAAAGTTCCTGGATACTACCTTGCATTAAGAAAACTTATAAACTATAACATACTTGTATAGGTAATCTTATCTATCCTGCTTTTCTTATACCTGCATCATTTGCCACCCATCACCCCTTTGCTCCATAATACCTGGGACTCACTTTCCTACCCACATCTTCCACCTGCTTAGACCTGGTATGAGCAATTACACTAAAGAAAATCTTGGGGATAGTTTGCAAAGTTACAACCAAGTGATGGATCTATCACTGCCTGATTTATCAGCCATAAGATTCCAGTCAAATTTCATTACCGATGAGATCTAGAGATTTGGCTTAAACAAACCTCATTTTTTGGAAAAAAAGAATACAGACGTTTTTAATATGCATAAAACATGATTGTTGTGGAAAAAATAACATTGAAAAACCTCATACAGTATACATGTATATATATATATTATTTGGACAAGAGGCCATTTATTTGGCATTCTGTAGTACTAGTGCACTTAATGCCAGCTTGCTTCTGGGATGTACTGTAAACTAATAAAATGTAAAACAAAAAACCACCAACCTTCTTTATTTTCCTCTCCAGTGTGTGTAAAATCTTTCTTTACTGCTTGTGGTATGGTTCCCTTGAGTCATTGGAGACATTCCTCCCACCTTTCTCATACATGTTGTCTGCAGCATACCTGATTTTGGTGAGGTCCACCACCTACAATGTGCATTTTTGCAAACTCTCCTTTTCATTTGAAAACTGCTCTTTACGCCCAGGTTTGTTTGTTTTTTGTTTTTTTTTATAATAAAACCCATTCCTGGATTTGGCATGAGAACAACATAAATGCGAAATGAGACCAAGTATGCTTTTTTTCTTCTAACAGACAATCTCCTTGACACTTTTCCTAAGCCTTATAAATGGGACTTCTACAACACGGCTGTTGGTTCCCCCCCCCCAAAAAAATTGCACTTTAGTACAAACAAGACTTTGGGCATAGTTCACTATATTTCTGCAGACTAAATAAAAAATAAATAACGCAACTACAGTATTATTATTTGAAGCCCTTCCTATTCTGAAGAATGACATACCGACAACAACAACCAGCTCAGTTTGGAGTAGAGGTGCTTTTGGCTGATAGTCTACCAGCTCAGAAAAGAGAATCCAACCTGTTCCTTATAGGTTTGCCCTTCTCTTTAAAGGCCCTGTTTTGGGATAGTCTTAGATCCAGCTTTGCTCTCAGGTGCCCATGTGGCACCCATAGCGTATAGTGTCTTTCACCAAGTCAGTGTACATGTGTTTGAGAACCATGGTTTGGCCAGATTCTGAGATGCTTATACATCAGCATTGAAAAACTCAAATACAGATCCTGTATGCAAGCCACAATTTCAATGTGAACCCATTTTAACTGATCAAATGAATAAGATGGATGAGATGCCCTAGGGCAGGCATAGGGAAACTCTGCCCTCCAGATGTTTTAGGACTACAACTCCCATCATCCCTAGCTAACAGGACCAGTGGTCAGGGATGATGGGAGTTGTAGTCCCAAAACATCTGGAGGGCCGAGTTTGCCTATGCCTGCCCTAGAGACTGGCCACACACCTTTAACTGGTGGCAACCATGGTGCAATCTATATTTGGCTTGATGTGAACAATCAACAATAAGCTTTTTTGTCACTGCATAAAATAGCAAAAAGGGGTTTTAAGGTAATTTACCTACCTAATAGGATGATAAATTCAAATGAGAACAGACATACATTTGATAACAGATATTATGAAACCTTTTTCTTAGAATAACACTCGATCACCATGCTTCATTATGCCTTCCAGATTTAAATATGTGCAGCAGACACAGAGGACCTTAAACTAGAGCCTCACATTGAAATACTAAGAGAATCTTGTGTGAGCCAGAACAATGAAGAATTATGAATTAGTATCCCAATCTCGTTGAATCTGTTTGCCATTTTTTCCTATTCATGGTTAGTTTTCTTGCTGCAGGTTGAGAGCTACCCATTGTCTGAGCATTTTACTTGAGTGAAATACAGTGGTACCTCGGTTTATGAACACAATTGGTTCTGGAAGTCTGTTCATAAACTGAAGCGTTCATAAACTGAAGCGAACTTTCCCATTGAAAGTAATGGAAAGTGAATTAATCCGTTCCAGATGGGTCCGCGGCGTTCATAAACCGAAAATTCATAAACCAAGGTGTTCATAAACTGAGGTTCCACTGTATATGAATATATGAAGCACTAAGGGCTCTTTCTTAATCATATTAAGGCAGTAGTTTCTAAACATTTTCCCCCCACAGTTCACTTGGAGGGTCTTGGTGGAACACTTAATGTTTTTTTCTGTCCATTGTAGCAATTGTAATGTGCTGTGCTAGATGCTGTATGGTTTTTAATTATATCTTTATTGCTTTTTATTTCTTTTATATTGCATTTCTGTTGTGATTTGAATTCTATAGAATTCAAATTGTATTGCAATAAAATACAGTAGAACAAATAGAAGAAGCAATAAAAATAGAATTTAAAATCTACTTGAATCTTAAATATGATCCATGTGCTGCCATCTCTTGTCTCCACCAACATGCTGCAGACCACTGGAATGAAACAGTTTGGGAACCTCTGATCTAAGATTAACAGATGGTTGCTCACCTTTGCAAAGGCTATTATTTCACCTCAAATCTTTCTCAAATCTTCCAGGGAGGAAGCTTTTTTTGGAAAAAGGACTCATACCTACTTGAGTATTCAACAATAGTATTAGTAATATTATGGTTAGTTCTTTTTGGCCTACTATGTGACCAAAATGTGAATTGAAATTTGCCAGGTTTGATGTGAATGATATATGAGTATGTTTGGGTGAGCTTTCTTGAGTTTACAGTCTGTGCATGTGATTGATTGATTGATTGATTGATTGATTACGGTTCTTGACCAGCACACATAAATATGCAATACATAAAACAATAAAAGAAAAACAGTAATAATCTAAAAATAGGCAATAAATATAGGTTTTAACAATTGTTTAAAAGAAAACTGATTAAAAGGAGTGTTACTACTTAGGGAGGTAGATTACAGCAATTAATAACACCGAGTCCTCTTTAGCTAGTGATATATGTGCATGTGATATATTCAACACAATGAATTTCTGCCCTATTTTACATTAATGAACCCCTTGCTCCTCTTTGAAGACAACAGCAGATTACCGTATAAAGTTGATCTCAGTTGACCAACAATGCTGAGTCCCTTTAAAAGTCCTTAAAATCCTGATATATGTGCAATGTTTGTGGATTGATGATCCCTTAAAAAAATAGGAAAAGAAAGATTGTGTGCTCCTAGACAGCCATGCAGAGAATCTGTGCTAGCTAAATGTTTCCATCTACATTGCAATCATTGCCTGTCAAAGTTAATTACTCATGGAAAGCTCTGAAACTTAACATCCCCAGAGCAAGAAACACCCAGGCTGTTTTAGTGTGGGCACTGTTGATTCAGTTAAACCCAATTCAGTTGTGCATGCATGTACATCTGAAGACGCACAATGTTTCATACATTGAACCACGACCCTGAGATTAAGAGTCTCATGCTACATTTAATGTTGTCTTGCACATCTGACATTTTTCATACTGACCACAGCACTATCTAGAAAAAGGGAACCCAATATTTTGTTTCTGTAGCGGGATTTGGTTCTAGGAAAGTAGTGTGTGTACCCCACACATTTTGTCACATTGTAAACTGTTTCCTATTATTGAGACACAAGTGGTATTTATTAAGAAAGTCCTGTCGCAGAACTCAGTTGATCTAGACCAGGCATCCCCAAACTTCATCCCTCCAGATGTTTTGGACTACAATTCCCATCATCCCTGACCACTGGTCCTGTTAGCTAGGGATCATGGGAGTTGTAGGCCAAAACATCTGGAGGGCTGCAGTTTGGGGATGCCTGATCTAGACTCAGTTTATAGTAGCAGTTGTAGGCCAAATCTAAATAAGCAAGCCTTGGTTGTGGAAACTTGTAGATAACCAGTTTCACTCAGTGACCCCTGTTTAAGCATGTGACCGTGCTTGACATAATCTGCATTAATTTCTCAGTCTTTGCACAAGGCTGAAGGAGGGAGAAAAATGAGGTAAAGAAATTGGCGATGAACATTGAAAGTAGATACAGTGGTACCTCGGGTTACAAACGCTTCAGGTTACAAACTCCGCTAACGCAGAAATAGTACCTCAGGTTAAGAACTTTGCTTCAGGATGAGAACGGAAATCGTGTTCTGGCGGCGCGACGGCAGCAGGAGGCCCCATTAGCCAAAATGGTGCTTCAGGTAAAGAACAGTTTCAGGTTAAGAATGGACCTCCGGAACGAATTAAGTTCTTAACCTGAGGTACCACTGTACAACACCTAACCAATGATTATACAACACTTAGCTCTGCTGCATTCACAGAAGGCAATTTAGAGTTCAAGGGGCTGTATTTAATGTGTCTGGTTTTTTTATTTTTGTTTTTAGCATTTTGAGGGGAGCATGTACTTGTCTGTGGAGTTCTGAATACATTGAATTGTAGTGTACCTTAAATTTAAAAAAGGAATTTCCTTGGCAGCCTGATTTAGGGCTGACAAGCAAGTTAAAAAATAATGTGTTTATAGATGTAGATATATAATAAGCTATTGGAGAAATCCTTGGGATTCCAGTGGCCATTGAAATTGCAGCACTCTTCAAATGTGCCAGAAGAATTTGCTTAACCAAAGGAAACCCTGTAATCTAGATCTCTAGAAGTCCATTTTTGAAAAGTATGCTGCGCAAAAATGCTGGGAGCTGAAGAAAAACACTTCTTCAAATAAAGCTTTCCGTGACTGACTTCTCAGAGAACTCCTGGTGGTTGCATATCACAGAGTCCGAAGGCAGCAAAGCTGTTGGTTGTTTCTCCCCCCCCCCCTTCAAGAGAGCTTGAGAGCTTGTGCTTTTCTGTTGTATGCAGTTTGGGGTGGGGTGTGGGGAAGCAGTGGTGGAATGAAGGAGCTCTTCAGGACGAAAGCTGCTTTTATCTCCTTGAAAAGGAGTTGTGAGATTTAGAACCGTGCTCGCTCCCCATGGCTAAATCATACTGTTCACCACAGTGGTTGAACCGCTAGCTGTTTTATATTGTGTGTTTGTTTCTTTGCTGTAGCCCCTCAAAAAATAATATGCATATATATAAGGCCATGTTGTGATCCAGAAAATAACTTGGTATTCGGCTTGCAGAAGCTGAAACAGCAATCTCGCTGTATTTGTTTTTGCAAAACATTTCGGCTACCTTATTAATCTTCTGAGTGGGAAATCACTGCTTAATAGTCTTGTTCTGTAGCGTTTTTAAATTAGCATGGTGTAGGGATCCAGGATAAGGGATCCAGGTTTGACCTACCTGTGTAGACAGAGCTACATTCCATCTCACGTAATACATGTTGCCACTTGCAGGGAACAATTGATTGGGGTGGGGTGGGGTGGGGAGCAAGGGACGGTTTGTTTTGTGGCTGCCAGTTCTTCTTCCCTGCAAATCTTCCCCTAAGGCTGCCCTGCCACTCTGCTTAGACTTACTTCCTTTTAAAACCAGCTTGGGAAAACTCATTTAAAACACGCTAGGGGGCATTTGCATGAGAGATCGAACCAAGCATCATTTCTTTCCCTGCAGATGTCCTCTGCAACTGTCACTTCATGCCCACATTTGCCTCATGAAGGAAGCACAGAGTTCACGTACCCTGTGTTTTAGGCTGTTTGGGTGTATTGTGGGCGATATGATGAGGACTTTTCTTCTTGTCTTCTTGAAGCTGCCTCCAAGTCTTTCTCCTCACGCCATGTGGAGTGTTATGTTTTTTTATCCAGATGTTGGCAGCTTGTCCGGGTAATCCTGCCTTCCAACCACTGGCACGGTAAACATCGAAGAGCAGGATCTCACTTGTGTCTGTTCATAACTATTGCCCTGAGGGGGGGGGGATGTGAAAGCATCTCAGATTCTAAATAAAAAGCAGTCACAATTTCATAAAATAGGCTAGATATTGAATATAAAAATGTAGCTTTATGTTTTGCATCTGGTAGAGGGATGTTTTATCAGGCATGTACTGGGGTAGGGAAGGAGAGATTGTCATATATCTTAGAATACATTACTATGAAACTGGGAACCAGGTAAGCCTGGTTGCCTTAGAACAGGCATCCCCAAACTTCGGCCCTCCAGATGTTTAGGGCTACAATTCCCATCGTCCCTGACCACTGGTCCTGTTAGCCTAGGGATCATGGGAGCTGTAGGCCAAAACATCCGGAGGGCCGCAGTTTGGGGATGCCTGCTTTAGAAGAAGGCGACTGGGAAGTCGTCATTTCATTTAGCAACAGAATTAAAGGCTCAGACATTTGACCCAAAGTTTCCTCCAATAAAACTCATTTCATACCATCATGGTTTATTTTAAAAGGCCCTGAAATTAAACACAAGATGCTTAAATGCAGCACAATGCTGCTATTATAAAGATGGGTCACTTTATACTTTTGATACACCAAATAGCAACAGTCATATGGGTGTCATTATTAACACCCTTGGCTGCCAATATTAAGTTTGTCTTTTTGAGTTACATAGTTTCTTCTTGTAAAACATGTTTCATGACACAAATCTGTAGTTGGGGAAACTTCAACTCATCATCCTTCAGGGTGGGCTAACCATTTGCCAGGACACATAATATACTTCTGTCATTGGGGAATCAGTTGTGCTGTTTCAACACTTTTTGATTTTTCACGGCATATGTGCAGATTAGGAAGTGTTTCAGCGTAGATTGGCCTTGTCTCTAGAATCATGGCTGTTGGGACCAGTTCAGGTTATTCTGTCTGGATGGTTTTTTCCCCACTGGGAACTGATCTGTGTTCATGTGGAGACTTCCTTGCAATGGCAAGTTCTCATTGAGTAGAAGAAGACGTCTTCAGATGTTTGCACCAACTCATGGACCCCCTTGGGTAAGAGTGGGAGCATGTTTGATGCCAGGGGGTTGACACAGCAGTCTAAGGCTCACCCTTCTCTGGCTCTGCCTGCACATTTCAGACTACAGGTAATGTATTGCATCTACAATTCCTCTACAATTCCTCTACAGTGTAAATACAAAATTCTCGGCATTTGGAAAATAACATGTCAGGGAGAGAGTTGGGCTTCAATATGGTATTCTAGTTTTCTAAGTTAGGGGAAAACAAAATAAAAAAATCCTTCCAGTAGCACCTTAGAGACCAATTAAGTTTGTCATACCTATGACAAACTTAGTTGATCTCTAAGGTGCTACTGGAAGGATTTTTTTTATTTTGTTTTGACTGCGTCAGACCAACACGGCTACCTACCTGTAACTAAGTTAAGGGAGTTCTGTGTGGGAGATCATGCAGTTTCCTCAGTGGCACCCAGGTGGCATAGTTGAAACAGGGTTGTACCATGTAATTATTTCGAATGAGTTTGGAAGGCTCTGAGAGGGAATGTTGCTGCTTTTGCTTGAAGGCATTCTCAGTTTCAGGCTACAATGGAGTGCAGGATGCTTTTTACTTAGTGGGGGGTATATTTATTTGAAGTACTGTATAAGTTTAAATCCTGATTCTTAGGTAACACACATAGAAGAGAGTTCAGGGCAACTCAAGGGGCCAATGACCTATGTCCGCAAATAAGGCCCGGGGGCCGGATGCGGCCCAATTGCCTTCTGAAATATACTCGGAGTCGAGAGTGAATTTCATGCTCTTTATTCAGCTCATATTCATCAAGGAGAAGAAGAGAAGACGAATGGCTCTTTTCCCAAAACCATCTGCTTATATACATTATTTACACAATGGGCCTTGCGTGATTGGCTACTTCAGGGCTACACCTGTGGGCCAATTATATTGTGGATTGACTTCTGCCTGCAGCCTGATTGGCTGCTCCTACAGGCCAATCAGGTAGCAGATTCACTTCTGCCAGCCGCCTGATTGGCTGCTCCAGCAGGCCAATCAGGTTGCGGATTCACTTCCACCTGGAGTTGGATTGGGTAGCTCCCGCTGATTCTGAATCCTATTGTTCTAGGATTCAGCTCAGTACATAACACCCCTCCCCTCTAAGTTCCAGTCCTGCCCGGGAAGTTGCATTCGTAGTCCCCAAGGTCTGCTGGCCGCCTCCGTGTGCGTTGTGGCCTGGGGTGTTCCTTGGTCAGGGGTTCTGGTTCTGGTTCGTGTTCCGAGGCTGCTGGCTGTGCCGGGGCTGTCTGGTCTGGCGCCACTGAACCACTAGGTTGTGACTCTGGTTCCGGTGTCCTTCCAGCCTCGGGGCGCCCCTCTGTGCCTACTGCTTCTGCTTCCCCTGCCCACCCCTCTCGCTCTACAGGCCTCACTGCCCTGCTGTCCCCTTGGGACCCCTCTGTCCCGCTCTCCTCCCGGGTTCCTCCTGGGAATCGTCGCCGTAGCTGGTCGCAGTGGCGGCGCCAACATTGCCCCCCTTCCGTTAGTACCTCGTACGACACGGGACCGGTCACCTTGGTGACTGTGGCGGGTACCCATGCTGGGCCTGCCCCAAAATTCTTTGCATACACTGGGTCCTGGGCCACAAATGTCCGGGGGTTCCTGCCTTTCCCCACCACTACCTCATCCTGAGCTCTGTCGGGGTGAAGTCGGTCCAGTCTAGTTGCAAGGCGCCGGCCCATGAGTAGTTCAGCTGGGCTCCGGCCCGTCGTTGTGCTTGGGGTGCTGTGCTGTGCTAGAAGAAATGCGGCAAGGCGGTATTCCCAGTCCCCTTGTGTTATGCGGCGGAGGCTGTCCTTGGTGGTCCGCACCATGCGCTCCGCTTGGCCATTGGTGGCAGGGTGGAATGGTGCTGAGCGGATGTGGCGGATGGCGTTCTGCGCTGTGAAGGTCTGGAACTCCTCTGACGTGAATGCGGTTCCATTGTCCGAGACGAGGGTGTCAGGGAGCCCGTGGGTTGCAAACAGCTTACGTAGTACCCGGATGGCTGCCGCCGTAGAAGTGGACGGTACCAGTGCGACCTCCAGCCATTTGGTGTAGGAATCCACCACTATGAAGAATGTTTTTCCCTGGAAGGGGCCAGCGAAGTCCACGTGCAAGCGTGACCATGGATGTCGGGCGGACTCCCAGGGCTGGACTGGGGCCCTTGGGGGATCCGGGCGGGATTCTTGGCAGGTCTGGCAGTGTTGGACCCAGGCCTCTATCTCTCTGTCAATCCCCGGCCACCACACATAACTCCTGGCAAGGGCCTTCATCCTCACTACCCCTGGGTGTGTCTCGTGTAGGGCTGTGAGGACCCTTTTGCGGAGGGGCTGGGGAACAACAACCCTGCTTCCCCATAACAGGCACCCCTTGTGGGCTGACAGTTCATGTTTGCGGTTTGTGTAGCCAGCGAATTCTGGCCCGGGGCTGCTGCTGGGCCATCCTCGCCACACCCAGTCCAGGACCCGGGAGATGACCCTATCTTTTGTGGAATGGTGCGCAACTTCTTGTGCCTGAATGGGTCGGTCGGGAAGCAGCTCCAGGGTCATAACCTCTTGCGCAGGCGCTGGGTCGGGGCCTGTTTCTGGTAGTGGTAGCCTGCTGAGTGCGTCTGCGTGGCCCATCGCCTTCCCAGGGCGGTGGATTAG
Source organism: Zootoca vivipara (assembly GCF_965207765.1). Taxonomy (NCBI): domain Eukaryota; kingdom Metazoa; phylum Chordata; class Lepidosauria; order Squamata; family Lacertidae; genus Zootoca; species Zootoca vivipara. Next base: position 87,230,750 of record NC_142584.1, read on the forward strand.
TGCATACTGGTAGCCGGCAAGGAAAATTGACCACCTGAGGACACGTGGAGACAACACTTGGGGGGTCTGCTTCTCGGGGGCAAACAGGCCAAGCAACGGCTTGTGGTCAGTCACTATGGTAAAGGGCCGCCCGTACAAGAAATCATGGAATTTTTTTACGCCCTTCACGATTGCCAGACCCTCCTTGTCAATCTGTGAGTAGTTTCGTTCGGCTGCAGCAAGCGTCTGGGAGAAGTATGCCACCGGCACCTCTCTTCCATCCGGGAGTTGGTGTCCCAGGACAGCGCCGATGCCATAGGGAGAGGCGTCGCATGCCAGCACCACTGGCAGCCTCTCGTCGAAGTGTGCCAAGACCGAGTTTGAGACGAGCAAGTCCTTGACTGCCTGGAATGCGGCCCTTTGTCGCTGGCCCCACACCCAAGGGGCCCTTTTATCTAGGAGTCTGTGTAGGGGCTCCGCTACCGCTGCCTTATGGGGAAGGAAGGCATGGTAAAAGTTCAATAGTCCCAAGAATGACTGAAGTTCGGGCTTGCTCTTGGGAGCTGGGGCCTCACAAATGGCCCGTACCTTGTCACCGGTTGGATGGACCCCTTCTGCGTCCACCTTAAATCCCAGAAAGTCCACCTGCGGCACTCCCAGTAAACACTTTTCCCGCTTCACCTTGAGGCCCGCCGTCTGGAAACGGTGCAGGACGGAGCGGAGGCGGTCCTCAAATTCCTCTGGTGTGGGCCCGGCGATCAGTACATCATCGAAGAAGGGGGTGACGCCAGGAATCCCTTTAAGGAGAGAGTCCATTAGATTCTGGAATATGCCTGGTGCCACGCTAACGCCAAATTGCAGCCGCTTTACTCTGAATGCCCCTCTGTGCGTCACAATCGTCTGAGCCTCTGCTGTGGCTTCGTCCACAGGCAACTGTTGATACGCTTGGGCCAAGTCCAGTTTGCCAAAGATTTTTGACCCAGCCAGGGTGGCGAGGACATGGCTGACCACTGGCACTGGGTATGCATGGGCCGTGAGAGCCTTGTTTATGGTGCATTTGTAGTCTGCACAGATGCGGACCGAACCGTTAGGCTTGACGGGTGTGACAATTGGAGTTTCCCAGGGGGCGTTGGGCACCGGCTCCAGCACTCCTTGCTCCACGAGCCGGTCCAATTCCTCGTCTATGCGGGGTTTCAGGGCGAACGGGACCCGGCGGGCCTTGTGCCTGATGGGTCGTACAGCGGGGTCTAGCTGTAGGGCAATGGGGGGTCCTGTATATCGTCCCAATGCCCCATCGAAAACCCCTGGAAACTCTTTGCATATGGCGTCCACGTCCACTTGTAAGCTAGTGCGGTTCACCCCGGTAACGGCTAGCCCCAGAGGTCCAAACCATGCCAGTCCCAGTAAGCTAACGTAGGGGCCCTTAACTACCAGCAAGTCCAATTGTTGCTTTCGCCCTCGATATTGCACCCTGAAGGTCCCCACCCCCATTGTAGGGACCTTACGTTTCTGGAAGTCCCGGAGGGTGAATGGGGCCGGCCTTAGTTTGGGACCCCCATTAGGGCACAGTTCCCTTAATGTTCGGGCCGAGATTATGGATAGAGTTGAACCCGTGTCCAGCTCCATGCGGCATGGGGCTTCCTCTATCTGTACCTCTATATAAATTTTCTCTGTGCTGGGATGGGGCAACTGGAATACCTGGTAGTCCGTGATCTCCGTCGAGTTGCCTTGGTGCATGGTGCCGTGTGACCTGGGGCTCCTGGGTCGGTCATCTGATGCTTGTCGACGGGTGAGTCGAGCCCGACACACCCGGGCGATGTGTCCCAATTTTCTGCACTGCCTGCACTCTGCGTTGCGGAAACGACAGGTCCTCCTCTCGTGGTTCTCCCCGCAGCTTGCACAGTTCCCTCCTTCTCGTCAAGGCTGCTGTGGTGTGTGTGCTGCTTGAGTGCGCCGCTGTACTCGGTGTACTTCCTCCCTGTCAGATTCGGATTCGTCGGTGAGGTCTTCGTGGTAGACCCTCGGTTGGGATGGCGGGGCCGGTCGTGCCTCTTGCGTTGACCTCTCGGCGGCTTCAGTTGCCAGGGCTTCCTCCAGAGCAATCTGGAACGTGAGGTCTTTTTTGGCGTAGAGGCGTCGTTGCAACATCTCGTCCCTCAGGCCACCGACGAGGCGGTCACGAAGCATGTTCTCCAACTCTGAGAAGTTGCATAACCGGGCGGCTTGGCGGAGGGAGGTCACAAACCCAGTTATGGTTTCCCCTGGGGCTTGCCGCTTTGCGTAGAAGGCATTTCGGCAAGCTACCACCGAGGGCTGTGGTGAAAAGTGCTCCTTCAGCCGTTCCATTATTGTTTTGTAAGAGACGGTAGCGACATCTCTAGGTGCAAGGAGAGCCCGGGCGATTTCAAACGTCTCCTCTCCACAGACGCTGAAGAATGTCGCCCTCTTCATGGCATCGTTGGTGACTTCTTTCGCTTGCAGGAGGAAGTTGAAACGGGCGGCGTACCCTTCCCAGTCTCCTGATGCTGGTTTGAATGGCAAGAAGCTGCTGTCGGTTGCCATTCTGGGTTCCTTGGGTCCTGGAGCTGAAGCCTGGATGCACGGTGCGATGCAGCGGTGCAGCAGGTGGCGGTGCTGCGGTGCAGTGCGTGGTGGCGGTCAGCTCAGCAGGATCCCATCCTCGTCGCCAGTGAAATATACTCGGAGTCGAGAGTGAATTTCATGCTCTTTATTCAGCTCATATTCATCAAGGAGAAGAAGAGAAGACGAATGGCTCTTTTCCCAAAACCATCTGCTTATATACATTATTTACACAATGGGCCTTGCGCGATTGGCTACTTCAGGGCTACACCTGTGGGCCAATTATATTGTGGATTGACTTCTGCCTGCAGCCTGATTGGCTGCTCCTACAGGCCAATCAGGTAGCAGATTCACTTCTGCCAGCCGCCTGATTGGCTGCTCCAGCAGGCCAATCAGGTTGCGGATTCACTTCCACCTGGAGTTGGATTGGGTAGCTCCCGCTGATTCTGAATCCTATTGTTCTAGGATTCAGCTCAGTACATAACACCTTCTAAATCTGGCCCATGGACGGTCTGGGAATCAGCATGTTTTTACATGAGTAGAATGCATCCTTTTATTTAAAATGCATCTCTGGGTTATTTGTGGGGCATAGGAATTCATTCCCCCCCCCCAAATATAGTCCGGCCCCCCACAAGGTCTGAAGGACAGTGGACCAGCCCCCTGCTGAAAAAGTTTGCTGACCCCTGACCTATGTGGCATTTTACAGTTATTGCATTGAGATTGTGGAATTGGCCTTTAAAGGGCGGGGGGACTGTAAGGCACACCATTTGGTTTAGCTGGCTGTACAGGGGCTAAAGTTTGATTTGATTTGATTTGATTCAATAAACCATTTCCATTCTTTTATAAAAAGTTTTGTTATCTTGATTTCTTATTCTTCCAGTAAGTTTTTGCCGTTTTTACATATTCCATAAGTTTTTGTATCCATTCTTCCTTTGCTGGGACTTCTGCTTCTTTCCATTTGGGGGTGAGGAACAATCTTGCTGCTGTAGTCACATACATAAATTTCTATACGCTTTAGGTAGTCCCTAAATAATTCCCAAAAGAAAAGCTTCTGTTTTTTGTTTTTGTTTTTTACAAACGTTATTTTAAACATCCTTTTCAATTCATTATATATAATTTCCCTTACTACAAGACCACCACATATGATAAAAGGAACCTTCTTTCTCTTTGCATTTCCAACACTTGTTTGATTTAGATTTATACATTTTTGCCAATTTACTTGGTGTTAGATACCATCAATATATCATTTTCATACCATTTTCTCTTAGACCATAAAATGCTGTAAATTTTATATCCATATTTCACAATCGTTCCCATGCTTCCATGTCTATATTATGACCAATACCTATTGCCCAGTGTATCATTGCGGATTTTACTTGCTCATCCTTTGTCTCCCATTCCAATAATATTTTATACATTTTAAACAACACTTTTACATTACATTCCAACAGGTTCCTCTCCAGTTGTGATATTTATTCCCCAAACCCTCGTATCCTATCTCTCTTAAATACTTCATTCAAATGATGATATGGTAACCATGTTGTTAATTTTCTTGATAATTCCTTAAATTCGAGATTGTTATTTAAATATCTGACACAACTGCATGTATCCTTGGAAACTTCTTTTTGGAACACCAGTTGGATTTCACACTATGAAGGCGACAAAACAAGTACGTACAATAATAATGTCAATAGTAGAAAGGTCAGCTGCAAATACCAGGCTTTTAGTAGGGAAGCTAGCTCACCAGAATATGAAAAGCTAATGAGGAATACATAAAGGGGATGTGTTCCCTTCTAACAGAAATTCATCTCACCTATTATATCTTTATATGTCATTAGCCTGGCCAACAAATTTGATAATAAAGGAGAAGATTGTTTTTGAAGGCAAAGCGCTTAGGACTCAGCAATGGCAGAGATTATTAGTCCAAAAAAGGCTTTCATTAAACTTGATTCCAGACCGATGAAAGGAAGAATCTGGAAAATGACTGCATAGTTCCTGCTTTGCAGAAGAAAGCCCTAGGGATCAATTAGACACTGACTCACTCACTCCAGTTTTCATGCAGAAGGCCCAGGGCTCATTTTTATGACTATTTTGTATTGGTTTTATGTATCTTACATTTTATGGTATTTGTACATATTGTACACCACCTTGATAGATTATGAATGGGTGGAATATAAATATTTATATAGATAACTAATAAATCCCTGGCATCTGCAGGTAGGGCTGGGAGAGACCCTCGCCCAAAACCCTGGAGTGCGACTGCCAGTCAGAGCAGACAGCCCTGAGATAGACGGACTAATGGTCTGATTCAGTATAAGGCAGCTTCCTATGTACCCAGTGAGCCAGTTCATGCAGTCACTGTTGTTACCTGCAGGTATCCACCAACTCATGATAGTGTGGTTATTGATATGCAGGGACCATTTTATTTTATTACCTTATTACAGATATACAGTGCTTTTTTTCTTAAAAAATTGAACCTGGGTCTCCCCAATCCCCAATCCTTGTCTAACAATCTTACCTGCTATGTTGCTGCTGCTGCTGCTGCTGTATCACGCTTTATCCGAAGATAATAGGGTGGTTCACAACAAAAAACTACAAAATGAGAACACAAAATCCATAATAAAAACAAGCAAACCAAACATCCCCCTCCCACGAACACATAAAAGGCCATAGAATGTTAATCAGCCAAAGGCCTGGTTATAGAGATACATTTTCCTCTGGTGCCCAAAGATATGCAATGAAGGCATTGGGCAAGTCTTCCTGGGGAGAGCATTCCACAAACGGGGAGCCACCGCAGAAAAGGCCCGGTCTGCACCAGTCTGGCTCTCACATTGGTATTATTAATATCAGTAGTCAACACCAGAGCCTTCAAAACAAGTTTATACTTCCCAGTGGAAACAATCTTACTGTTGACAAATTTTTACCCATTAAGTAAGTGTTGTCCACAGTGATTCTGTACCTTGGGTGTTAGAGAAAAGGGATTAGAACAGGCATCCCCAAACTGCGGCCCTCCAGATGTTTTGGCCTACAACTCCCATGATCCCTAGCTAACAGGACCAGTGGTTGGGGAAGATGGGAATTGTAGTCCAAAACATCTGGAGGGCCGAAGTTTGGGGATGTCTGGATTAGAACTACCTACTGATCACATCATTTTCTATTGTTAATCCCCAATGCTTGATCATCAGAGGGTATGCTGTGTTTTGGGCTTTGAAATCTGAACCCATAAGCCAAAATTGGGTATCTTCCACAGCTGATCAGGGTGTAACCCCTGGCATAACAGAAGAACAGTTTTTGAGAAATATCATAGTTTATCATTTCGGCTAATTGGTTTGTGTGTATGTGTGTGTGTGTGTTGAAGGGACAGGGAATTGTGGGCTTTGAACCATATGCTTCTTTGCCTCAGGCGGCAAAATATCTTTTCCTAGGTTGGACAAGAAATAATATTCAGACCAAAGAAAGAGGACTCAGGGCTAAGGTTACAGGTATAGCCAAACGTCAACAGGTAAAATCACAAGGAAACAGACTAAAAGGGAGACTCAGTGGGGCACACAGGTAATACCAGTGGGAATTATGCAATTATGCGAGAGAATGTTGACAGGGTTGTGCTGTTAAAGTGGCTAGAGTGAGAATGGCCTATTGGCATGAATTGCTTAAAGATTTAGGCAGGAAAGGGAACTATTTAACACCTGGTCAACAGCCAACTGGCAGTGACACTAAGTTTCTACTAATGCGCTGCAAATGGGTGCACCCATTGCATCATTCCCTTTATGTAAGCACTTGCACACAGTATGCTGTGCGTTCCTGTTCCTCTAATTATTTTGAAATATACTCGGAGTCGAGAGTGAATTTCATGCTCTTTATTCAGCTCATAGTCATCAAGGAGGAGAAGAGAAGACGAATGGCTCTTTTCCCAAAACCATCTGCTTATATACATTATTTACACAATGGGCCTTGCGTGATTGGCTACTTCAGGGCTACACCTGTGGGCCAATTATATTGTGGATTGACTTCTGCCTGCAGCCTGATTGGCTGCTCCTACAGGCCAATCAGGTAGCAGATTCACTTCTGCCAGCCGCCTGATTGGCTGCTCCAGCAGGCCAATCAGGTTGCGGATTCACTTCCACCTGGAGTTGGATTGGGTAGCTCCCGCTGATTCTGAATCCTATTGTTCTAGGATTCAGCTCAGTACATAACACCCCTCCCCTCTAAGTTCCAGTCCTGCCCGGGAAGTTGCATTCGTAGTTCCCAAGGTCTGCTGGCCGCCTCCGTGTGCGTTGTGGCCTGGGGTGTTCCTTGGTCAGGGGTTCTGGTTCTGGCTCGTGTTCCGAGGCTGCTGGCTGTGCCGGGGCTGTCTGGTCTGGCGCCACTGAACCACTAGGTTGTGACTCTGGTTCCGGTGTCCTTCCAGCCTCGGGGCGCCCCTCTGTGCCTACTGCTTCTGCTTCCCCTGCCCACCCCTCTCGCTCTACAGGCCTCACTGCCCTGCTGTCCCCTTGGGACCCCTCTGTCCCGCTCTCCTCCCGGGTTCCTCCTGGGAATCGTCGCCGTAGCTGGTCGCAGTGGCGGCGCCAACATTGCCCCCCTTCCGTTAGTACCTCGTACGACACGGGACCGGTCACCTTGGTGACTGTGGCGGGTACCCATGCTGGGCCTGCCCCAAAATTCTTTGCATACACTGGGTCCTGGGCCACAAATGTCCGGGGGTTCCTGCCTTTCCCCACCACTACCTCATCCTGAGCTCTGTCGGGGTGAAGTCGGTCCAGTCTAGTTGCAAGGCGCCGGCCCATGAGTAGTTCAGCTGGGCTCCGGCCCGTCGTTGTGCTTGGGGTGCTGTGCTGTGCTAGAAGAAATGCGGCAAGGCGGTATTCCCAGTCCCCTTGTGTTATGCGGCGGAGGCTGTCCTTGGTGGTCCGCACCATGCGCTCCGCTTGGCCATTGGTGGCAGGGTGGAATGGTGCTGAGCGGATGTGGCGGATGGCGTTCTGCGCTGTGAAGGTCTGGAACTCCTCTGACGTGAATGCGGTTCCGTTGTCCGAGACGAGGGTGTCAGGGAGCCCGTGGGTTGCAAACAGCTTACGTAGTACCCGGATGGCTGCCGCCGTAGAAGTGGACGGTACCAGTGCGACCTCCAGCCATTTGGTGTAGGAATCCACCACTATGAAGAATGTTTTTCCCTGGAAGGGGCCAGCGAAGTCCACGTGCAAGCGTGACCATGGATGTCGGGCGGACTCCCAGGGCTGGACTGGGGCCCTTGGGGGATCCGGGCGGGATTCTTGGCAGGTCTGGCAGTGTTGGACCCAGGCCTCTATCTCTCTGTCAATCCCCGGCCACCACACATAACTCCTGGCAAGGGCCTTCATCCTCACTACCCCTGGGTGTGTCTCGTGTAGGGCTGTGAGGACCCTTTTGCGGAGGGGCTGGGGAACAACAACCCTGCTTCCCCATAACAGGCACCCCTTGTGGGCCGACAGTTCATGTTTGCGGTTTGTGTAGCCAGCGAATTCTGGCCCGGGGCTGCTGCTGGGCCATCCTCGCCACACCCAGTCCAGGACCCGGGAGATGACCCTATCTTTTGTGGAATGGTGCGCAACTTCTTGTGCCTGAATGGGTCGGTCGGGAAGCAGCTCCAGGGTCATAACCTCTTGCGCAGGCGCTGGGTCGGGGCCTGTTTCTGGTAGTGGTAGCCTGCTGAGTGCGTCTGCGTGGCCCATCGCCTTCCCAGGGCGGTGGATTAGTGCATACTGGTAGCCGGCAAGGAAAATTGACCACCTGAGGACACGTGGAGACAACACTTGGGGGGTCTGCTTCTCGGGGGCAAACAGGCCAAGCAACGGCTTGTGGTCAGTCACTATGGTAAAGGGCCGCCCGTACAAGAAATCATGGAATTTTTTTACGCCCTTCACGATTGCCAGACCCTCCTTGTCAATCTGTGAGTAGTTTCGTTCGGCTGCAGCAAGCGTCTGGGAGAAGTATGCCACCGGCACCTCTCTTCCATCCGGGAGTTGGTGTCCCAGGACAGCGCCGATGCCATAGGGAGAGGCGTCGCATGCCAGCACCACTGGCAGCCTCTCGTCGAAGTGTGCCAAGACCGAGTTTGAGACGAGCAAGTCCTTGACTGCCTGGAATGCGGCCCTTTGTCGCTGGCCCCACACCCAAGGGGCCCTTTTATCTAGGAGTCTGTGTAGGGGCTCCGCTACCGCTGCCTTATGGGGAAGGAAGGCATGGTAAAAGTTCAATAGTCCCAAGAATGACTGAAGTTCGGGCTTGCTCTTGGGCGCTGGGGCCTCACAAATGGCCCGTACCTTGTCACCGGTTGGATGGACCCCTTCTGCGTCCACCTTAAATCCCAGAAAGTCCACCTGCGGCACTCCCAGTAAACACTTTTCCCGCTTCACCTTGAGGCCCGCCGTCTGGAAACGGTGCAGGACGGAGCGGAGGCGGTCCTCAAATTCCTCTGGTGTGGGCCCGGCGATCAGTACATCATCGAAGAAGGGGGTGACGCCAGGAATCCCTTTAAGGAGAGAGTCCATTAGATTCTGGAATATGCCTGGTGCCACGCTAACGCCAAATTGCAGCCGCTTTACTCTGAATGCCCCTCTGTGCGTCACAATCGTCTGAGCCTCTGCTGTGGCTTCGTCCACAGGCAACTGTTGATACGCTTGGGCCAAGTCCAGTTTGCCAAAGATTTTTGACCCAGCCAGGGTGGCGAGGACATGGCTGACCACTGGCACTGGGTATGCATGGGCCGTGAGAGCCTTGTTTATGGTGCATTTGTAGTCTGCACAGATGCGGACCGAACCGTTAGGCTTGACGGGTGTGACAATTGGAGTTTCCCAGGGGGCGTTGGGCACCGGCTCCAGCACTCCTTGCTCCACGAGCCGGTCCAATTCCTCGTCTATGCGGGGTTTCAGGGCGAACGGGACCCGGCGGGCCTTGTGCCTGATGGGTCGTACAGCGGGGTCTAGCTGTAGGGCAATGGGGGGTCCTGTATATCGTCCCAATGCCCCATCGAAAACCCCTGGAAACTCTTTGCATATGGCGTCCACGTCCACTTGTAAGCTAGTGCGGTTCACCCCGGTAACGGCTAGCCCCAGAGGTCCAAACCATGCCAGTCCCAGTAAGCTAACGTAGGGGCCCTTAACTACCAGCAAGTCCAATTGTTGCTTTCGCCCTCGATATTGCACCCTGAAGGTCCCCACCCCCATTGTAGGGACCTTACGTTTCTGGAAGTCCCGGAGGGTGAATGGGGCCGGCCTTAGTTTGGGACCCCCATTAGGGCACAGTTCCCTTAATGTTCGGGCCGAGATTATGGATAGAGTTGAACCCGTGTCCAGCTCCATGCGGCATGGGGCTCCCTCTATCTGTACCTCTATATAAATTTTCTCTGTGCTGGGATGGGGCAACTGGAATACCTGGTAGTCCGTGATCTCCGTCGAGTTGCCTTGGTGCATGGTCCCGTGTGACCTGGGGCTCCTGGGTCGGTCATCTGATGCTTGTCGACGGGTGAGTCGAGCCCGACACACCCGGGCGATGTGTCCCAATTTTCTGCACTGCCTGCACTCTGCGTTGCGGAAACGACAGGTCCTCCTCTCGTGGTTCTCCCCGCAGCTTGCACAGTTCCCTCCTTCTCGTCGAGGCTGCTGTGGTGTGTGTGCTGCTTGAGTGCGCCGCTGTACTCGGTGTACTTCCTCCCTGTCAGATTCGGATTCGTCGGTGAGGTCTTCGTGGTAGACCCTCGGTTGGGATGGCGGGGCCGGTCGTGCCTCTTGCGTTGACCTCTCGGCGGCTTCGGTTGCCAGGGCTTCCTCCAGAGCAATCTGGAACGTGAGGTCTTTTTTGGCGTAGAGGCGTCGTTGCAACATCTCGTCCCTCAGGCCACCGACGAGGCGGTCACGAAGCATGTTCTCCAACTCTGAGAAGTTGCATAACCGGGCGGCTTGGCGGAGGGAGGTCACAAACCCAGTTATGGTTTCCCCCGGGGCTTGCCGCTTTGCGTAGAAGGCATTTCGGCAAGCTACCACCGAGGGCTGTGGTGAAAAGTGCTCCTTCAGCCGTTCCATTATTGTTTTGTAAGAGACTGTAGCGACATCTCTAGGTGCAAGGAGAGCCCGGGCGATTTCAAACGTCTCCTCTCCACAGACGCTGAAGAATGTCGCCCTCTTCATGGCATCGTTGGTGACTTCTTTCGCTTGCAGGAGGAAGTTGAAACGGGCGGCGTACCCTTCCCAGTCTCCTGATGCTGGTTTGAATGGCGAGAAGCTGCTGTCGGTTGCCATTCTGGGTTCCTTGGGTCCTGGAGCTGAAGCCTGGATGCACGGTGCGATGCAGCGGTGCAGCAGGTGGCGGTGCTGCGGTGCAGTGCGTGGTGGCGGTCAGCTCAGCAGGATCCCACCTTCGTCGCCAGTGAAATATACTCGGAGTCGAGAGTGAATTTCATGCTCTTTATTCAGCTCATAGTCATCAAGGAGGAGAAGAGAAGACGAATGGCTCTTTTCCCAAAACCATCTGCTTATATACATTATTTACACAATGGGCCTTGCGTGATTGGCTACTTCAGGGCTACACCTGTGGGCCAATTATATTGTGGATTGACTTCTGCCTGCAGCCTGATTGGCTGCTCCTACAGGCCAATCAGGTAGCAGATTCACTTCTGCCAGCCGCCTGATTGGCTGCTCCAGCAGGCCAATCAGGTTGCGGATTCACTTCCACCTGGAGTTGGATTGGGTAGCTCCCGCTGATTCTGAATCCTATTGTTCTAGGATTCAGCTCAGTACATAACATATTTGTTCAAGTCCTTCTTTCAACCGAAAACTCTCACACAAAGGTGATTTACACACAACAATGCAGATCAATGTGGGTTTTGAAATATGTACTGTTTTACACCAAGGAGGGTATGAAATGAGTTCCATCTGCATGGACATGACACTGGAGGTTCTCACCTCACCTGTGTGCAGTGGAAGATGCGCTTTATCTGCTGAGTAGAATGTGATTAGCACTCGCTGTATTTTTTAGAAAATAGGTGGTACTTGCGTTATTTTCATGAAAGCCCATCCTCAGTTTGCCCGATGCCATTTGTTTACATTCTGGTGTTTAAATCTGGAAACCTGTTGGACACCTGCCAGTGAATTGCCGCAGCCGCTCATGTATAGTTACATAATTAGTTTGCAGTGCTTTTTCAAATATGTGTTCCCTGTGGTGGTTCCAATATCTCTGGAGTCAAAGTTCATTTGAATTACATTGTTTGAGTAATGGTATCCTATCACAGGCAGATAACAGATCAGGCACCCTTGTTTCTTTAATAACCCTTGCTCCCACCCCCACTTTTTGCATCTCCTCACAAAACAGAGCTTACCAATACTGCCTGCAGACTTTCAGAAGAGCAGCTTTAAGGGGGAGGTTGTGCACCATCTCAGTTCTATGAAATCTGATGCTCAAAATAGCAAAAAAAGGGGGGGGTTAGGCTCTGCACTACAATCTATGGTGTCTTACTAAAATGTTCCACTTTCTCATGTGTCTGCTGTTTTGTGTTTTGATTGCATTATTTTTTAAATTTAATTTTAGCAAGTTGCCTTAAATGCCAACTTTGGCAGAAAGGTGATACATAGCTTTTAAAAGACTACAGCGGTGCGTGACTCATCACAACATCTCAGGATGGGGGGACCGTGAATGTTTCTCAGCTAGAATACTGAACGATTTGAAACGATGTTGTCAAATAGAAGGCAGTGATAGATAATGATAAAGAGCCTTCATAGGAACATAGAACCTTCGTAGGAACCTTATACTGAATCAGCCCATTGCTCCATCTGGCTCAGTATTATCTACACTGATTGGCCGCAGCTCTCCAGGACTTCAGACAAAGTCCAGGGCCCATCCTTACCTGGAGATTCCAGAGATGGAATGTGGAACCTTTTGCATGCTCTTCCACTGAGCTACAACCCTTCCCTGTACAATATGCTGAGTGTAGCTGAAGGAAATAAGGCAGCTTTTAGGTACAGAAAGAACCATTAAAAAATTGGGGAAACGACAAAGGCAAATAAAATGAGGGCACGTCCAAAGGAAAATGTGCTGAAGAGACATGTTTAGGAGGGGGAAATGAGAAAGAAGGAGAAAACATTATTTCATATGGAATTCAAAGAGGCAGGAGAATGTGTACATATTGTTCATGCCCAACACCAGATGTCCTAAACTGTGGTGTAAGTTTTCCAGTAAAGGTAATATTGCATCACATAAGAAATGTAAAAAGATTTGGAGAGGTTGCAAATTATTTCTCTGACACAGAGTTTCACAGAAGGGGTTGTCTCATATACACATGATTACTGTATTGTATTTTATTTCTTTATTTATAAGATTTCTATCCTGGCCCTCATCACACAGGATCTCAGGCAAGTCACAGCAGATAAAAACAGATAAATACCACACAACCCCCCCCACCCCCAGACACCATAAAAGTATTACAAAAGTATTATAATTTCTTAGTCTGAACACTCCATCATGCAAAGGCCTGTTTTAAGAAAAAAAAGTTTTCAGTCGGGACTAAAAAGCATACACTTTAGGAGCAGATCAAAGTTTGTACCTTTAGATAGCAGATTTAAGGTACATCAACTAAATTTAGCAGTTTTAGGAGAAGTCTCAGATCTAGACCCCAGACTTCATAAATACATTTAAATATGTTTTTCATAATCCATATGGTGTCCTTCACTCAGAAGCAATGTGAATGAAGGGTGGAAACCGCACTGAGGAGGTACCAAAGAGTTCTGAGGAAATGTTACCAGACCAAACGTGAGTGAGTATCTCCTGTATCAAATTTGAGAGAATGGACAGAATAGTACTGGAAATGGGACTTAGAAAATTGGTGGGTGCCCATGATAGATAGGTAGTTCCTTATAACCCATATCCATTAAAACACCAATGTTGAAATGTATGCAAGAATTGTTTCCACCTGCCTGAAACTCTTGCACAAATATGATTGCACACATTTGGCAATATCAGTAGAGGACAGTGTCCAGCATTATTATGAAATAACACGTGCCCGTGCTAGATATATTGTTCCTGCTGGAACTGTGGGGAATATCTGAGCACCAACTGCATGGTAAATAAAATGCAGTGGCTATATTCTCTGTACATCTTCCAGGTCACCAGCAACTTGTTTTCAGAGGTGGTCCTGAATACTGGACTTTATAAACAGCATAAACATCACGGACCATGTATGACTCCAACGGATAATAACAAAATTATGTAAGTAGGGCAACAACACAAGATGTAGTGCTGGATGACAGCTATGGCGTGCCAAGAGATTATCTGTACCCAGAAATGCCTAAGTCTTACAAATGGAACGGTGCAGCCAAAAAAACTGGGGAAAGGACAAAAGCAGACATCATAATTGGAACAACGTATGCTACTCTTCAACAGACATTAGGTGATTTGGCTTGAGACTTCTGCTACTTCATGTTTCAAATGCAAAATTCTTTGAAGATTTGAGAGCTGTAGAGGGCCAATACTTAAAGCTCTGCTTCTATGAGATGTCTCTTGGCACAAGAACTGAAGGGGCAACAAATCTAGGAAGATGCCTGTGCCATATCATTGGTCCATCTAGCTCAGCATTGTTTACACTGATTGGCAGCAGCGATCAAGGGTTTCAGGCAAGTCCTACTGCGGCTGGGGATTGAACCCTGTGTGCAAAGCACACAGAATGGTTTTCCAATTAAAGTAGATACTAGCACAAAGCCATGCAATTGAACAACAGTTTGATGCTGCCAAACTGGGAGCGGAGTGATATTGGGTTACTACTCCCCTGCCACCAAAGGTAACAGCAAAGATGAGCTGGAAATGTTGCTCTGCAAACCAAGATGTAGGATCACCTAGCTTCTTCAGTCTTCAACTTTCAGATGAGAAAATAGCACAAGAGGCTGAACTATACATTGGACTGATTATGAAAGCACAGGCAAATGAAGAACAATTAGAGATAATGGAATAAATCCTTCATGCAGTTGATGGCTGCAGTAGAATTGACATGTGTTCCAGGGGAATTGTGGTAAAACTTCTTTTTCCGACTTTGTTTCCCTTGAAAGGAAAGGCACCTTCTGTCTGTGAAAGGCTTATCATCCGGTGGAGGAATCTCTCTAGTGGAGCTGGAGAAGCCCTCTATGTCCCCTTCCCAAATCTGCTCAGGGAGTCTACATGGTAAAGCAGGGAGGCCCGCAGATCCACATGCATGGAGGGCAGCAGAGCTAAGCTGACATGACAGAACTAGCCAGTGGGTCCCCACCCTCCTTCTGCTATTCCAATTGGGCAAGAATGCTGAAATTAGACTAATGCAGGAATGACAAGATTCCTATATCCGAGTATTCAACATAGAGAGAAGAAGGAATGAAAGTGGTGCAGAGAGAGTGTTTCATGGCTGACTAACGTGCATGCGCTTAGAAACAACAGCACAGATGTGAATGGCAAATGTTTTGATTTCTACGGCATGGCAGTATATGCTGTGCGCAGGCACTGGGCAATTTTTAGAACATTTCTGACTTGACCACCAAATATTGTGTTCACAAAATGTCATAAGTGAGCTTCCTTCTGTCTGTGGCCTATTCCAGATGGAGTTGTTTGACTCATTTCAAAATGTGCCAAATTGATTGCTACTGCCGCCGCCACCTTTTCCTGTGCTGATTTAGGGGCAAGGGAATTTAGAGGCATTTTCTCCTCCTGCACATTCCCCAACAGCGCTCTCTCTCCCTTCTGCTCCCCCTGCCAACAACCCTGTGGATAAGAGCCTACATTCTTTCCAGAGTTTGATCTGTTGAGTTATGGTAAGGTTCAATTTAAATTTGAGACTTTCTCTGTCGTGTGTGTGTGTGTGTGTGTGTGTGTGTGTGAGAGAGAGAGAGAGAGAGAGAGAGAGAGTGTTCTGTTCTGTTTTCTACAGTTTTGTTTGAAATTCAGTGTTGAATATACAGTAGGATCACCAGGTAAGAACACATAATGATTTTAGAAATCCAAGTATTCCCTTTATAAATAGACATAAAGGGAAATAGACATCTTTTAATTTTTTGTTTGTGTATAAGATAGAAAAGATCCTTTCAGTTCCTCCTTGATCAGCTTCTGTTTGCTTTAAATATTCCTTTCAGACAGATGAACATTCATTTCCTGCATTTGGCTGGGTAAAATGACTAAATATCCCACGCTGTTAAGCTCTAACCTATTGTGAGTGGTGCACAATTCAAAAGCCAAAGAGTAAATCTAAGACACAGGTGCTTAAAAACTGGCAGTGTCTCCTTTCTGGGATAATTGTGAAAATACAGACTAAATGTTGACAAAGTAAGCACTCGTTGTAAGTAGTGTAAACACCACAGGTGGGATAAGCTGGCAATTATAAATAAATGGCAAGGTGGTGTACATCCTTCGCCCCCATTTTACCCTCAAAACAATCCTGTGAGGTAGGATAGGCTGACAGAAAGTGACTGGCCCAAGGTCACCCAGTAAACTTCACAACTGAAGGGGGATTGAACTCAGATTTCCCAGGCCTTGGGTCTAGCTAGCCACAATACCACTCTGACAATGTACATACTTGGCTGCAAGTTCCATTTAGTTCAGTGGAACTTACTTCTGAGTAGCAATGCACAGAGTTGTCCTAAAAGTTAACACTTTTGGGAAAACTCAATTGCAAACACTGATTCTGCATTTTCAAGATTTATGAAAGAAGGTTTTGATAGCTTGGTTACTTAGGAAAATCATTAGACCGACAAGAAAGCGGTATGGATGTAATGCACATTTCACCCTCGGGGGAGGGGAGGCTGAATCTGAGAGGATCTGGGAGATCCCCTTGAGATTCACTGTTGTTGGGCACCTCTGTACACATGGACATCTTGCATCTTACCGTACTTGCACGCTGTTTTTTCTTTGGCTCACTTCTATTGTTGGGGTTTTTTGTTTAGTTTTTTTGAAGTGGAAACTGTTCTTATTTGTCAGTGTCAAAATTTGCTTTTATAAATTGTTTTCTTGGCTGAAGATTGCTCTTGCCCATGAGAGCTATTATAAAAAAGGGTGTGGACTTTGATTGCCAGCTGGGCACTCAAAGGACTAGACACACATCCTGACATCCTGGGAACTGTTATTTTTGTTAAAGTTAAGAATCCTCAGTTGGAGTTCCCTGACAGCATCGCAGTACTACTGTCCCCAGGTGTAATGTGTGTGTGTGTGTGTTATTTTACCTTTTTTACCTTTACCTTATTCACCACAATAGATGAAGAACATCGTTTATAAACGTGTTTCCTTCAACCACTTTCACTGGAGTTTTACTGACGATAATGACTATTCTGGATTCAGTAGCTTGAGAATTGCAGCTCCTTCATTCTCTGTGAAATACAAAGGCTATACTTTTCAACGGCATCCTGGAATGAGCTCTCTATCCATCAGTTACTTTGCCGTATGTACCCCCTAGCTGCTGAAAGCACTATATATGGTTTGGATAAGAGCTCTTAGGAGTTCAAATTATAAATGTTAAGCACCTAAGTGCACTTTTTGCCTCATGAGAAGTTATCTGCACTTACCAATTTCACATCATACAGACTGTATTGTAAGGGAACCATGCGTGTCCATTTTACAGTAAAATAAAAGGTAAAGGTAAAGGACCCCTGCATGGTTAAGTCCAGCTAAAGGCGACTATGGGGTTGCGGCGCTCATCTCGCTTTCAGCCCAAGGAAGCCGGTGTTTGTCAACAAACAGCTTTCCGGGTCATGTGGCCAGCATGACTAAACTGCTTCTGGCACAACGGGACACCGTGACGCGTGCCAGAGTGCACGGAAACGCCGTTTACCTTCCCGCCACTGTGGTACCTATTTATCTACTTGCACCGGTGTGCTTTCGAACTGCTAGGTTGGCAAGAGCTGGGACAAAGCAACAGGAGCTCACTATGTCACAAGGATTCGAACTGCCGACCTTCCGATTGGCAAGCCCAAGAGGCTCAGTGGTTTAGACCACAGCACCACCCGTGTCCCCCTGTACAATAGTATCTTTACAGGGCATGGCAATCCCAGTGCAGCAAGAATTTCATACTACATATAAAGCAGGTGAGTGTAGAAGCACCACCCAGTAGGACCATATTTTGAACAAAAATGTACCAGCAGATTAATGCTGTTTTTGTTATTGTGGTTTTCGCAAACCAGGTTGCCCTGCTGCAAGATTCTCCTGCTTTCCTTCATTGGTGAGCAGGGGATTGGGTTAGATCAGGGTTTCCCAAACTTGGCTCTCCGACTGTTGTTGGACTACAATTCCTATCAGTCCTGACCGCTGGTCCTGCTATCTAGGGATGATGGGAGTTGTAGTTCAACAGCAGCTAGAGACCCAAGTGTGGGAAACCCTGGGCTAGATGACCCTTGAGCCCCTTCCAATACTCCCAATCTATGATTCTGTTCATCGTTCCCTGGGACTGCCTCTGTATCAACAGCACCCTGCCTGCTTAGCCTGAAGGAGTAGAGCAGGCGATGGCTGGTTCCTAACTTAGAGATGCAAGGGGCTCCATGTCATTCTGCGGACTCACAGAGCTACAGCTTCCTTAGAACTAGAAGCTTCCCACAAGAGCTTTGAATAGCAGCTCTGACGCCGCACTGAGCAAATGGCTCGGGGCCAGAGCATTACAATGAAATCGAACCTGAAGGCTCAGCTCAAGTCCTGTTTAACAGCAGCATCCTCAGTTCTGACCCAGGGACCAGGGCGGGTCAAACAGGCACACCAGTCTCACCAGTACATGCCAGCCCAGCTTTTGTTTGTTGTGAGCACCACTCAGATTTCCATTACGAACAGGCTGAGCAATTGAATAGCGCTGCCATTCTTTGTGTGTGTGTGTCGTTAAAATGTTATCTAGCGATCTGATTTGGGTGGTGACCCCAATCAAAGCCGCTCAGACAATAAGGAGTGGGAAGGGTGCTTCCTTAATTCACAAGGTCAGCTCTATAAAGTTGCTCTTGGGGAGGAGCCAGTGACACAGCACATGCTTTGCATCTCCAGTCAAAACAGTTCCATTAACAAGTGATGGGAAAGATGTCAGCCTGGAGCCATGGGTACTCAAAGAGGCCAACCCTTGCCACATGGATAAGGAGACTGACCTTGTAGATGGTAGAATCCTAGGTCCTTCTTGCCTTTAAAAGAAGGGTGGGGAACCTGTGACCCTTCAGATACTGTTGGAGTCCAAATCCCATTAGGCCTGGTCAGCCTTACCAGCGTTCAGGGATGATGGGACTTGTAGTCCAACCACCTGTAGTCCAACAATATTCCCGCATTGCAGGGGGTTGGACCAGATGGTCATCAGGGTGCCTTCCAACTCCACAATTCTATGATAAAAAAAACTGTGGCATTTTGTTTGAAAGTGTTTGGTACCTGGTCCCAAATGGTGTTTACATATCAGCTATCAAATGCCAAAAGTTTTTAGCATTTGATAATAGACATGCTATAGTGTTTTGTACTGAATATCAGGAAGTAGTTCTAAAAAAATTAAAATGTTAATGCAGTTGACATACACAGTTGATTTGAATTTTATTATTATTTATTAAATTTGTATACTGCCTTTTATCTGTAGATCTCGGGGAAGTTCACAACATAAAATTACATACAGTAGTTATTTTTTCAATAATAATGGCTGACAATTTGTGGCATCTTATCTTTGTCATCTGACAAAACCTAAATGATCAATATCCAATGTTAGTCATACTCAGAGAAGACCCACATAAACCAAAAAATTCAGTTGGATCATCTAATAATTTTAAAGTACTTAAACTTTTGAGATCAATTTTTTGTATATTTTGCACTTCACCATGGATTTCACAGGTGGACTCAGGCACACCGCTGTCTTAGACCAAATTACCTCACAGGGTGGCTATGAGCAGAAACAGGACGAGGGTGATAGAGGCTTGTTCACTGCAAATCTGCCACAGGAATGATAGATTAGGATTTTTGTTCATCAAGGTGATCGCTGGCAGAAGGTTGTTGGGTTGCGTACATGCCCCTTTATGGATCTTTGGCCGAGAGTTGTTTTCTGTCAAATTGTGTTATGAGCTTGACCAAGTACATTAATCATAGCTTAGAGGACATCTTCACTGAGCACATCTGATTATCGGTGAAAAGAGACCCTCTGTGTCAGAGCGCGGCAGACTACTGGCCCCAACCTGGTGGAACGCTCTTTCCCAGGAGACCAGAGCCCTGCGGGATTTGTCATCTTTCCGCAGGGCCTGCAAGACAGAGCTGTTCCGCCTGGTCTTTGGGTTAGACTCAGCCTGCCCCCTGTGTTTTTCTCCCTCATGGCTTGGATTTATGGCCTACTTGAAATGAGGCTGCACTTTAAATTTTAATACTGTATTTTAATCTGTATTTTAATTAATTGTTTTTATGTTTTACTGTGGTTCTGTTGGTGTCAGCCGCCCTGAGCCCGGTTTTTGACTGGGGAGGGCGGGGTATAAATAAAAATTTATTATTATTATTATTAAATTAGAAGGTGTGCACACCCAGGAAACTGCTTCACTGCTGTGGCCTCTTCATCCATCTACTTCATTGCTGGGACTTGATAACCTCCCCCCCCCCCATAATCATTTATTATTGTTTTTTCTATACATACATCGGCAAGAATCGAAAAGAAACATTTCAATACAAAAAGAATTGAATAAAAAGTATACAAATTCCAAAGTGTGTCTTGTCATTTTTTAAATAAGCTAAGAATTGTTACAATTTATCAACTTCGTTTTATAACTTATTTATTTCAGTTCCCTTTCCCATTCAGTAATTATTTTTGTTCTGCTCCTCTTGTGGTCGACTTCCACCTCTCTCTCTTTCAGACTTGTTCTTCCATTTATTCAGTTTTGCGCTCTCTAGAGTTATACCCGTCACAAATTATCTTACAAATTAAACATAGATTTTTGACTTAGGTTACTTTAAGCTGTTGCATTTTATAATGTTGACCTACTGGCGTTTCATATCTTACCATGCTCCTTCAAGTACTCTATAAATTTATTCCATTCCTTTTGGAACTTTTGCTCCTTTTGGTCCCTTATTCTTCCCGTTAGCCTAGCCAACTGCAGATATTCTAGCATTTTCTCTCTCCAGTCCTCTATAGTCGGTATTTCAGTCGTTCTCCACCTCTGGGCCAAGATAACTCTCGCGGCGGTGGTGGCATACATGAAGAGTTTATGGTCCTCTTTTTTTATGTTCCTGCTCAATATCCCTAGTAACATTTCCTCAGGTTTTTTTTGGGAAGGTATATCTTAATAATCTTTTCAATTCGTTATATATTTGCTCCCAATAAACTTTAATCTTTTCACAAAGCCACCACTGATGGTAATAGTCTCCCTCTTTAACATTACACTTCCAACATTTTCTGTTATTGGGGGGGGGGACTTGATAACCTTGGCAGCCTAGCTGGCTGCATGTTGTTGTTGTTTTGTCGTTTAGTCGTGTCCGACTCTTCATGACCCCATGGACCATAGCACGCCAGGCACTCCTGGCTGCATAGTTCCCAAAAAATGCAGTAGAGAAACAGCCCTGCTGAGTTATGAGCACAATGGTGACAGAATGGAAACTTAATTTTATCTTATATATACTAAAAGGATGGCCTCTCTTTCACTTCCAGTGGAGGCACCCGAGCAGGCGACAAAATCCAGCACCATCTGGGTGGTTTCCAAGGGCAGCCCCATGGAGATCAGGTTGCAGTAGTCAAACTGTGATGGGACTAGTGCATGTTATTGGCTTGCTTATAGATGTGAAACAGCATGTTGCTCTCACAGTTACATGCATGCTTAGGCTATATTTTCACATGTACAAATGGAGGGAGAAAGAGACCCACTCACATGTGCAATAGTGTCTGCATCTGTTGGCTCTTTCTGCTACAACAGAACTTCTATTGCGGCTTACCTCCTAAAAGAGATTCTTTTGCATAGGATGTAGAGATTCCTGATTCTAAATTGCAATCAGGATTCAAGTCTGTGGCCTTATCTATTTGTGTAACTTTTTAGCCCTGTTTCATTCTGCCTTTTCAGTTAACTCTTTCAGGTTTGGGAAGTTCACCTAAGAAGTGGGATAGAAATACATTAAATGGAAATGGAAACCTGTTTTTATCACTTCCGTTCCCACCCTCAATTCCTCTGGCACTTCTGCTGCTACTTTGGCATGCAGAAGGAACACTGTACTATACCAATTTCCGAATGCAGTTCAAATCATGAATGCTTTCCCTCCAGAGAACCTATTCAACATGTAGATAAAGAGTTCAGTATCCTGGAAAAATGAATCCTTCCATTTACTTCAGAGTGACTTTTCTTCGTTCAGCAGTTGTGAGCTCTATTTGGCTTTGCTCCTGTTAGGAGAACAGTTACCTGCTTTTGTAGCAACAAGTGAGGTCTGCCACAAAATGTTGCAGTACAGAGTGCTCCTGTTCTCTGTTCCAGTCAATTAGACATTCCAAGATACTCCATTCCTTTTCCCCCTCTCCCCCCCCCCCATGACTAGTCAGCTTCTGTGATGGCTGAGCATGCTCAGTCCTCTGTTTTGGGGTTATAAACATTCCCCCCCCTTCTGCAAATCTCAGGGTTTCCCTGAAGAACAATATGAGCTTCATGTCATGATTAACTGAAGGGGAAATGAAAGTGTGAAATAAACTGTAAATGCAGAAACAACAGAGGTTGTTTCTAAGGAACAACCTAATGCAATGGGGATATAAAGAGAGCAGCAATTTACGCAAGAATAATTAGTTGTCAAATAAGAATAACTGATGAAATAGCTACCCATAAAGACTGTATTGGGAGAAAAGCAATGACAAACCTAGACAGCATCTTAAAAAGCAGAGACATCACCTTGCCAACAAAGGTCCGTATAGTTAAAGCTATGGTTTTCCCAGTAGTGATGTATGGAAGTGAGAGCTGGACCATAAAGAAGGCTGATTGCCGAAGAATTGATGCTTTTGAATTATGGTGCTGGAGGAGACTCTTGAGAGTGCCATGGACTGCAAGAAGATCAAACCTATCCATTCTGAAGGAAATCAGCCCTGAGTGCTCACTGGAAGGACAGATCGTGAAGCTGAGGCTCCAATACTTTGGCCACCTCATGAGAAGAGAAGACTCCCTGGAAAAGACCCTGATGTTGGGAAAGATTGAGGGCACAAGGAGAAGGGGACGACAGAGGACGAGATGGTTGGACAGTGTTCTCGAAGCTACGAACATGAGTTTGACCAAACTGCGGGAGGCAGTGCAAGACAGGAGTGCCTGGCGTGCTGTGGTCCATGGGGTCACAAAGAGTCGGACACGACTAAACAACAAAGACTGTATTTTGCTAAGCCCTATATTGCATCCTAAAACTTCAGCCAAACCAAACTAGTTAAATGCTTAGTAAATTCCGTGTTTACACAGCAGTTTAATCTAAAGCCACATCCCCTAAAATTGGGTTCCTGTGGAGGGGAAAGTCGAGAAGGATGGTTCCAGCATTCATAGGCAAATCCACACCGTGATCAACTCCCGCCTGGAAACCCATGTCCCCACTGTGGAAGGACGTGTGGATCCAGAACTGGCCTCCACAGTCACTTACGGACTCATTGTTAAAACTGTGTTTATGGAAGACAGTCTCACTCAGCTACAAGTGATTGCCAAAGAAGAAGAAGATATAGGATCTTAAGTGAAAATTAAATCAGGTAAAAATAGAAGGGGGGGGGTGTTTAAAATTGGAATAGTGGAGTCTGTTGCTTTCATGCGCCTGAGGGGGTGGGAGAAAGTGTATTGGTTGTTTATCAATCTATTCCCCGAATTCCATTTTTCGTGCTCCTTATCACCAATTTTATTTGTTTTGCTAGAGTTTTGTTCCCCGCTCCTTTTGTGTGTGTTGTGGCTTTTGTCTTTGGGGCAGGACTTCCACTTTTTTTATTATTTTAAGGGAGGCTTGTTGCCTTTTACAACTTCCTCAATGCTGCTATTTAACCACTCTGGCACCCTCTTGAAATTGTTTGCACCTTTTCTAATCTAGGATGCACACTTATCTGTGCCTCTAATCAAGGGGTTTCAGATAACAGCCAGGCTTCCTGAAAGGATTTGGGACTTCTCCAACTTCCTTTAAACTAATTCCTTTTGAGAAATTCACTTTTTTGAAATTAAATGTGGCTGGACTTTCTAGGCAATCTTCCACTCAAATGTGTGTTGAATATGATAGCGTTGTGTTCACTGTTTTGGGTGGTCCAGCAGACTTTAAATATTGATGCAGATCCTGGGTTTTTGCTTACAATCAGTTCAAGTGACAACTCTCCTAATGTTGGCCAACTAAAGTAGCAGGACCACTGCAAGGCAGGTATGGGAGTACTGATGTGCTGGAACCACAGCCAATAAAAAGATAAAGGACCCCTGGACGGTTACCGTAACTCCAGTCAAAGGTGACTATGGGGTGCAGCACTCATCTTGCTTTCAGGCCGAGGAAGCCGGCGTTTGTCCACAGACAGCTTTCCAGGTCATGTGGCCAGCATGACTAAACCACTTCTGGCACAATGGAACACCATGACGGAAACCAGAGCGCATGGAAACGCCGTTTACCTTCCCACCACAGCGGTACCTATTTATCTACTTGCACTGGCGTACTTTTGAACTGCTAGGTTGGCAGAAGCTGGGACAGAGCAATGGGAGCTCACTCCATTGCGGGGATTCGAACCACTGACTTTCTGATTGGGAGGCCAAGAGGCTCAGTGGTTTAGACTACAGTGCCATCCTCATTCCATGCCACAGAATCTGAACTCTAGGGCCAGCCCTACCATGAGCCAGCATGAGGCAGCTGCCTCAGACAGCAAATTCTGAGGCATGGAAAGTAGCTAGAAGGGTGTATGCTTTGTGGTCTGTCTGCCCTACTGCCCCATAGCTAGCTTGCTTCCCTAACATGACCGGTGTACCAATGAGGCGCCTCTGGCAACATGCTCCACAAGGGGAAGGTGACCCTGTTTTGGCCTCGGTTGCAGTGGATTCTGACACAGCTTTGGGTAAGTTGAAGACGTAGCTGAAAGCCAAAGCTGGAGTGAAGCAGCATTGCCTCACAGTATGAACCCTTTTCACAAAGACTCTCAGCAAAAGGCGAATTTTCCTGCAGTGTGGCTGCATTGCTGCTGTTTTTGTGCTATAGGAATCCTGTCTCCTGAATAGAACAGTACCAGCCTAATATGGCAATGCTAATAAATAAGACATGCCATCAGCAAAAGTGGCCTGTGGAACATCTCCTGACCAATTCGTTCCTTTAACCATCCCTGGAATCATTTGTCCCAGAAAAGCTATTTTTGCACTACTGTATTAAATATTTAATGTCGTTTCTTGAAAGTGGTGGAAAAATAATTCCCAATAAATAATTTAGTTCTAGCCATCTTTTCAGATCCAGTCCATAGGTTCGTATGTTCTTATTTTTCAAATAGGGGTTGTTGTTGTTTTGTGCTGAAATAATAATTTTTTTTGGCCAGGGGGAGGTCACTTTCACCACTTTTGAATTTTCCTTCCAATACCTGAGGTCTAAGTTTTTCTTTTAGTTCCTTCTGATCATTCACTGGGATCATGTTGATATCACTTTTGCTATTTAATTGGAGGAGGGCTACTGCTTTGAACTCCTGTCTTGGAAGCAGAATGGGAATTGCTGGTGAAATCTTTGACATACGTGTGTGTGTGTGTGAGAGAGAGAGAGAGAGTGTGAGCTTCAGCTCCAGAAACTGTAGAGGAATTTACCTTATAACAAGTCACACCACTTGTCCACCTAGTTCTTTATTATCCTGTCACCTTCTGACGTATGCAACATATATTATTGTTATTTATTTTTAAGATAGTGGCAGCCCTGTTCATTACAGAGCAGGCTTTATGGATCCCTTTCCCAAGGGCACAGATATTTCAGGAAGAGGAAACAATCTCTTTTTGCTTAATGTTGTCCAACAGTTCCCACTGAATCCAGTAGTACCAGTAATTGCACTAGGAATCGGTCATTTCAGACCTGGTGGTAGGAATCTGAAACCTTATGGGAGGTTTTTTGTGAGTATGTCATTCCTCAAGAAGCTGCAAGTGTTTAGCTAAGCTACTGAAATGGGCTCAGTTTTGATGTGTCTCATGCAATTTCTCCAACGCAAAATGGTGGAAGATATATATATATATATATATATATATATATATATATATATATATATATATGACATACAAGGAAGATGAGACTACTTGCCAGTTGATTTCCTGTGCTTGTTTAATGCTCCCAGCTTGTGCTAAGATTAAATTTTGCAAGTGCAAAATGTTTTGCATATTATTACCCTAGAAGTCAACTCTGCCTAAGGATATTAGAATACATTCTTCTGCCACAATACTAAATCATTCATTGAAATGTTGTGGGCTTTATGCAACTAGCAAAGCATAGCGGTGTCTCCTGAATTCAATCTGTTTTACCCTGTGTGCTTGGATGATTTACATGGAATGATTCCATCATTTTGAGTATATGCATGTTCTCTCTGTGTGGAGTGGGGAGGGTTTTTATAGGCTGCCTTTATTTCATTTTTTAAAGCAAATGCCCAATTACTTTTGCAGTTACCCGCCCCCTCTTTTGATGCAGTAAACACAATTACAGTGGTACCTTGGTTCTCAAATGCCTTGGTTCCCAAACACCGAAAACCCGGAAATAAGTGTTCTGGTTTTTGAACGCTTTTTCGGAAGCCGAACATCCAATGCGGTTGTTGGCTATTGTTTCCGGGGCGCCTGCACCAATCAGAAGCTGCGCCTTGGTTTTCGAACATTTCAGAAGTCAAATGGACTTCCGAAACGGATTACGGTAAGTTTGACGCTTTTGTTTTTGCTATTTATTTTGTGTTTTTATTTCTGAGCCTTTTTCGGTTAATTAGTTTTTGTGACTGTGTGGATGATAATTTTTATCATATATAATACTGCCTTATTTATTTTATAGCACAGTACATTGATTGTTGCTTTCATTTTATGGATCAACGGTCTTGTTAGATAGTAAAATTCATATAAACAATACCAGCAAAATGAACACCATCTCACAATTATGGCTTAATTTTCTTTATTGGCAATTTAGGTAGAATAATAAATTCAATGTATTAGATAAAAAGACAATTTGACAAATATAAGGAGTGGATGAGTTGGAATGACATAAGCATGAAAAAGAAATTCAATACATGTGGGAAAAATTGACAACAATGGATCTATGACCTCAAACATAAAGAAAGATAAACTGCGCAAATATAAAGTAAGTCTTTAAAAAGGCAATCGAAGTTAGAGTGGAAGTCATATTTTAATAACTGTATCAATATTTGTTTTATATTTAATGTAAATCTTTTTTTCCCTTTTTTTCCCTTTTTAAATTTTTTCTTTTTTCTTGTTTCACTTATTATTGTTTTTTCTCTCTCTCTCTTTTCTCTGTAAGTTTTGAGAGGTTTCGCTTTATGTAAAAACAAAGTTGAAGAAAATTTGATGTAAGAGAAATATATTTGGTTGCAAATATGTAAATTAAATAAAGATTATTATGGGGGGGAAATAGATAGTAAAATTCATGTTAAATTGCTGTTTTAGGGGTTGTTTTTAAAAGCCTGGAACGGATTCATCCATTTTGCATTACTTTCAATGTGAAAGCACACCTTGGTTTTGTAACGCTTTGGTTTTGGAACAGACTTCCGGAACGGATTAAGTTTGAGAACCAAGGCACCACTGTAGTGACAAGAGTTACTCTTGTTGGTAACAGTGGAGCAATCCTACAAGGAGAGCCAGAAGATAGACCACCATTGCAGAACAAACCTCTCATGTACATAGCAATGCAGTGCCAATAATAATAATAATAATAATAATAATAATAATAATAATAATATAATTTATTATACCCCACACTGGGCAGCTCCCAACAGAATAATAATAATAATAATAATAATAATAATAATAATAATAATAATAATATAGCGATAAAACATCAAACATTAAAAAACCTCCTAAACAGGGCTGCCTTCAGATGTCTTCTAAAAGTCTGATACAGTTGTACCTTGGATCCCAAACGCCTTGGTACTCAGACGTTTTGACTCCCGAATGCCACAAACCCGGAAGTGAGTGTTCCAGTTTGTGAATGTTCTTTGACACCAGAACTTCTAATGGGGCTTCCGTGGCCAATCAGAAGCACTTTGGTTTCCAAATGTTTTGGAAGTCGAGCGGACATCTGGAACAGATTCTGTTCAACTTCCAAGGTAAGACTGTAGTTGTTTATTTCCTTGGCATCTGATGGGCGGGTGTTCCACAAGGCGGGCGCCACTACCAAGAAGGCCTTCTGCCTGGGCCCCTGTACATGAGATTTAGGAAATCAAGAAGCATTTTCTATGACAGCCATGCGGAAGGTGAGATGGAGAAAGAGAGAGAAGTGAAATGCTAAAAAGATAAGTACTGGTAGAAGTAATGGAAAAATTGCATGAAATAAGAGAGGCCCCATTCCTTTTTAATTGATGTGCTGGCAGCTAAGTAAGTTTGCAGAATTTATTTTTTTTAAGTACTTCTAAAACAGCTGTACAAGAAGCAGACCAATATAAAACAGAGCAACAAGCATGCTATAAACTGAATGTGTATAAATTCAAAGTAAGCAGAGACTACATTTTTTCACCCACTCAAGAGTCAGAGATAGTTGTCCTGAGAAAACCAGAGTCTACAAGAAAATCATCTTTAGGAAGTTGCCTCATAAATGCAGGGCTTTCCCATATGCTCTGAGGCACAGTGCAAATGTAGACTTCTACATTTTGTTCCTGTTTTCAAAAGCATAGCCTGTTTCAGCAAAACCAACAGAGTCAGATTCCCAGTACCTTATGCATCTCAAGAATTTAATAAAAAATTAAATATAGTTCAATGCGAAATGTCACCAATCTGTGACATGAAATATCAACTGGTGCCGAAAACAAATTTAAAATGTGAGAAGAATAATCAATAAATACACAAATAGTTGAATTGCTAGGGAATATGTGGTATCAACAGTTGAAAAGAAAGCAGGCTGTGGTTTATATTTTGTGTGGGTGCTCAATTCCCCAGGAAATGAGACTTCAAAGTACACTCTGCATACTTATATGCCCCCACCAACTGGCTAAAGCACCACCACAATATATTTTGAATTTCATCTCCAGGTTGCCCTAAATATTCCCTATACAGGAGGCAAGCTTGCTAGTGCCTTCAGAATAGCTGATGCACAATGTTTCTGGAAAGGGAGGGGTGAGCAGTCTCACTGCAGCTGTTGATCAGAACAGCTGGATGTTTTAAAAACAAGTTGAATGGGGCAGAAGGAGAGTAGGAGTTGATGATTTGGTACAGATGGAAATACTACTGTCGGGTGGGGGAAGGAGTTGGGGGATGGAATAAAGGAAGAGATGGAACAAACTGCAGAGTCTGTTGTTGTTTAGTCGTTTAGTCGTGTCCGACTCTTAGTGACCCCATGGACCATAGCACGCCAGGCACTCCTGTCTTCCACTGCCTCCCGCAGTTTGGTCAAACTCATGTTCGTAGCTTCGAGAACACTGTCCAACCATCTCGTCCTCTGTCGTCCCCTTCTCCTTGTGCCCTCAATCTTTCCCAACATCAAGGTCTTTTCCAAGGATTCTTCTCTTCTCATGAGGTGGCCAAAGTATTGGAGCCTCAGCTTCACGATCTGTCCTTCCAGTGAGCACTCAGGGCTGATTTCCTTAAGAATGGATAGGTTTGATCTCCTTGCAGTCCATGGGACTCTCAAGAGTTTCCTCCAGCACCATAATTCAAAAGCATCAATTCTTCGGCGATCAGCCTTCTTTATGGTCCAGCTCTCACTTCCATACATCACTACTGGGAAAACCATAGCTTTAACTATACAGACCTTTGTAGGCAAGGTGATGTCTCTGCTTTTTAAGATGCTGTCTAGGTTTGTCATTGCTTTTCTCCCAAGAGTCTGTAGTGTCACATAAACAATAATGAAAGGGAGTGGTGTTGTGAACTTCTCCACAGTGGGATGTAGCTCCCTTACTGGCTAGCCTAGTCTACACAGAAGCTTCCCATTCTCTTTAGTTTGACACTTTGTTGTAAAATCAGAATTACGGAAATTAGGCCCCATGCGACAATGTCCTTCCTTCCTTCCTTCCTTCCTTCCTTCCTTCCTTCCTTCCTTCCTTCCTTCCTTCCTTCCTTCCCTGGGTTTCCAAGCATCAGCAGCCACCCCACATTTGATGCCACATGTTCTACTAAACTGCTATAACAAAGCTCTTGGATTCTTGTTAGATGGGACTTGGATTGGGATTCTCGTCAACCCTATTCATTGAAGAACACATACCTGACTCCTCTCCCTTTGATTCTACTTAACAAGCTATTCACATTCATGTGGTATGACCCCAGAGACCATTGCCCTCTCATTGGAACCACCACACATAAATGACAAGAAAATTCAGTCCGATGCCAGTCAGAGATACCCAAGTTGTTCCAGCTTGAGCAAGGAATCCCATCTTTTGACATTCTTGTTGGCACTCAATCAGAAGTCTTTTGTCTGAATTGTTCTGGCTTTTTGGAAATAATGCCCCCCCCAAAAAATCTGCATTTAAATTTTATGTATTTTGTATAATACATACTTGGTAATGTATTTTTTCTATGCTTTTCAGATCATTCATCCATAAAATATGCAACAGAACAGAAAATACATACCGGGGGGGGGGGGAGAGACAGGTCGAAACTACAGCTATTGAAACATACAATCCAATTAAAACTCTATTGAGAGAGACAAACAAGAATTAGATCCTTGAAATGCTTATTTACTTAAGGCTTATTTATGATTCCTAATTTCAGTCTAGCTCTTTGGACTCTCCAAATGCCACGTTGCATATGAGAGAATGTCGGTATCACTTCCCTTTAGAAAGTACCAGAGATTAGTTTAAACACGGGTGGAAATGTCTGCCCACATTTGTGCAGGCATCATCCAGCCCACACAGTTCATAATCCTGGGTGCAAAGTTCCCATCCTGTTCACCCACAGGCAGCTGAGCCACCTGGATTACTGTGATAAGCGGTAACGAGGATTTCACTACACATGATGGGCAGATGCATGGTTGAAACAGGTGTCTGTATCCGCCCTAGGTCAAGCCAGGCATTTGTTTCTCTTACTCAAGGAAAACAAGGAAGTGTTGTCTGGTCCCACCTCTTCTATTAGGTCCCTGTGCTTGGTGCTCTCCACATACAGAAAGGCAAACATCTGCAGCACTTGCCCCGGTTCCACACATGGTTTGCTCACAGAAGACTTTATCTTTGTTGCAAAATTGCCATCCCGTGCATGTTATACAGCGGAATGGTTGAGACCAGCCCCATGATTCTGATCGCATGAGGGAAATGAATGTCGAAATAGGGCTCTATAATTTTGTGTTAAACTGCCCCAGTCTCCTCTCCTCTCCTTTCTAGTTTTTGTACAACAACAATCATTAAATTCTCGCTTGCTGAAAGTCCCAACTCAATAGGTATGACAGGAGTTACCCTTGGACACCCCCCCAGCTCTGTTCACAAGTAAGATGCTCACATTTGGCAGCAGAAATTGGACCAACAGGACAGGCAAAGACCATGGCGGTAGGCATAACGCCTCCCCTGATATTGCTTCCCTGTCACCCCCAAACTGCATACTGAAAAGAGGGAGGGGCTTTCCACACAAAAGGCTTTCCCTTTTCAGACCTCTGAGGTCAGCATGCGCCGGAGATGCAACTCTGGGAGTGGGGCTGGAAGCGCAGCTCCCTCCTCCAGCTGCTGCACATGAGGAGGGCTCTCCATCTGAAATAATACATGAAAGGGAGCTGCTAAAACTGGACACAATCCGCTGGGGAAGTGCGTTGTGTGAAAGGGAATCATGAAAGAGTCTCCAGAAGGATGACACAATTTGACTTTGATCCTTACCAACACAGCACTCGGTTTAAAAATAAATAAATGAAAGTGGTGTGTGTGTGTGTGCCTCCAGTCAAATTATTCGCACTTGTCACTGGTTTCTTGAGTAACAAGGCCGAGAGTGGAAAGTAAAAACAAAACAAATAACTACAACAACCGATGAAGCAATTTGCAATGTAATGTGATTACCATGGCTTTGTTTTCCTTTATAAAGACAGTGATGACTGATTTGGAAGTCAAAAAGAACGAGATCAAATGCATATGCTGCTAAGTAAAAAAACCACACCAATCATTTAATGTGTTAGGCAAACAACTGTGTGGTCTTATTTATATTGGTCTCTCGCTGTTTCCTGTTTGTGTGGAGATTGATTTAATGTGATGATAATTATTATATTGCCAATAGGGTCCTGCCCTCTGCATGCCTGACCCTAGTAGAAGGGGCATCAGTGAGAGAGGGGTGGGGAAGGCTAGCTTCTGGTGTGCATAACATCCAGTGTAAGCACTGCACGATGATGGTAGTGAGCTGCATTGGATATAGGAAGTAGCAGGAGACTGCCTCTTTGCCCATTTAAAAGACTCAGAACAGTACCATGACTCAGAACAGTACCATGGAGGGGTAAATACATACTGGAATACACTCCAGCTGTGAGCAGTACATGTGCAAGGGAAAGCAGCAACCGAGGAATGTCTGATGAGAGTTCTCCCTTGCCTTGCTTCATGGTGTACATTTTTTGGTGGGTTGCTTCTTCAAGGCTGGATTAGAGCCTTGAAGGTGGATTTGTACTGTGGCTGGTTGACTGACCAAATCCAAAGTGTGCTGACTTATGGTTTTTCATCATCTTGGACTAAAGTTACAAACACAGGGTTGTGTCCTGGGGCTGTTCTTGTTCAATGTCTTTATAAACGACTTGGATGAATGAAGGGGTGCTCATCCAATACTGGGAGGGAAAGCTAATGCCACCAAAGACAGAAACAAGACTCAAGAGAACCTTAACAGGCTGATTTGTAAGTTTATTTTAAATTTCAATAAAGATTATTATTATTATTACTATTACTATTATTATTACTATAAAAGATGACATTATCAGATTGGAGAACCCTGCGCAAAGTAACAATGAATTTCAATAGGGACAAATGGAAGATTCTACACTTAGACAGGAAGATTCTACACTTAGGCAGGTATTATTTATACCCTGCCCATCTGGCTGGGTTTCCCAAGCCACTCTGGGTGGCTTCCAACAGAAAAATAAAATAATTGATTAAACATTAGAAGTCTCCCTAAACAGGGCTGCCTTCAGATGTCCTCTTTTTGACATCTGGTGGGAGGGCGTTCCACAGGGCGGATGCCACTACCGAGAAGGCCCTCTGCCTGGTTCCCTGTAACTTGGCTTCTCGCAGTGAGGGAACCGCCAGAAGGCCCTCGGCGAAGGAGACGCTCCTTCAGGTATACTGGACCGAGGCCGTTTAGGGCTTTAAAGGTCAGCACCAACACTTTGAATTATGCTCGTAAACGTACTGGGAGCCAATGCAGGTCTTTCAAGACCGGTGTTATGTGGTCTCGGCGGCTGCTCCCAGTCACCAGTCTAGCTGCCGCATTCTGGATTAATTGTAGTTTCCGGGTCACCTTCAAAGGTAGCCCCACATAGAGTGCATTTGCAGTAGTCCAAGCAAGAGATAACTAGAGCATGCACCACTATGGTGAGACAGTCCGCGGGCAGGTAGGGTCTCAGCCTGCGTACCAGATGGAGCTGATAAACAGCTACCCTGGACACAGAATTAACCTGCGCTTCCATGGACAGCTGTGAGTCCAAAATGACTCCCAGGCTGTGCACCTGGTCCTTCTGGGGCACAGTTACCCCATTCAGGACCAGGGAGTCCCCCACACCTGCCCGCCTCCTGTCCTCCACAAACAGTACTTCTGTCTTGAAAGCATGGGGGAAAGGACAGAACCCTGAGGCACCCCACACCAATAGTCTGGGCTCCCCCCTCCCCAGTTAAATATTATATTGGTGACTCAACATCCTGTAAATGGTGGAAAGGAGAGTCTATTTTTTGGAAACAGTGTTTACCAATGCCGTGCACCAAACAATCACAGCGTCAGTTTTCCAATTGCAGCATTATGTATTTGTGCATTATATGGTTTCAAGAAATGACAAAAGCTTGAAATGAATTGTGTCAACTGGTGACCAGTATCTTGCGAACTTTATTCTGCACACTATGGAACTTGTGAAAAGAGACAGAATAATCAGATGAAACACCAATGTTTCTAAAATCTTGTTTTTATTTTTTACTTGCCTTTGTTATAACGCTGGGAATTTATCTTGTTTGGTTGGTTTTTGTGATTTGTAGCCTTGCCTTTTAGAACACTGATAAAAAATCATTTTTGAAAATGCTTTCGCTGCATTCTTAATTCAGTTGTCT
The DNA here is from genome assembly GCF_965207765.1 of Zootoca vivipara. Classification (NCBI taxonomy): domain Eukaryota; kingdom Metazoa; phylum Chordata; class Lepidosauria; order Squamata; family Lacertidae; genus Zootoca; species Zootoca vivipara. The sequence continues at coordinate 87,264,594 of NC_142584.1, forward strand.
GACTGAAAAACTTTTATTTGACTGAATGTTGCATTTAAAGCCACTCAATATAAATCAATAGTAACAAGTTCTACCAGATCCCAACTCCACATTTATAATCACTTCAACATTTTCCTGGCTCACAAAACTCTATGCAGCCAGCATGCCATCTATGATACTGCTATGAAAATGCAATGAAAATGGACCCTGTTCATAATAGTAGAAACTAGCAGAAAGATAGGAACTGCAGATGCCAAACTTATCCAAAGTAATCTTCTGGCATCAGTAAGATATCAGACCCTGATAGTTTAACAAATTTTGGTTTTAGCAAAGGTTCTGAGATGCAGCAGTGATAACAGATGCATATTTTAGCTATAATTACTTAGCCTATCTTAAGTAATTATTTTCTTGTTTACATTGCAATGTAAAATCACTAAGTAGGTCACAGGAGAACCAGAGAACCATGTATTTGAACCATAGTGGACCATCAAGAAGGCTGATCGCCGAAGAATTGATGCTTTTTAATTATGGTGCTGGAGGAGACTCTTGAGAGTCCCATGGACTGCTAGAAGATCAAACCTATCCATTCTTAAGGAAATCAGCCCTGAGTGCTCACTGGAAGGACAGATCGTGAAGCTGAGGCTCCAATACTTTGGCCACCTCATGAGAAGAGAGGAATCCTTGGAAAAGACCCTGATATTGGGAAAGATTGAGGGCACTAGGAGAAGGGGACGACAGAGGACAAGATGGTTGGACAGTGTTCTCAAAGCTACGAACATGCGGGAGGCAGTGCAAGACAGGAGTGCCTGGCGTGCTATGGTCCATGGGGTCACGAAGAGTCGGACATGACTAAACGACTAAACAACAACAGTTCCAAAAGTTGGGTGCCACCCCTACTCTTTACTGAGCGGTAGAAAAATTCCAGGGGGTCCCAGGCATTGTTTGTTTACCCATGATTTGTGCTTATTTGGAAAATTGAAGACACAGCGGAGGCTGTCATTGCTTTAATAAATATGATTTATTCAGACAGTTACACCTTCATTATGCATGGAGGGACGATTGATCTGACAGCATGGTCATCTCAAGAAGGGCTTGTTCCCTGCACCAGCCAACCTTCAGCCAGCCTGCCCAAGATGGACCTCAGTTTTTGTCCTCCCCTTCTTCTTCCCAGCACACCTTGCTATAAATACACTCTTTTCCTGTCACCTCTCTCTCACATGCACCATCACCATGACAACCTCTGTCTGCCCAGGCCCAAGGATTCCTCTTAGGTGGGTCAGCAACACCTTTTGTCATGTTAACACCTCTATCCTAGGTGAGGACCTGGCTTGGAAAGGAAGCATAGCCTATATTTTTTTCCACTGGCCTCCAGTCTTCCCTTCAATACTCTCAAATAATCAAAATCCTATCATTTATTAATTTCTAGGGTTTAGCCCTCCTCTCAAATCTATAACATCAGTTTGGTTTTATTGTTGTATGCAGCTACCCATGTTTCTATTTCCCCCCCCTTTATCATAGCTGCCAAGTTCCGGCCTGAGAAATAAGGGACTGGACCAGAAGTAGCAGACTGGAAGTAGCGCTGCCGCCATTTTGGAACTGGGCGGAGCATGCTCAGAAGCTACTTTTGATGCTGCTCTACCCTGTTCCAAAATGGCCGCCGCACCAGAAGTCACGCTGCAGCCACTTTGGAACTGGGCAAAGCAGCATCAAAAGTCGCTTCTGAGCATGCTCCACCCAGTTCCAAAATGGCCACCGCGCCAGAATAAACCGGGGAAAAACAAAAAAATCCATTTTTCCGGCTGGGGACAGCTGGAAAAATGGGGGTTTCCTGGGGAATACGGGAGACTTGGCAGCTATGCCCTTCATCATGTCCAGATATCTCACTGACATTGTACTTCATGCCCTTGGGTGTGTATGCGTGTGTTTAAAAGACATTTTACCCCACATTTATCCCAGAGTCAGCTGACTTTTAAATATATGAGAGGGGGGAATCCCTCTGAAACACAAATGTGCAGCAAATAAAACATCCAGCCAAGTACAACCCAACATTCAAATTCATAAAGAAATATCAAAGCATACCAAAAAGCTTAGGAAAAAAACCAAGGTCTTTAGTCCACCCCCTGCCCCCCCCCCGCCACCACCCTGACAGCCAGCAGAAGAGTCTGGAATTCTTCTTTCTGCAGGGCAGGGGACAATTGCTGAAACTTTTAATAAAGAAGTTGGGCAAAGTTTCAGATGAATCGTTTGAGCCATGGCCACAGACGCTGATTTGTTCATGCTCATGCCTACGATCAATTTATAAAATGCATTGCATCTTTCTCGTTATAAAGAAAGGCCCTGGGCTTTGGCAATGATTGAAATTGAAAGAGAATTTGGGGGATTTTGGATCAAGTGTTGTGGCTCTTGCGCATATCAAAACAAATCGTTGGAAACAGAGTTAATATTGGATTAAAAAAATGTCCCCGGCAGTTGACTTTACATAATGAAAAGCTTTGTCTAGCATGTAAGAAATGCAGTCTTTGGGTAGGCTGGTCTCGTTCCCTTGCTTCCCCCTTCTCGCTTTCATTTAGAAGCTGCTGTACTGTTGTAATGATCTAACATATTGCGTACTTTTAAATTATAAAATGTAACGAAGCATAACTCCTAATACAACATAATATTGTGTTTCAGCTAGCTACAAGCACCAAAGGCAACACTGCAAATGTCCTCGTAGTATCCTGTTAGGTGGGGTTCTGCCTGTTTTTTGTCCTGTCACATACAGAATAAACAACAGCAAAGATGGCCTGTGACCTGATGCCCCCAGCCCCAGATCAGGACCCACACACTGCCGGGGTGGGAGAGGACCAGTGGCAGTGAAGTGGTGAAAGGTGGGGAGACTGTGAACTGGAAAATGAGACCCCATGGGCCACATCTGGCCAGCTGCTCTCCATGCCTGTCCTAATTTGATTGGCATCCATCTGTCTCGAGAGGAGTGCGCCTTCGGGGGTGAAGTCAAACCGTTGGAAAGTTGCAGCACCTGGTTCCGGTTTCCGCCGGCAGGAATGGCGGACCTGTTTTCCATCCCTCTGACCTTCGTGAGGAATTTGGCGGTTGCTAGGGGAGTAAATGGCAACCCCCTACCCTCTCCGGGGGTTACGGAGAGGGGCCGCTGGCCCGCGATGCCCCCAGACCCACTCCGACTGTTTACGGAGTGGGGGGAGCTTGGGCTGAAAAGCACTTACGAGGGCCAGGACTCCCGGACGCTAATCTGCATGGCGGGGATTTCCATGGTTAAAGAAGATAATTAGGCTTAAATCTATGGACATACTTCAGAAGGAGGGGAAGAAGCGCTGTTTACTGCTGAGAAATCTATGCTGCTGAGGGAGAGGAGTTAAAGGCTGTATATCATCTGGAAGAAGGATTGATGGGGATGGAGCGATAAGGGAATGGAGTTTTATTTTTCTTCATATGAGTTACTTCGTACCTTCCCAGACGCGATGTCCTGGCTTGTTTGGAGTGAAAGAGAAGCAAAAGACTGTGTGAGTTGAACTTTATAAACTGTTGTTACTGAGCATATTTTTTAAAGATGTGGAGTTGCCGATGAGAAAAGCCCCCCCCCCTAGTCGGACGGAAGGAGTCCTGGACGCGTTCGGAGGATTTATGAGCTGTGACGCACTTTGAATTGGAGCAGCGACCTGAAGCTAAGTTCAGCTATAGGGCAAGGAGATCCATTAATTTACCAAGAGTTTATGGTTTGATGTTTGGGTCTTCTGCCTGGAAAAGCTGTAAATTTTATAAAGATCGTTAATCTTCATGGCTATGAGAGAAAACGAAAGTGATTTGAGCTTTTTAAGATGGCGCTGCTTCGAAGCAACAGGGAGCTCCAGACTAAGAAGATTTATGGGGAGGCTGGACTGATTAACCCACACAGGAGAAAGAACATTTGTGAAACCTTGTTTGATATTTATCTCAGCAGCTGGGAAACAATCGGTTGAAAGTGGAAAACATCTATGTGACTGTAAGGGGAAGATCTGGATTATTATGAACTTGGAGGACGATTTGAACTTTAGAAAAAAGACGGCAGTGGACGGTTGCGAGGAATCCCCAATTTCTTGAAGCATGGGAACCCAAATAAAAAATTCTTTAGATGATTTGGCATAACATTCGGTTTGATTGATATATATATGTGTATAATTTGAAATAATGAATGTGATATAATTGGTTTTAATTGGAAAATTAATAAAATATATTTTTTTAAAAAAGGAAAGTTGCAGCACCTGCCGTGGCCGTAGAGACCGATGCGGGATAAACATATTTTGTTGTAGGTGCGGCAGACGAAGGTATCTTGTTCGGCTGCTACAGGTGCACCCTGGTGTTTATCCTCCCAGCGATCATTCCTCCCCAGATCACTGCTATGGATGCATGACCTGACTGTCCGTCTTCACGCACTGCGGTCGTCTGCAAGAGATTCCTACCTGTCCTAATGCATGCTCAATAATCGATGCTGCAGAATGCTTTGGGTCTATCATGCAATCAAATGTCTCTGGCGAAATATTTGCATAATTGAAACATAACTTTAGCCAAGTCCAAACAGAGAGCAGATACACATGAGGAGCCCTGCTGGCTCAAACCAAAGACCAACATCCTGTTTCCTACCGTGGGGAAGCAGATGCCTGGGGGAAGCCCAGAAGCACGACATGAGTGCAGCAGGCATCTCCTGCTGTTGTTTCTCAGCCACTTTTATTCCAAGGGATGCTGCCTTTGATCCTGGAGGGAACATACAGCCATCATGACTACTCGCCATTGATAAGCCTGTTATCTTTCATTCATTTGCTTAATCCACAACTCATGGAAACAAATGCCATTATTTATGCACTATGAGGATAAGTGCCTTTTTTTTTGTTCGCCTCCAATCTCCCACCATTCAATTCTACTGGATTTGTGCTTGTATTATGAGAGAGAAGGAATATAAGCATGCGTCATTGTATATGTCTGTCCTTTCCCCCCTCATTTGTCTTTTTCTAAACTCAACATGTGCAAATGATGTGACCTTTCTTCTTTGGACAGTTGCTCCAGCTCTGTGACCATTGGATTGTCCTTTTCCCAGATCCTTTTTGAGTGGAGTAAAACTTTCTAAGTGCATCAAATTACTACATTTATTCCTTTACTTAAAAAACAAACAAACAGAATTATGCATTTCCTGGTTCTGGACATGAGATTACAGGGACAAATAGGCACGCCTGGCTTTTGGCTTGTCATCAGAGAAGAGTCAAGAAATTTGACTAGGAACAGAAGGAAGAAAGCAGCAAGCTTAAGAGCCTGTTGGGTCAAGCCAATGGCCCATCTAGTCCAGCATCCTGTTCTCACAGTGGCCACCCAGATGCTCGTGGGAAACCGGCAAGCAGGACAACAATACTCTGCTCACCTGTGGTTTCAAGAAACTGGTATGCAGAAGCATTAATACCTCCAGCTGTGAAAGCTTATCTGCTAAATTTCTGAGAGTGACATTCTAGGCAAGGATTGCCGTTTGCAGAGAATGCTCTCTTTCAGGGTCTTCACGTGGGTAAACAATGCCACAGCTACTCTGTCCCTTCTTGCTGTCAGCGCTCCTTCAAGCTATGAGTCATACCTGCCAACTTGGATTCTTTGGACCTGATCTGAGTCCGCTGTGTTGTTATTAATTTGTGGCTGTGACTCACGTCAGAAGAGATGGCACAAAGGACAGCTGGCTAGTTTTAATCATCCCTCAACATCACTTTTATATCTGGAGCTGCAGCAGCAAGCTAAATGAACGTGTGACATTTCATGAAGAAGCGCAGGTCAGAAAAATATCACTGCAACAAAGACCACATCCCACCCACTGTGGGGAGAGGATACAAGGCAGTGGGATTGCACATGGTTGCTAGAAAAGAAGGGAGGGGAAACTGGAAATTCCAAAGACCAGAAAATGAGACAGAAGCAGGAAGGGACAGTGCATTAAGGGACGGGTGGCGGCGGGGAGAGCAGCTTCTCAGGAGCTTACCTGCAGGCGGTAGGGAGGTGGTGGTTGCAATCTGGCATGGCTGTGGCAAGGTGGTCTTCTGGCTGTGGCACAACTGGGGAAGGTTGTCGTTTCCTCCTTCACCAGATTGCTGACACGTTCACCTGTGGCCAATCACAGGGTTGCTTGGGGGTGCAGCTTAGGAGTGGACCGGAGGGGAAAAGTCTCCCCTCTGGTCCACTCCTTGGCTATAAAAGCCAGCTGCGCCCAAGCCCTAGTCTCGGTTAGTGCTGGCTTCGCCACCTATCCCATGCTTTATGTATAGGTCTGCCTAAGAGGGCAGGCCCTGTGTAACACCTTGCTATGGAAGTACTTGACTGCCGTACTTCATGGGCCCAGGGAGGAAATTGCCTGCAGACAAATTGGGCCCTTCTGGGGTTTTTGCCTACCTCATAGCAATTGTCACAACTTGGTGGTGCTTAAGGCATTGGGTTGGAGCCTTAGTCTGGGTGGACGGGGGCCAGCCAGGAAATCAGGGTATCCCATTAAAGGGATCCCGGGGGTGGTACTTCTGTCCAGACACCCAGATGAGGGTGATGAACTATGGTACCCGCACACTGATGATTTTGGGTGGGAGGGAGGTCACCCTGATTTGATGTACGTCATCCTTAACTGTGATTAGCCCTCAGGGACTCCTGCAGTTCAATGAACCAACTCATTAAGCACAACTCTGACTTCACTCATTGACTAAAAACACTAAAAGGTCGGAACAGCCAGGCTGGTTCGTCTTACAGAAATTCCATTGAAAGCTGGCTGCACAGTTTGCTTCATAATTTTTACTTCCAGAATGTCTGGAGTTTCCCTTCTTATTTTAAAGGAAGCTTGGAGTCTGGGTCCCCTTGCAGGCATGGGCCCTGGTGCAATTGCTCCCGTTGTACTGCTCCAATCTTGCCATGCCTACTGATGCCAGCTTGTTGTCTTTTCAGCACCAGGTCAAAATGTTTCTGTTTGTCCAGGCACCCCAAAACTTAAACCAGTTCTTACAGGGCAGTCGTTTCAAACATTGAAAGGCTCAGTTTCTCTGGTGGCAGTCCATACTGCACATCTTTTAGTGTACTATATTTTATAGTTATCTTTAAAAAAGCAAAAAAGGTCACTCCAAACTTTCATGCAGATGCTTTGATCAGATCCCAGCAACCCTCTCTCATTGGAGAGTCCCTTTGATAATTAATTGATAACAACGTCTACTTGTTACAGAAGCTTCTGTGCTTTAATGAGGAGTGAGGTCCTTTAAACATCTGTAGTCCACAGGATGACCTGTCATAACCTTTCTCAGGCAACTCCTTGCTGAGGTTTGGGACCCAACTCTGAACGCAGGCTGGTGTTATGCAAATTGGTGGGCATGAAAAGAAGTTCACTTATTCTCCATAAAAAGTTCAGTTGGTTAGAGCATGGTGCTGATAATGCACAGGTTGAAAGTTTGATCCCCGTATGGGACAGCTGCATATTCCTGCATTGGAGGGGGTTGGACTAGAGTGGGCATAGGCAAACTTGGCCCCCCAGATGTTTTGGGACTACAACTCCCATCACCCCTAGCTAACAGGACCAGTGGTCAGGGATGATGGGAATTGCAGTCCCCAAACATCTGTAGGGTTGAGTTTTCCTGTGCCTGGACTAGACGATCCTCAGGGTCTCTCCCAACTCAACAGTTCTTATGAGTCTATGAAATACATTTTAAGAATATGTATAGTTGGATTTGACCTAGCTATAGGAAGGCAACATGTTCTGATCCCGCAAAGTGTGATATGCAACAGAAGCAGACTTCTGTGTGTATATCTCTAGTTGGATGAAGACCTAGATATGCATGTGGATGTGGTGTTCACTATTGTGTTACTTGACCAAATTCAGTACCAGCACCAATCAGCTGTCTGGAAGGCCAAGGTTTAGATTTAGTCCCACTACTGACACTGTTGTCAATCATCTTATCAGTACAATGGAAACGTAACAAGAGGACACTGCCTTCTGCCAGATCAGACTATTTTTCCATCTCTCCAAGAGTACCTTGGCTAGAAGAATAAGAACAAGAAGAATAAGAGTTTGAATTTGAAATCCCGCTTTTTCACTACCCTAAGGAGTCTCAAAGTGGCTAACAATCTCCTTTTCCCTTCCTCCCCCACAACAAACACTCTGTGAGGTGAGTGGGGCTGAGAGACTTCAGAGAGAAGTGTGACCAGCCCAAGGCCACACAGCAGCTGCATGTGGAGGAGCGGAGATGCGAACCTGGTTCACCAGCTTATGAATCCACCACTCTTAACCACTACAGCACGCTGGCTCTAGCAGCAATCCATCAGGGTTTGAGGCCGAGATCCTTCCCATCACCACATACCTGTTTCTGTTTGAATGCGTGGCACCTCCAGCTAAAAACAACAATACACCTGAGACTTTTTGTATGTAGCGCTTAAGCTATGCACACTTCTGGATGAGCCTATTGGGAGTCAATCCCAATCTCTGCCTAGCAAGGCCAAGATTCCAGAGGGGTCCAGGGTCTGTTCCTGCGAGACTCAAGATGTGACGGTGATGGTTGTGCCTTTAGAAATATGGATTAATTACACATAGTCTACATCAGGGGTAGTCAACCTTTTAATACCTACCACAATGCATTTTATACCTGCCCACTAATGCATCTTTCTTGATGGCAAAATTTCCTTACTGCCCACCAGTGCTCGATGGAAGGAGGATTCAGCTTGTGCCGTAGAACCCCCTACCGCCCACCTAGAATCCTGAAATGCCCACTAGTGGGCGGTAGGGACCAGGTTGACAACCCCTGGTCTACATAGAGGGAGTGCAGATCCTGCAGCAGGCATTCCCAAACTGCGGCCCTCCAGATGTTTTGGCCTACAACTCCCATGATCCTTGGCTAACAGGACCAGTGGTCAGGGATGATGGGAATTGTAGTCCAAAACATCTGGAGGGCCAAAGTTTGGGGATGCCTGTCCTACAGCAGAGTCGAGAAGGGTTTATTCCCCACAGTAGTGCAGCACTGCAGTCCAAGGCGTCTCTCCCAGCCGGCCTTCAGCCAGCCAAGATCATTCTGCCCTTTTTTCAGCTTTTCCAAGCCTCTTGCCAAAGGCCCCAAACTCTTCCTGTGACATCACACCCTGGCAACCTTCCAAATCCCCTGTCTCTGTTCATATCAGGGCAGGGGAGAAGGACATTGCCAATGGCCCTCAATGGCCCTGTGTTGTTCCTTAATGGCCCTAGCTTGGCCAGGCCATTTTGCATAGGCAAGCCTAGGAATTCCTCTGCAGCTTGTATTTCCCCTTCATATCCCAAATAATCAAAATCCTATCATTTAAAAATTTATTAGGTTTAGAGGTCCCACCCCCCCAAAAAATCATAACAACGTATATAAACAGTGCTTTTTTCTGTACCCCTAAACATTTTGTGAATCTACATTTGGTCTCATTGAGGGGCAGTATTTTTCAATATGAGTAGGAGAATGAGAGTACCCCTAAACATTTTTAAGGAAGAAAATACACACTATACATAACCTCCCTGCAACCAAAACAGAATAAAAGCTCAATAAGTAGTGGACTTTATCTAACCTACCTGCAAACTTTGTGCAAACAAATCAAAATAGGTTGTCTGAAAGTGACCTGAGTCTGACCATAGATGAGTTAGAAGTCATTGTTGGGTCATCTCACCAACAGTGACAGCAGCAAAGAAGTCATTTCCCCGTACAGCCTCATGGCGTCTAGTGGAGCCCATCTCAGTATAGTCCTGTGGTCAGATATAAAGTAGAATTGAACAGTATCCTAAAGTACAAGGGAGATTTTGCCTGTGATTTCCAGTGACGCCTGTGCTGGGAAGTATACAGTGTAGCTCTGCTCATAAGCTCGACCAAATGCGGTAACTCAAGCAAGAATTTGGCATGGATATCAAAAACCTCTCTTGGGGAAAAACGCTATGGGAAATTAAGAGATAACTACCCTGAGTCAGGACCTTACATTTTATGTCCTCTGATGACCGTCAAAGGGAGCAATTGAGAATGTAAGCTAAACAAGTGTTTACTTCAGAAAGACAAGTGCAAAGAAAGCATTCAGATGAGATCAAAAGGAAAACTTGAGAAAAAATGAACTTAGTGATAAGAAAATAGGCAGGAAGACAATCAAATATATACAAACACCAGCAGTGAAAGGGAAATGCCTGCCCAACAGAAGATGAGAGGGTCATGCAAATGTAACAGCAGAATTAAATCAAATGAGAACATTAACTATGATTTCAAGTCCACACTTCCCAGGGGCTGAAAAGTGAGTTGTATTAGTTTCAGGTGTTTGCCAGGACACCTGGGGGGTTAAAATGGGGAGGGTGGAAAGGGGTGCACACACAAGCCCTGCTTCCAACATCCTTGCGCTTGTGTGTCATCTTCAGACCTTTAGCATGATCTGGAAGCCTCTCCATGGTTTGCAACCCTGCCTCGTCAGGGTTCCCGACAGTGGAGAGGCTTCTATGTGCGCTGTAATGACTAAGTCCTCATATCCACAACAGAATCATAGAATTGGAAGGGTTCCAGAGAGTCTAGCCCAATGCAATGCAGGAATCACAGCTAAATCTCATTGATTGAAGTGGAAGCAGAAGCACTGCATACATATTTTAAATGCATGCAGAGCTGTTCCTTCCATTGCTACGGTTACGGATGAGATCCCGACGCATGCCGACAAAAATCGGGTGTGGAAATAATGCAGAGTGGCGATGCATTTTTTGGAAAGATACAAGTTTCCTCACTGGATCAGACTAAAGGCCTACCTACTTTACATCTCTGAGAAGCTTGCAAGCTGGGCATGAGCAAACTCTCTGGGATCCATCTGTGATGAAGGGGCAGGGAATGCTCAGAACCTGACACTTAATTTATGGCTCGCCTGTTAGGAATTCATATACAAACACAAACTAGCATCACTTGCCTGCCATTTTTCAAATATGACTAATGGTTTTGAGAACCTCTGCTTGAAGCTCTGATAGATGCCTGGTGTTTCAGAAGAGATTGTCTGGGTTGGTTAAAACACAGCTCTGTCAAGGCCACCCGCCATATATCATCCCCCCCCCACATCGAGGCATCATTCCAAAGAGGTGTACACTACATCATTGTTCATGCTTGCCATTAACTAACCACTATCGTGAAGCAATATTTTCTTTCATGCGCTCCAGGTCACACCAGCATGTGAAAGACTGGTTGTGCCGGAAGAGCCACCTTTAAACAGATTGCGGTAGATTTCACGGTAGATTGCGGTAGATTTCATCATATCTACTACTGTGGGCAAGAATCCTGTAGCAGAAATGGAGTGGCCCTCATAGTCAACAAAAGAGTGGCAAAAGCTGTAATGGGATACAATCTCAAAAATGACAGAATGATCTCGATACGAATCCAAGGCAGACCTTTTAACATCACAGTAATCCAAGTTTATGCACCAACTACCGGTGCTGAAGAAAGTGAAATTGACCAATTCTATGAAGACCTACAACACCTTCTAGAAATGACACCAAAGAAGGATGTTCTTCTCATTACAGGGGACTGGAATGCTAAAGTAGGGAATCAAGAGATAAAAGGAACAACTGGCAAGTTTGGCCTTGGAGTTCAAAATGAAGCAGGGCAAAGGCTAATAGAGTTCTGTCAAGAGAACAAACTGGTCATCACAAACACTCTTTTCCAACAACACAAGAGACGACTCTACACATGGATATCACCAAATGGACAGCATCGAAATCAGATTGATTATATTCTCTGCAGCCAAAGATGGAGAAGCTCTATACAGTCAGCAAAAACAAGACCTGGAGCTGACTGTAACTCAGATCATCAGCTTCTTATAGCAAAATTCCAGCTTAAACTGAAGAAAGTAGGAAAAACCACTGGGCCAGTAAGATACAATCTGAATCAAATCCCTTATGAATACACAGTGGAAGTGAGGAACAGGTTTAAGGATTTAGATTTGGTGGACAGAGTGCCTGAAGAACTATGGATGGAGGCTCGTAACATTATACAGGAGGCAGCAATGAAAACCATCCCAAGGAAAAGGAAATGCAAGAAAGCAAAATGGCTGTCCAACGAGGCCTTACAAATAGCGGAGGAGAGGAGGCAAGCAAAATGCAAGGGAGATAGGGAAAGATACAGGAAACTGAATGCAGATTTCCAAAAAACAGCAAGGAGAGACAAGAGGGTCTTCTTAAATGAGCAATGCAAAGAAATAGAGGAAAACAATAGAATGGGGAAAACCAGAGATCTGTTCAAGAAAATTGGAGATATGAAAGGAACATTTCGTACAAAGATTAACATAATCAAGGACAAAAGTGGTAAGGACCTAACAGAAGCAGAAGACATCAAGAAGAGGTGGCAAGAATACACAGAGGAATTATACCAGAAAGATATGGAGGTCTCGTACACCTCAGGTAGTGTGGTTGCTGACCTTGAGCCAGACATCTTGGAGAGTGAAGTCAAATGGGCCTTAGAAAGCACTGCTAATAACAAGGCCAGTGGAAGTGATGATATTCCAGCTGAACTGTTTAAAATTTTAAAAGATGATGCTGTTAAGGTGCTACACCCAATATGCCAGCAAGTTTGGAAAACTCAGCAATGGCCAGAGGATTGGAGAAGATCAGTCTACATCCCAATTCCAAAGAAGGGCAGTGCCAAAGAATGCTGCAACTACCGCACAATTGCGCTCATTTCACACGCTAGCAAGGTTATGCTTAAAATTCTACAAGGCAGGCTTAGGCAGTATGTGGACCGAGAACTCCCAGAAGTGCAAGCTGGATTTCGAAAGGGCAGAGGAACCAGAGACCAAATTGCAAACATGCGCTGGATTATGGAGAAAGCTAGAGAGTTCCAGAAAAACGTCTACTTCTGCTTCATTGACTATGCAAAAGCCTTTGACTGTGTCGACCACAGCAAACTATGGCAAGTTCTTAAAGAAATGGGAGTGCCTGATCACCTCATCTGTCTCCTGAGAAATCTCTATGTGGGACAAGAAGCTACAGTTAGAACTGGATATGGAACAACTGAGTGGTTCAAAATTGGGAAAGGAGTACGACAAGGTTGTATATTGTCTCCCTGCTTATTTAACTTATATGCAGAATTCATCATGCGAAAGGCTGGACTAGATGAATCCCAAGCCGGAATTAAGATTGCCGGAAGAAATATCAACAACCTCAGATATGCAGATGACACAACCTTGATGGCAGAAAGTGAGGAGGAATTAAATAACCTTTTAATGAGGGTGAAAGAGGAGAGCGCAAAATATGGTCTGAAGCTCAACATCAAAAAACCCAAGATCATGGCCACTGGACCCATCACCTCCTGGCAAATAGAAGGGGAAGAAATGGAGGCAGTGAGAGATTTTACTTTCTTGGGCTCCTTGATCACTGCAGATGGTGACAGCAGTCACGAAATTAAAAGACGCCTGCTTCTTGGGAGAAAAGCAATGACAAACCTAGACAGCATCTTAAAAAGCAGAGACATCACCTTGCCTACAAAGGTCCGTATAGTTAAAGCTATGGTTTTCCCAGTAGTGATGTATGGAAGTGAGAGCTGGACCATAAAGAAGGCTGATCACCGAAGAATTGATGCTTTTGAATTATGGTGCTGGAGAAGACTCTTGAGAGTCCCATGGACTGCAAGAAGATCAAACCTATCCATTCTTAAGGAAATCAGCCCTGTGTGCTCCCTGGAAGGACAGATCGTGAAGCTGAGGCTCCAATACTTTGGCCACCTCATGAGAAGAGAAGAATCCTTGGAAAAGACCCTGATGTTGGGAAAGATGGAGGGCACTAGGAGAAGGGGACGACAGAGGACAAGATGGTTGGACAGTGTTCTCGAAGCTACGAACATGAGTTTGACCAAACTGCGGGAGGTAGTGCAAGACAGGAGTGCCTGGCGTGCTATGGTCCATGGGGTCACGAAGAGTCGGACACGACTAAACGACTAAACAACAACAAGATTTCACGGTGTGCCTGGCATCTGCTTCTGCAAAAGGTCATTTTCATGGCAAGAGTTCAATTTGTGCCACTCTTGCTCATACTAAGGCACATAAGCGCAAAACGCAGGTGTAATGGTCTTTGTCTGACAAGGTTTAATTTCCAGGCTCTTGCTTAAAATCTAGCACAGTGCTTCTCTCAAACAGTTTATGGCCAATGTATATGCAATGTAGACGTAACGAAGTATGCAAATGTTGTTCTACAAGGGAAAGCTTTTTGCAGGCAAAGTAGTTCAGTCCAGTTTGGACAGCAAATGGGACCTGCAAACAAAAAACTGCAGCATATCCTTACCTCCTATAAGGCGTCTCCCATTCTTGGTTTTAACATGACGAGGAGAGCTGTGGGCCCCTAGGGCTTTGACTGCTAGTCCTAGCAAGAGGATCCCCATGCTTGTGTGGATTTATGAGCTGCATCTGTAGGAACACATTATTGTAGCAGATGTGTAAGCAGTTCTTTAAATACTCATTCAAATTGCTGTCTCTAAGTGATTCTCGTCTTCACAGGGCAGCTGATTTCATCTAAGGAAAATATCAATATTTATGTTGGAACATGCCAAGAACTATTTAAACCATACAGCAAAATTAAGGTGATTGGCAGAATGATGAAAGGCAGGTGGATAGCTGGTGGTTATTATCTTGCAATAGTTCATCACTCTGGGGCCCGGGCCTGGAGGGGATCAGTTTATTTATAGATCATATTATGTGATGGATTTAGATCACTTGAGCTTCATCACTCTTAGTCAAACAATTTTGGGTATTGTGTATGGTACTACATTAAGAGATTCCTACAAACTGCACCTCATTAGTCCTTTTTCAGTTTTGGGCTGAGGAATGAAGGAAGAAAAATACTTTAGGTTTGAAACACATTGAATGGCTCCTTTCGAAGATAGGGTTGCCAGACTCAATAGAGGACAGGACTTCTGTGCCTTTAATTTCCCTGCTCTCTTTTGAGTCTGGAAACCTTAAAGAGAAACCAGCAGCCCCTTTGCTTGGAAATTAAACAAAGGGTCTGCTGGTTTCTCTTTAAGGTTTCCAGACTCAAAAGAGAGCAGGGAAATTAAAGGCACAGAAGTCCTGTCCTCTATTGAGTCTGGCAACCCTATTTGAAGAAGAGAGATTTACACGGGGCTTTGTTCAAATAACCATTTATGATAGGAGAAGGATAGAGAGAAGTAAGAACAGGCATTAGAAGACACATCCTGGTGTCAAACAATGCTGTGAAACAGCCAGAAGGTCTCAACACCTAAAAGAAAAAGAAAAAAACTGGCTAAGATCAGGAAGCAATTAATTAACTAAAGGCTATAAAATGGGACACATTTTGAGCTCTTGTTGATAAAACGTGCTATTTGCAGAATTCACACATTATTCACAAGCGGTGTATTTTCAATGTCATTTTTAATTGAATATGGGCCTCACTTAGGGCACTGCTAAATGGGCAGTTTTTATGCTTCAAGAAGGGCTGGGGGAACTATGGCTCTCCCGATGTGGTTAGTCTCCAGCTCTTGATGGCCACAGCCAGCACAGCTGGTGGGAACTGCAATGAACAACATCTGGAGGAACCAGAGTTTCCACCACAGACTGACGGCCTTCAGCTTTACACAATCCCCTCTTGTCTCCTTGCTGGGATGACAGCTGTTTGCTTTGTGCTGCTGAGGTTAAAGCAAACATACTCACCAAGAGACAGATCACTCCTGTGAGTTTCTCCTGCTACGGTATATATAACCTTGTGCATGAATGAAAAGTGCCATAGCAAAGAGCGAATCTTCCCACTTAGCTGTTTACAGCCTTGTTAAGAGGCGCTGTGAATTCCACTCCTGAATCACATGCCCTGGGGGAATGATTATTGGTGACGGCAGAATGACCTTTAAAGCTCCATGTGAGCCTGGCAAAAAAGACACAGGCTTGTTAGTTCAGTATTAAGAACTAAAAGCATTTATCCTCTGCAATTAGTGGGCATCAGAATGTGCTGGGCAACAGCTTCATTGTGCAGAAGTAGTTAGAAATACCTAATTGTTCAGCAAAGTGCAACAGGGCAAATGAATTATCTTGAATTACCATGGGTGTGGGTTTTCCCACTGTGCAAGAATTGAGGGGTGGTTTAATGGACTGGCAGGTGTCTGGTTTCATTCAGAAATGCAGTCTTTATCCTCTAGGGGTGCGGCCCATCGCAGACTATTAGATTATAGGAGGGCAAGTGTTATAATACAGCTTGGCATGATAAAGTCACTGTTCTATCTGTCAGTAGCACCTTAAAGACCAACTAAGTTTTTATTTTGGTATGAGCTTTCGTGTGCATGCACACTTCGTCAGATACACTTGAAGCAGAAGCAACCAGACCCTTATATATATTCAGAGGGTGGGGGGGGGGAATGGGTGATGGGCTGTAAGAGTGGTAAACCTGTTGATGGCTGTTAACGACTGCTGATTACTGCAATAGGACCTGCGGGGGAAAAACAAGGGCTGAGGCTAAAGAAAGCTTGATCATGCATAATGAGATAAGAATCCTATGTCTTTATTCATCCCAGGTGGCTCTGTGGTTTTAAGCTTGGTAATGATTTCCAATTCAGCAATTTCTCTTTCCAGTCTGTTTCTGAAATTTTTCTGTAATAAAACAGCTGCTTTGAGATCTTGTATAGAATGTCCTGGAAGATTGAAGTGTTCTCCTACTGGTTTCTCTGTCTTGTGGTTCCTGATGTCAGATTTATGTCCATTTATCCTTTGGCGTGGGATTTGGCCTGTTTGTCCAATATAGAGAGCTGAAGGGCACTGTTGGCATTTGATGGCATACACAATGTTAGAAGATGAGCAATTAAATAGTCCTGTGATGGTATGGTGGATGTTGTTGGGGCCAGTAATGGTGTTGTCTGGGTGTATGTGGCAGCAAAGTTGGCATCTGGGTTTATTGCAGGCTCTGGTACCAGTGTCCATGTTAAGTCTGGTGGTTGTATTATTGTGGGTGAGGAGTTGTTTAAGATTGGGTGGCTGTCTGTAGGCAATGAAAGGTCTTCCTCCCAGAGCTTGAGAAAGGGAGCTGTCATTGTCCAGGAGAGGCTGTAGATCTCTGATGATGCGTTGTACTGTTTTAACTTGGGAGCTGTATGTGATGACTAGTGGTGTTCTGTTATGTCCATAAGCTTTAATTAGCTTGTGTTTAAGTAAACAAAGTTACCGGTCCAGTCGCGCTTCCGGACGTAAATCTTCCCTTTCAGCAGAGCTTTTTAGCACAGCGGCAAAGAGTAAGGTGAGTCAGCAAGAGTTGTAAATGCAGGAACTCTGGAGCAGGTTGCAAACTCAAAAGCTTTATTTAGAAAAAACGTAGCCTGGAGATAAGGCAGACATCCTTCATCTCTGGCCAAGTAAAAACTTAAACAAATCTGTGCCTCAGTGCACAAACTTGAGGCATCACTCCTACACACAGCAACCCAAACTAAGAGATAACACTACTGAGAGAAAAAACGCTCCTAAGAGAGAGAATACATGCAAGGAACTGACTACTTATACAGGCTGTCTTACATTCCTGGATGCTTAATTAGGTTCAGCTGCTCAGTGTTCAGAGCGATTAGTGTAACTTGACCCTTTAATACCAACATGTTATTTTCTTTTTTGGGTCTGTCCTGCAGCAGGTTCTCTCTAGGTATCAGTCTGGCTCTGTTGATCTGTTGTTTAACTTCATCAGGTGGATATTTTAGTTCTAAAAAGGTTTGCTGTAGATCTCTTAGGTGAGATTCTCTGTCTGTAGAGTTGGAACAAATGCGGTTGTAACGTAGGGCCTGGCTGTATACGATGGATTGTTTGGTATGTTTGGGATGGTAGCTAGAAGCATGTAGATATGTTTGTCGGTCAGTTGGTTTTCTGTATAAGGTGGTGTCTATACGTCCATCCTGTATTTTTATAGTAGTGTCCAAAAATGTATTTCTTGCATAGATTGCTTCATTGTTAGGTTGATGGTGGGGTGAAAGTCATTGAATGTCTGGTGGAAGGTTTCCAGGGTCTGTTGTCCATGTGTCCAGATAATAAAAATATCGTCAATGTATCATAGGTACAAGAGAGGTTTGAGTGGGTAGGAGTTCAGGAAACGTTGTTCTAAATCTGCAAACCAGGAATTTTTTTATTTTGCTTCGACTCAGACAAACACGGCTACCTACCTGTAACTTGTTCTATCTGTGTTTAAGACATATGTGTTCATAACGCTGGAAATGTGCTCCCCTATGGAAGGACAATTAAGAAAGTAAGAAGAGCCCTGTTGGGTCAGACCAAAGGCCCATCTATTTTCTTTCTTTTTCTTTTTCTTTATTAAATTTACATACCACCCTTCATTACAAAATCTCAGGGCAATTCACAGGACAAAATACAGGATAAAAACACAAGTGATTAATTAAAACAAACAAACAAAAAACAATAACCCCTGCTTCCCACAGGCACATTTAAAAGGCTGTAGAATATTAATCAGCCAATGGCCTGGTTGAAAAGGAGTATTTTTGCCTGGTGCCTAAAATATATATAATGAAGGCACTAGGCAAACCTCCCTAAGGAGAACATTCCACAAACAGGGAGCCACTACCGAAAAGGCCCATTCTCGTGTTGCTACCCTCCGGACCTCACATAGTTCAGCATCCTGTTCTCACAAATGGCCAAGCAGATTCCTATGAGTATCCCACAGGTAGGATTCCCTTGTGTGCAACAAAACTCTCCCAAGCAAAGGTTACTCAAAGGTATACTACTTCTGATGAAAGTCTTGTCCTCCATGAATTTGTCTAAATCCGTTATAAATCCAAACTGGGGCCATTACTACTTCTTGTCACAGTGAATTCCATAATTGGTGTGCTAGGGTTAAATATAAGCTACACATGCTCAAAATGAATCATGCCGTGAGAAGTCCTTATGGCAATTGTGCTTCTAGTGATTTCAGTGTTGCTCCCCATAATTTGGGGAGGAGGGTTATTATTTTGCTTGTTTCTTTGTTGTTAACATCCCTGTTTCTTTGTTTTAAACATCCCCGTGATCCATGGATTAAGAAATTTAATAAATTCAAATATTTAAATAAATATTTAATAAATTTAATTAATTTAAATAAATAAAAATTTAATAAATAATGAAATAACAATAATTTAGGACCCAGTATTTACTATTGGTATTCAGTTTCCTCAGCTCTTCATGACAACTTTCTGAGGTAATTCACCTCTAAGGTAACTTGGCTGGAGGTATATCACCTGGACAAGGACTTCTGTGGACCATAATTCTAGACTTAATCTGTTTCTTGGAATTATAACCTATTAGGATATTTAATAAGACGTTTTCCTTTAGGAAAAGTACTAACGGAACTGCAAGTTGTGCCAGGGTAGCATAATTGGATAAAGAGGCGGCATTTACCGGTAATCCTTTGTTTTGTCAAGTTGCAGCTAGTGCTGTTGCAAACTTTAAATTTATACAATGGCAGGGAACCAAAGGTTCTTCTATTCCGCCTTCCTCATATCCTTAGGCACAATATGCTAAATATAAACCATTCCCACCAGATACTTGTACAATCTTTGCATTAAAGTTCACAGTTAAAATGTTCTATTACTTCTCTGTTCTTCTCCTCCAGCTCCTCCTTCCAGTTTTTTTTTTAAATAAAGAAACACATCTTTCCATGCAACGGATTTGATGAAATGCAGAGATCACCAGTACAGGACTATAAAAAGAGCCCTGCTAAATTAGGCCAAAGGCCTATGGAATCCATCATCTTGTTTTCCACAGTAACAAAGCCACATAGAGGGCATCCTGTTATTCAGAAGCTTAGTGCGTCAGACTCAGGAGGTAATATACAGCCAGCAGTAGCCTTATCCCTGTCCCTGAATTAGTCTAATCCCCCTTTCAAAGCCATCACCACATCTTGTGGCAACAAATCCCATAGTTAGACTATGCTCTGTGAAAAGAAGTCTATTTGGAATCTCCCAACATTCAACTTCATTAGGTGACCCTGGTTTCTAGGATCACAAGAGAGGAAGGGAAATACCTCTCTTTCCACTTTCTTTATGACCTGTGCACAGCTCTTATCATAACCCCACATTACAGTACTCACATCTCACCCCCCAACTAAATAGTTCCATAAATTGAAGCTTTTTCTCATGGGGGTGTTGCTGCAGTCCTGTGCTCACTTTGGTTGCCCTTTTCCAACTGTACAGCTCACCACCAGAACTGGGCCCAGTATCCCAAATGTTGTTGCAGCATAGACTTTTATAAAGTCACAGTGACATTTTATTTTTGATCCCTTTTTGTAATGATCCCTAACCTCGAATACACCCTTTTCACCTAGAGCTTTGTCCCTTTGCCACTATTACTTGCCAGACCCGCTTTCTGAAAATGTCAGTTCTGGCATGGGTATCTGCCATATATCTTCCTTAGTGAAAACAGATGCAAAAAATATAAATAAATAAAATCAAAATAAAATAAAATCCAGCTTTTAAGCACATCTTTAACTGCCTCATTATTCCTAGTTGTTTTCTTGCTTCTGAGATATTTTTTAATAAAGAAATATTGTCGGTCTTAACGTTTTTAGCAATATGCTCCTTGATTTCTTTCTTTCTTTCTGCTTATTGTCACTAAAAGAAAGAAATAAAGTATTCATTCTTTATAAGGTAAAATTAAAATTACATTGACCAGTGGTTTTTCATTGTTAAGACTATGTAAACTGCTTTCAACTCTTCTGCTGAAGTAGACCTGAAGTCTCGGATGTGTTTAGAATTGTTTCAGCTCTCTCATAAAATATGGACAATTTATTTGGCATATTTTTTAGAGCTATGGTCTGCTAGGCATTTCACACAGAGAGTCTGGAGTATATATAAATATTTAAAATAAAACAAAGTAAGTATGTTTACTTTGCACTATATTATTTTAGTAATGTGTCTGATTCCAAGCACTGGCTTGCATATTTAATAGTTTGGAGTAGTGCCCCAGCTTCAGTTATTTAGGCTATTCCTTGTCTAGAGCTTAATTGCCAGCATTTCCTTTGTCAAGGTGGTTCATGTTACAGGTAGGTAGCCATGTTGGTCTGATGCAGTCAAAACAAAATAAAAAAATCCTTCCAGTAGCACCTTAGAGACCAACTAAGTTGTCATGCACACTTCTTCAGATACACTGAAACAGAAGTCACCAGAAGTCAGAGGGTGGGGAGGGGTATTACTCAGAAGGGTGGTGGGAATGGGTGATTGGCTGATAGGAGTGGTAAACCTGTTGATGACTGTTAACGGCTGTTAACTTAGTTGGTCTCTAAGGTGCTACTGGAAGGATTTTATAAAAAAAAAAAAATTTGAAGGCGGTTCATGACGTTGTTGTCTGCTTGGTTGGTCCAGGGTAAAGCCTGAATGACTGGAACATAAATGATGTCTTCCGGAAGACAATAACAAGGCTTCTCTCTGGCTGCCGTTTCCCCACCTGGCACAACAGTAGGCTATCCTTATTTGATGCTAGGTGACAAAGTAGCTTTTCACTCTGAGATAAGGCAAGGGTAGCACTGACAAGCTGACTCCATGAATTGCATCACTTTGATTTTGAGCGGAAGGAGAGCTTGTATTTAGTAGAGATTGTTGCTGGTTGAAGGAGCCTGAAGCACACCTTGTTATCCTGCACTCAGGGGTTGGCTATTATTTTCCTGTGGCCTTGTTTGCACATCAGGTAAGCCAAACTATGACTTTCTAGGACCTTGTGAATATGTGGGTTTCTGAACCAAGCTTCTCCCCGGTCTATTCTGCTGAGTTAATCCAAGGTTAGCGGGTCATCTGTGATTCAACTCTCTCCCCACTAACCATGAGCTGTAGACAAAACCAAACATGGCTTAGCTCAGCACAACACTAGAGCAAAAAGTTGCAAGCTCCTCTCTGTGAACCCATGTTTGCCTGGTCCTCTTAAACCAGGGGTGTCCAACAGGTCCATCACGATCTACTGGTAGATCCCCGGGAGGTTTTGGTAGATTGTGGTAGATTGCTGGGTGCCTTTCCTTAGCATTGGTAAAATAGAATGCGGCCTGCCCCCTCGCCCCACCCTCCATTGTTGCATGATCTGCAGAGCGGAAGACGGAGTTTACTCAGTGAGGCTGTTTGTTTCCCCAGCGATCTGTTGGAGCTTTCCTCCTCCCTAAGAAAAGCTCAACAACTTTGCCCTGAACCCCCCAAAAGGGGGTAGATCACTGCCAGTTTTCAATTCTGTGAGTAGATCACAGTCTCTTGGGAGTTGGCCACCCCTGTCTTAAACCATAGCTTGATTTCCCCTGAAGTACAAACCAAGGAGGCTTACACAAATTAAAAGCACACAGATAAAATTCAAAAAACCCCTATATATAGATTTATGACAATCATTCAAAAGTAACTAAACTCTAATAGAATTGAAACAATATATATATAAAATCTATTGAAATCTATTAAAAAAACAGCACAGCATTATTAAGACCTTTTCCTTTTTTTAAAAAAAAAAAAACCTGTCAGAATATGGCTGCTGGCACATAATTTGAATCCTTTGCATATTACATTAGTACTCCATTTTCAAGGGCTGTTTATTATAAGCTCAAAGGCAAAAAAATTAGAACAGCCATTTGTTACTTTTGCACACCTTTGGGTGAAGCATGTTTAGATCTAGCTTGCTGGTACTCAAGAGACTCAGGGAAATGCTAGCCAGCAGTCCTAAAGAGACCCAGAACCTAAGTAAGCAGCAGTACTCACGAGACTCAGAAGAATACTGTGCTTTTTAATTGGATGCATATAGATGCCTTTCTTTGAGACTATACTTTGAATAATAAGTACAATTATTCAGTGAGTGAGTGCATTTTGCTTTGGTACAGAAGCATAATACGTGCTGTGAAAAGAAGGATGAAGTAAAAAAAAAAAGAGTGGGGGTGGGGGCAAAAGGGCTCTATTGTACATTGAGCGAGCCAAGGCATGACTACCACATTACTTTTGCCTAGTAACAGCTCTGAAACCAAAATAATGAAGCATGTTGCCAAGAATCTTGTCTGGATGCTGTTCTGTTTTGCTTGTGAGGACACAAAGAACATAACTTTAACTATTACATTTGTTGGCTGAGGGGTTATATAACTTGATGGCATTTCAATGTGTGTCTGCTTAACCCTTTTGAGGATGTCAGCTGTTATTCCAGTTTGAGGCTGAATCGCACCTCAGTCCTTCATGCTCCTCAGAAAGGCTGAAGTGGAGAACTTTAATGAATGGAGACCAGGCCTGCCACTGTTGGCCTTGCAAACAACTTTGGACTCCCAACTTTCAAGCTGTAGTTACACACACAGTAGACTAAAGCCACCCAGTAATCAATTGCCTCACAAAGTGAGCCCGCCAAATGGACTTGTAGAACTGCTTTCTACAACCACCAATAAAATTTTGCAAAGATGTGTAACAAGAAATAAGTATCAGGTTTTTCTTTTTTTTTGAATAACAGAGCTCCTTCTCTCGGAGATCCTGGTTCAACATAGTTTCTTTTCCTTTCTTTTGCCAAATAATATTTTATTAATTTTACAATGCATTTGTCACAATCATCACATTTTTTTTCACATTTTCTTCTTTCGGCTTTTTACAGCCTTGTTTTCCATCCTCCCCTTCTAATGATTCTCTGACATTAAATCTAACCTCTATACTGTACCTATGAAACCTGTTTAATGTCGTACAATAAGAATGTGGATCAATTTAGACTTGTTAGACACTTAACCTGAAGGTCTACAATAAGCATCCCCAAACTTCGGCCCTCCAGATGTTTTGGACTACAATTCCCATCTTCCCCAACCACTAGTCCTGTTAGCTAGGGATCATGGGAGTTGTAGGCCAAAACATCTGGAGGGCTGCAGTTTGGAGATGCCTGGTCTACAAGCAATTAATATAAATACACTGTACCATAAATCAAAACAACTCCCATAACAGCCATTGGAAGCTTTGGCAGCACACCAGCAACAACAAAAAGTAGGTACAGAAAACACCATGTTGACTTTGGTGGGGAGAGCAGTCCACAGGCAGGGAACCACAACTGAAAAGGCCCACTCCCTTGTCACTACTCCCTGAACCCCCCCTGGGGGCGGGAAACTGCTATGAGAATACTTTCTGTAGCCTAAATATGGCAGATACAATCATATCTGTTTGTTGTGCTTCCCTTGCAAACTTTCCTTCCTCAACACAGGAAAGCCAGGGACTATGCAGGTGGGGCCAACACATGTGGAGATGTTGCAGGTGTGGCTTGAGCAGCCTTTGCAACTGGAAGACAGCTTACCTCCCGGGACATCCTGTTACCTCCGCACACTGCTGGCTCTGTCTCCCTCAGTGGAGAGTCACCTACCAGCACCACACGTCTTTTCCTCCTCTGGAGATTGGCAGGAGTTGTTTTGTACACTGTACTTTCCACAGCCACCTTGGTGCATTCTGAGGTCTGCAACTGCTGCCCTTGCTCCCTGGTGTCTGAGATGAGGGCATGGAATTGATTTTGCAGCTCTAGTGACACAGCATGGCTCCTGAATGTCCTGCTTCTGTGTGTCACGTTCCTCCAGGGCTCCGTCTCCGGAAATGGGCTATCTTCTAGGGGCACCCCACCTGTGCTGCTGTTCCAGGACGGTATACTCTGCTCCATCAAGAAATTCCTCACCTTGCCTGATAGCTCAAAGTGTGGATAGTTGGGCCTCAGGTTGCTGTACCTCCTCTTCCAGCAAGGCAAGCAGCTTGCACTTGCTGCAGGTGTAGTTTTGCATATTGTGAGGCTGGAGGACAAAAATGGCACAGGAGTTGCAGGCAACTGCAGCAGCTCCCTTGCCATCCATGCCTCTGGGTCCTACCACATGCCACTGTGGGACAGCACTCCACCCCAACCCCAACCCCTCAAAATGCCCTTGCAAATGCCGCTGTTTACAAGTTCTGGTCATGAGCTCCCAGAGGCTGCAACCACCTAAATAGGACTGCTTCTGGCTGGTAATATATTGGCATATATTAGATCTGACTTACCTATAATGTATGAATGAGCTTTTGAGTTGCCACTTAATATTAGATGGAAATTAGCTTTCATGTGCATAGCCAACTTTTTTCACATGTGGTACTTACTGGCCTTTTCTAAGGGAATAAGAGTCCTTGTGCAGGAACTAATCTATTTACTCAACGGCATATTTCACCAGCCTATTTTGTTCATTATTAACTAGCAGCAATTTAGAATGTCTGCTGCAGGCATCAACAAATTGTACATGGGAAATAAATGTTTGGAATTTGATTGTCCCAAATGGAGCTTGGTATTCCATTAACAATGTCCCTGTAAACAAATCTCATGTAAGTAATAGAATTGTTCTTGCTGTAAAATCACTCCTTATTCAAGTAGATAAATAAGCTTAAAGGAGGAGTTGTGTGTGTTCAATACAATTGGTACTGTTTTGGTATATGTGGAATAAGTGATGACTTTTTGCTTACAGCAGGGACTCTACAGGCAAATTCCCCCCACCCCATTCTCCCTCTTCTTCTGCCTTTATTGTTACATTTCTTACTCAACCTTCCCTATGAAGTCGCAAGGTGAATTACAATTAAAAATATAATATTAGAATCATTTAAAGCAAATCACAATCAAGAGAATAAGGTGAGCTCTGCAGAGTGAAGGCGTTAATCTGACCATGACAACAGACAGCAAGAAGTGACCTGCCCATGACAACAGACTCACAAAGATTCCCTCCTCGTCACCATCAGTGGGGTATTGCAGATCCACTCTTTGGCAAAGACCAGGTTGAGGTTATGTCTGGCCAAATATGTCATGCCACTCATGTATGGAGACAGCTCTCATGGTTGTCCTGGAGGCCCCGAAGTTCCAAACCAGCCTATCTGAAGCAGCCTCAGAGTGGACTCTGAAGTCCCCCAACACAACCACGATGGATTCTCCATCACCACATCTTGCCAGCTCAGTTAGGGAGGTTCTGGTGTGGGTGGGGAGAGAAGATGGGACACTATACAATATCCCTGTTCTTTCTGATCCAACACCACAAACAACCATTTAAACCCAGACACAGTGGGGATCAGTTTCCTAGCATGAGAGATGGAATTATTTTTTAATGAATGATGGTTACCTGCACCTCTCTGACACTCTGACATGGCATGTCACCAAGTATTCAGGTATTCAGGTAGACGCAGCTGGGTTAGCATAGAGTTACCCAGCTCATCCACCCTAACCTCAGTTATACATGCTCAGTTGGCCCCCTCATCCATGAACAATCTGTGCGTGAGAGATGGTTTATTCTGGTCAGACTTGGTGTTTAACAACAGCAGCAGACTAGGGAATTAACTGTCTAGATCACTAAATTCTGAAATACAGTAGGCAAAACAGTATTTCTACTTTGGTCACTTTGCTTTTGGTCTAGCCTAAGTCTACTGCTGGACCAAAATTGAATTATTCTTGAGAGTCCCATGGACTGCAAGAAGATCAAACCTATCCATTCTTAAGGAAATCAGGCCTGAGTGCTCACTGGAAGCTGAGGCTCCGATACTTTGGCCACCTCATGAGAAGAGAAGACTCCCTGGAAAAGACCCTGATGTTGGGAAAGATTGAGGGCACTGTGAGAAGTTGACGACAGAGGACGAGATGGTTGGACAGTGTTCTCGAAGCTATGAACATGAGTTTGACTAAACTGCGGGAGGCAGTGGAAGACAGGAGTGCCTGGCGTGCTATGGTCCATGGGGTCACGAAGAGTCGGACACGACTAAACAACAACAACAAAGTCTACTGCATGCCAGCCATGTATATACAGACTACTCATAGCAGGGTTTTTGGGGTGTGTTTTTTTGAGATAGCAAGAAGGGCATGGAAAATGCTGACTGGCCAATTGTTTTACATCCTAGTAATAAGTTCCTCCATAGAATTGTTTTGTGATTGTGACAACCAGCCTAGTGATGGAGGAGTGGTGAGTGGCTGCTAAATCATTTGGGGTATAAGAATCTCTCTCTCTCTCTCTCTCTCTCTCCTGTGTGTGTGTGTGAGAGAGAGAGAGAGAGAGAGAGAGAGAGAGAACATGTGGCAATACCTATCAAGATGTCTGTGCACATCTGTGATATACAGAAGGCTCTGTGTTCCTGGCCAGTTTAAAATGAGAAAAATGGCTTCCAAAAACAAACAAAACACTTATGGAATGCACATCACGTACCAGTTCTCCACAGGCTAGTCTTTCATCAGGGTACTGGCAATATCTGTCAATGGCAAGAAAGTTCACATATGATAGTGACAATATTGCTGGAATACTAATAGTTTCTGCCATGTGATTTCATTCTGTCTGCAGCTCCAGTCTCCCTGAATAACCTAGCACCATACAAAAGCAGCATTAGAATCCAGTTAAACTACTAGTTTGAACAATAGCTCTTTTCAAAGGCTTTCTACACATATTAGAATATGGCAAATGCATTTCTCCCCTCCACAGATTCATTTGTCATGAATAAAGGTCTGAAGAGGGCTAATGGCTGAATATGGCTCATTTTAAAAAGTAAGGGGTGCATAATGTACGCAATGAAGTGAGGCATTAAAGGGTGACTAATACCATATATAAGAAAGGAATTAAGTCCAGGTTGATGAATGTATCAAGTAGTAAGGTTTTCTGGGTGGTGTTCAGTGCTAGAACTACCCAGAGTAGACCTACTGAAGTTAATAGACATGTCAAACTTAGGTGCATTAATTACAACAGTCCTACTCTGCCCTGAGTAGGACTTAGTGGAATCACAAGAATCAAAACATTTGTTGAGTTGGAAGGCACTACTGGAATCATCTAGTCTAACCCCCTGCAATGCAGGAATATTTTACCCAACATGGGACTCAAACCCACAACCCTCTTGCGCTCTACCGACTGAGTTGGCTTGGCCATCTGAATTAAAGACAGTTTGATAAGATCCTTGTCCTGTCTTGAATGTGAATGTGTGGTTAAGATTTAGGGGCTGTAGCAAGCTACTACGATTTCTGCGCATTAACCACTCAGTAAATTGAGCCCTGTTTGTGTGTTTGATCTTCTTATGTGTAAATGAACGCACAAGAAGAAGCTGGGACCCAGTGCCAAGCCCTGCCCTCTCCAGCATGTCATCTCTATGCACTCCATGAATTTGAGAACAATGGAAGGAGCCACCCCTATTTGTGGAGGGTCCCCAGGGGTGACCAGTGTGGCAAGTGCACAGAGCTGCCCTCCTGGCAGTGATGTTGCTGCTGCTTACCAGGGCAGGGCAAGGTAGGACAGAGCAGTGTTGTGGTCAGAACATGGCTGAGCACATGGTTCTCTGGAGGCTGCCTCCGCCGAACTGCAGCCAACTCCATGTTGTTTACCACCCTGATTGTGCAGGGGTGCCAGCCTGCCCCCCTGAGCTTCCTCTAGTACCGGTAGTGGAGCTGACCGCTTCAGAACTGTGGATGCCTCTAATATGTACAGAAATGATGCACCACAGAGGTTGGGGCTTGGCAATATGTCCCCACTTCTGTTTGCACAGAACAAAATACAAGACAAAACACAATTAAATGAGTAAAGCAAAACAACAAAGCAATAACCCCCATTCCCACAGGCATAACTTACTCTTCTGCATGAGACTGCAGTGTGTGCACATTGCTACCACCAAACAAGAATGTGCAATGGGGTTTGTGCTTTCTACCCTCCCCATTCCCTACACATCCCTGTGCCTTCCCAAATTGGTTCATCAGTGCACAAGGGGGAGAGGGATAGTTCTATCTGGAAAGCTGATATGCTTGAACAGTAGTAGCTCAGTAGTAGCTCAGCGTTTAATGCCACCCAAAGATGTAACCCTATCATTTGGGCAGCAGTTGATCACAAATAATAAGCTCGAAAAGAGCTGCTATGGTGCTAATTGGGGGGGTCTGTGCCAGGATATTTAGATATTCAGAGTACAGTTTCTGTGTGTGGCTGAGCTTTCCTGTGTGTGGGTGTCAGCCTAATGACAAGCCAGCCTTTCATCTGTCCGTCTTAAATTCAGATGCCCAATTGGCAGAGCAGATGAAAACCAGCATCCGTTTCAGGTGCTTCCTAACCTTTCATTGAGTGATCGCTTGAACAACTGTGTGTTATCCAAGAGTCCCTTCTGATGGCCAGACCTCCTTTTCTAGGCATTGGAAAACTCGTTTGGTCTAATTAGCACTGGGGCAAAATGTTGAGAACAACCTGTCTGTATGGAACTTTGAAAAATAATCTCAAGAGCCCTTGAAGCTCTTTCAGAGTTAATGCTGCTCATCCTGTGATTTCATTTCAAGAAGTACATGCTATTCAAATCAGTTCAATATGGCAGGCTTATTAGTGGCCTTTAGGTAAGCTGCCTGCAGAGTTTAATAATAATAATAATAATAATAATAATAATAATAATAATATATTATTTATACCCCACCCATCTGGCTGGGTTTCCCCAGTTTAATTTTAATTTACGTGGACAAAGGAAAATGCTTCACCTGGTGTCATGGTGATGTCAGGTAATTGACAGCCAGGCGACCACACCCACCTATCAGTGTGGTCTGTGGCCCATTTGACCAGATCCAGTTCCCAGCTAAGCCATGGTTTGGTTTAGTGTGTTGTCTGAACCCCAACTTGAGGTTTGTCTCCTCTAACAAACCACGTGCTGCATACAAAGAACAAACCATGAGCCTACATTCAAATGGGATGCTAAGGCAAACCATAACTTAGTTCACTGCAGAGACAGCAGGACAGCAGGCGCCTGTACACTTGCACATTTGTGCTAAGCCATGGTTTGGCTTGGCATCATGTGTGAACAAGGTCATTGACTCACGTTGAGGACATCACTTTGAAATTTCTGACATTTCTACCAGCTGGTTCTCTAATTAAAAATACAGACTAAAATAAAAAAGCATGGTCTGGAGAAACAAATTGCCCTTGTCTTCTGCTTGGATTGGTTATTTAAATGTTGCCAGAACTATAGTCCCATAGCCAATTCTCTGTCGACTAAAAGCATTCATGTTGACCAGGAACTATGAGCGGAACAGAGTACAGGAAATCAAGCAGGTATTCCCTCAGTAGGTTTTGCTTATGATTAATTTTAAAGGGTGTTCTTTTTTAAGTTGCTGCTAGGCTCGCTTCAAACAAGGTCATGGACCTGTATGCCTTCCTTCTTTTTTGCTTTTTGAAATACTAAACACACCTACTTAAAAGTTCAATGAGACTTACTTCTAGGCAAGTGGGTATAGGACTGCAGACTCAATGTTATGAACCACCCTGAGATCTAGGGATGAAGGACAGTATACAAATTTAATAAAATATATATATGAAAAAATGGGATCATTTTTTTTAATCAGAGATCCACAGGTTTATGAGGGTTGCCAGGCCAGGAGAATCCCAGACTCTGAGTTTTCAGGGCCCCAAACTGATACTATAGGGGTGGCCACTGGCAATGTCACGGGAAGCAGGCCCTGTGCTGCCATTAAGCATGACACAATAAACATTAACCATGTCATTCAAATAAAAGACGCTAAGGGTAACCAATGAGCAAACATGCCAATGAAGAGAAGCAGGGGCAGCACATACCGTTTCACTGCTTGAGGTGCCACCATACCTGCCAAGTTCCGGCCTGAGAAATAAGGGACTGGATCGGAAGTAGCAGACCGGAAGTAGCGCTGCCGCCATTTTGTAACTGGGCGGAGCATGCTCAGAAGTGACTTTTGATGCTGCTCTGCCCTGTTCCAAAATGGCTGCCGCACCAGAAGTCGCGCTGCAGCCATTTTGGAACTGGGCAAAGCAGCATCAAAAGTCGCTTCTGAGCATGCTCCGCCCAGTTCCAAAATGGCCACCACACCAGAATAAACCGGGGAAAAACAAAAAAATTCATTTTTTCAGCTGGGAACAGCTGGAAAAATGGGGGTTTCCCGGGGAATACGGGAAACTTGGCAGCTATGGGTGCCACCACCTACTTGCTCCTGTTGCCACTGCAGCCACTGCCTTCTCTGCCACTGCCAAATACCTTGCCACATTTGGTACTGGCAGGAAAACGCTACCACCATCGGCACCAATTTCAGGAAAGATTGCACCAATCATGGGTGAGATCTCGCCCCAAATGTATGTGATCTTGCCTGAAATCAGTGCTTCTTCTTCTTCTTCTTCTTCTTCTTCTTCTTCTTCTTCTTCTTCTTCTTCTTCTTCTTCTTCTTCTTCTTCTTCTTCTCCTCCTCCTCCTCCTCCTCCTCCTCCTCCTCCTCCTCCTCTGCTGGAGGAGGCAGCAGCAGGGCAAGTGGGGTGCCCATGGGACTGCCACTGGGGAGGGGGCTTCTACCACCTGAGGCAGCAGCACCACCCTCTCTATTGGCTGGGGCAGCTCTACAGAAAAGAACCTTAGCTAAAGGGGGTGCTCTAGGTCTTGCTGAAGTGAGGGCGAGCATTCCTTCTCACCTGCTTACAGAGCCTGGGTAGGGCACGGGCTCTCACTCACCTGGGGATTCAAGCCCTCCCCCTGTCACCTGAGGGTGGGCAGGTAAACCTGGAGACTTCAAGTTGGCCCTGAGGGTCTGGCAAGCCAAAGGTTCCGAGCATGCAAAACTTTATCTACCTTTCACGGGTCTTTGAAAGCAACCCGATGTTCATCAGCAGCTTTGTCTATCTCTAGGTAACAGCACGTCGAAATAATTTCAGCTACGGAATGGGTAAGAAGCCAAAGTCAATAGAAACGAAAACTGAAGCATAATAGGGGAACAACCTTGCTCAGACTAGAAAAGAGATATCACTGTGGTAGCAATGGAAAACTTATAATAGAAATAACACCCCCCCCCCAAAGGTCAAGCAGAATGTACCGGTTCCCATTTAAAAATGCTGATTGGGAGCAAGGGTGAACCATCCTGCATGTTTGTTAATATTCAGAACGGCATGAAAATCACAAAAAAAAACCGAAGCGAGGCAGAAACCACAGTCTTCATGTTTTGTGGAAGGGTTGGCTAGTGCATGCAGAGTCCTCATTTCCCCCCACTTGAACCATCTTGAATTATCTGTTCAAAAGACCAGGTAAAGAATGAAAGAAGGGATAGTTCATCCATCTGAAATGACCTTGTAAACAATTCCCTTTGAAGCTGCTCATCATGTCATTCTGTGGCTCAAGGACCGCTGCCTTCATATAATGTTTGCCTTTGAATATCTAAGCTTAGTCACAGAAAGCAAATATTTTAGTATCCATAACCAGATGAGAATGAGATATAGAATATATTTATACTGCGTATGCTTTTAAAAGATGATGGTCGTCATTTCAGTGTTCTTTTCTGTCTTAAGAAAAACATGTTTTGAAACAGATCATTGGAAATTGACTTTTAATTTGACCATATTTGGCCTTTTCACCACTGGGCTATGAACATGTGCTTACAGCTGGGTAAATATATTGGATTATGAATGCATGTTTTTTAGACCAGAAACAGAGACAGGTTGACCACTGAAACTTATCTTTATCTGTAATCCTGGACCAGTTTATATCCCATGGAAGAGCATTTTCTGAGCAACTACATAAGGAGTTTTACAAGTCAGTTTAAGATGGTTTAAAAGTTTCTAGTACCGTCTCTGGAATTGTTCTGAAGTTTAATTAGTTAAGCATGGCATAACAGAACCTATTGGATTATTATTATTATTATTATTATTATTACAGTGGTACCTCTACTTACAAATAACTCTACTTACAAATTTTTCTACTTACAAATGGAGCTCCGTCCGCCATCTTGGATGCGGTTTAGATAGGATTTTTTCTACTTACGAATATTTAGATAGGGTTGCTTCGACTTACGAATTTTATTAAGATGGTTTAAAAGTTTCTAGTACCGTCTCTGGAATTGTTCTGAAGTTTAATTAGTTAAGCATGGCATAACAGAACCTATTGGATTATTATTATTATAATTATTATTAGTATTATACAAAAGAACAGCTTGCCGGATCAGGCCAGTGGCCTATCCATTCCAGCATCCTGTTTTCACAGTGGTGAATGTTAGAAATTAGTGAAATTGTACTGCGGGTGTAGTAATTCAGATTTTATTAAGAAAGAGCCATAGGGCAAGGATTCAATAGAAACCTAGAAATGTGTAGTGATAAACTTTTGGCAGAGTTGTAATGAGTCAATTAGTAGAAAAGAAACAGTACAGTTGCCACTACTTAGTAGGTAAATGGACTGACAATATCAGTCTCTTTGAAATAAAGCCCTCCTCAGAAACAAGTTTCCCCTCCCTTCAACCTAAGACTTAAAAAAATGTTTCACGTCTTTTTAGTGCTTCCTCAAAATTAAAACCAGTGTAGCATGGAAGTCAACACAAAGCGTTCATGGGGAGAATTAGATTTTAAATATTCATAGTAAGAACATGCACTGTAAATTCATAGTTTGAAAAATGACTTGATTATGTAAGGACATAAGAACAGCATTGCTGTATGAGACCAAAGTCTTATCTAATTTGACATTCTGTCAAATGCTTATGGGAAACCCACTGTCAGGATATGAGAGCAACAGACCTCTCCTATGGTAGTCAATGAGGATGAGAAACTGTCAAATTTTGATTTCTCTCAATTTCTTATTTTTCTAAGCTTGAATTCAGTTCTCCACATTTCTGCATCAGCTGTAATTAGAAAGTCCTCATGAAAATTCATAAGTGAATTTCTCCTAACATTGCCTAATATGGACATATTTTTTGCAAAGCAATTTACCCCTAATATAATGCTTTTTATGTTATTTTGGTAATACATGGATTTTTATCCTCGTAGTTGCACTTTTGAACATATAACTTGATTGAAGAACTGTGTTGCACAATTTGGAGAAGTGTGAATTTTGGTTCATATATTTTGTAATATGAATTTGTCTAATCCCTTTTCAAGCTGTTTGTTCTTGACCACTGCTGCATCTTGGGGAAGTGAATTCTACTCTTTAACCATCCACTGTTCAAAGAAGTCATTGGTCTTGTCTGTCCTGACTCCTCACAGGGGTAGACTTGGTTACAGGTAGGTAGCCGTGTTGGTCTGGGTCAAAGTAAAATAAAAAAAATTCCTTCAGTAGCACCTTAAAGACCAACTAAGTTTTTATTTTGGTATGAGCTTTGGTAATGTGCAATGACAAAATTTGCCCCCTTCCATTTCTTATTTTCACAACAATTCCTCATAATTCATTTTGGTACA
The DNA here is from genome assembly GCF_965207765.1 of Zootoca vivipara. Classification (NCBI taxonomy): domain Eukaryota; kingdom Metazoa; phylum Chordata; class Lepidosauria; order Squamata; family Lacertidae; genus Zootoca; species Zootoca vivipara. The sequence continues at coordinate 87,298,651 of NC_142584.1, forward strand.
GTTGCTTTTTAAATTTATCTTCTCTGTAGGTACCTGCATAAATTTAGGTATTATTATTATTATTATTATTATTATTATTATTATTATTATTATTTACTTTACACCCCCTCGGCTCGGTGCCCTGTGTGGGAGAACAGTCTATGCCACTGCTTCCCGACCGTTTATTTCACTGGATTATCCTAAATTCAAGAACTATGTGAAGTGTACAAAAACTTCACTATATCTTCTTCCTTTGCATTGTGCCTGATTTTATACATGTCTATCTTTACTTGCTTCTTTTCCAGAATGAATAGCTCCAAATGTCATAACCTTACATTCCAGAAGAGTTGCCATAGTTCTATGACAATTTTGGTTTTCTGCATTTATGGGGAAATGTGCCTTTCAAGATGTTCTTGGCACTGTGTCAAAACGCAACGCAACGCAACACAACGCAACACAACACAACACACTAGGCCAACAGAAACCATGACTGACCCAAGGTCACCCTGCTATCTGCCTTTGTCACCTGCACACTCCAAGTGTCCATATTTTCCAGGGACCGTCCCAGATTTACAGAAGGTGTCTCGGTTTCTGATTTGATCCCAGGACGTCCTTAGGACGCCCCCATTTTCATCGGAGAAATGTTGGAGGGTATGGTAGGATGTCCCTATTTTCATTGGGCCCTTGAGCCAATTAGATAAGTAACTATACAACCTTTAGAAGACATCTGAAGGCAGCCCTGTATTGGGAGGTTTTTAATGTTTATTTATTTTTATATGTTGGAAGCTGCCTAGAGTGGCTGGGGCAACCCAGTTAGATGGGGATATACATAATTTTATTATTTTATTATTATTATTGAATAGGACGTCCCTATTTTCATCAGAGAAATGTTGGAGGGTATGTATCTGCAGGTTACACACACACATTTATTATCTGAGGATGGCTTAAATTTCAAGTGATGACTTGCATATGTCAATGGACCATCCCAGGTATACACCCCAGAAAGAATTTCCATTTGTTTTGTTTTTGTATGCAATACTTTTCAGTGGAGTGAGTTAACATCTTAGCTGCCAGGTATCAAGGCCAGCTTTACACATACTTATCCACATGTATGCTTAATTTTTCTACACTTGGTGATCGACAATTTAAAGTGTGAGCTGATTTCATTGGAAAGCAGTGGGAAAAAGAGAATGGAATTGGTTCCATTTCCCGCAAAAGATGTTTTATTTAAACTAACATTCCTTGTAAAAGCAATATGTTACATATGATATATCTTATCTATATAGCTCAGGACATTAGATCCGCACTTGCTCAGCAATATAGCAAATTACTATGTGTTTTTATAAAGGTGGAAAGATTTACATTTGTAACAGTAGCATTGCAATAAATATTATATCAGATGGTCTCCATGGCAATCGGTTGTACATACTTATATCTGATTTTGTTTCAGCGGCTATTACTAATGTCACTGTCTTAAAACTAACATTTTTATCTGAACCAGACAGCAAATATTGGATTCTGCTGAAATTTATTAATCCAGTTTGGACTTTGAAAAGACCTGTGAGGAATCTCTTCCTGGCAGCCTTATGTAGCGGAGTAGAAAATGAAGTAGGTCCTTGACTATATTTTGACCACATTTGGGCCAGATACCCGCCGCACTGATTGCGTGGTGGGCCAGAGGGTGGGGGAGGGGGAGTGGGGGGCGCACGACTGTGTGCGCCCATGCACACACGCAAATGCTATTTCTGGCACACTCCCGACCTGGAAAGCGCCGGAAATAGCTTGTGCGCATGTGCAGAAGCCTCCTCCGACCCGGATGTACACCAGAAATGACGCTTGCGTGTGCGCACAAGCTATTTCCGTCGCTTTTCCGGGTCGGTAGTCGGCAGCCACGCCGCACTGTGCCGGTAAGAGCAGGCGGCGGCAGCGGGCGGTGGGGGTCCCCGGGGCCCGCATAAAAGAGCCTTGGGGGGCGTATGTGGCCCCTGGGCCGTAGTCTGGGGACCCCTGCACATAGATTTAGCAAAATTTTGTTACACTGCCCATCCAGATATGCTAGAAGCGTTGTATAAAATATCGAACATGTAAAAACTTTCCTGAATGGGAAAAAATGGATATGACCATCACTTTATATGATGTTAAAATGGGATTGGACAAATTCATGGAGGGTAAGGCTCTCAGTGGACACTAGTCCTTAAGGCTGTATACTATTTCCAGAATCAGAGGCCCAGACCCTCCAAGTGCCCCTATTTTCCAGGGAATGTCCTGGATTTACAGAAGCTGACCCAGTTTCTGATTTGATCCTGGAATGTCTCATTTTTCCTTAGCACCTCCCATTTTCCACTGGAGAAACGTTTGAGGATATGGAGTTATGCAACCTCCGAGCCAAGGAGATAAGTAACTATACAATCTTTAGAAGACGTCTGAAGGCAGCCCTGCACAGGGAAGTTTTTTTTAATTTTAATGTTTTATTAAGGTTTTTTATACATGTTGGAAGCTGCCCAGAGCAGCTGGGGAAACTAAGTCAGATGGACGGGATATAAATAATAAAATTATTAGTATTATGAACTAGGATTTCCCTATTTTCATTGGAGAGATGTTTGACCGTATGGAGGCTGCAGTTACTGAATACCAGTAACTGGGGAAATTGTTATTATTATTATTATTTTTATTATATTCATTTACATCCCACCTTTTCCCCAGACTGCGACTCAAGGCAGTTGAAAGATAAAAATGCAAAACATAGATAGGAGTGTGTCCTGCTTTTGGCCTTCCCATAGGCATATAGTTGGTTGCTGTGGTAACAGAATGCTGCTCTAGATGGGTCTTTGGTCTGATCCATCCTGCTTTTCTTATGCTCCTTTCCCCCCTCTAGAGAGCCAAAAGACCATTTGCCTCTTTAAAATGTTTCTGTTGCTACAACTTCTGGATTTTGCTCTTCTGGAATTTGTTTTGATCTTGTTGTAAACCTTGCAACTACAGTCATACCTCGGTTTAAGTACTTTCAGTTTAAGTACTTCATGGACCTGTCTTGAACGGATTAATCCACTTTCCATTACTTTCAATGGGAAAGTTCGCTTCAGGTTAAGTACGCTTCAGGTTAAGTACAGACTTCTGGAACCAATTGTGTACTTAAACCGAGGTACCACTGTAGTAGCATTTTCCAGTTATGCAGTACAGTCATACCTTGGAAGACGAAGGCCTTGTGAGACGAACGTTTTGGCTCCTGAACACCGTGAACCCGGAAGTGAGTGTTCTGGTTTGCAAACATTCCTCAGAACCTGAATGTCTGTTGCGCCTTCCGCTGCTTCCAATTGGCTGCAGGAGCTTCCTGCAGCCAATTGGAAGCTGCGCCTTGGTTCCCGAACATTTGGGAAGTCAAATGGACTTCCGGAATTGATTCCGTTCGACTTCCGAGGTACGACTTTATTCATATTACTTGTAATGGGGTGTACATTGCAGTTGTTTGAGGTGTTCACCCACAGAACACCCCCACAGAACCCATTTTCCATAGCACGGATTAGGCAGTCTGAGACGAAGAGACAGCACTTCCTCTTTCCTTACCGAAATTGATGGAAACAGGGTGCCAACTGGAATAAAATATTGAGGGCCCAGGTAAGCCCCACCCCACATAATTGATCACATGATGCAGTGCGTGCATACACTTTGAATGGTAATGTCTATCAACTTTGGGATAGTATATAAAATTATTTGGGTCCCCTCAAATAATTTTATGGGGGGGGCGGGGGACGAAGACCTCTCAGCCCCTAGGAGTTGGCTCCTATGGATGGCAACAACAGGATTTGAATCCAGTTCTTCCAGAAACAAAGTTTTCCGTCCTAAAAAATGGATTGTAGTGACTTTTTTGGTTACACAAGGAAACGGAGCTTAGACATCTAGGCGTCAACATACTACTCTTTCCTTCTTATCACTTTTAAGTGGTTTAACTCTCTTTAATCTCTGGAGTGCGGGGAAGGTTTTGCTTTAAAACGAAGAGGACAAAGAAATTATAGTTGTCAGTAATGGGTAGATTCAGGTAATATAATCAAAGGCATTTAGAATAAGAGAAATAAGAAGAAAAACCTAATGGGATGACTAAACACATCAAAGGAGCGATGAAAATGAACAAAACTGAGCAACAGTCCCTTCAAAAGCAGCTTCTGCTCATTGATGAAAACAGAACAAAGAAGTAACACCTGCTGATCTATTATCATGAAATGCTGGCTCCCACAAGTCGGAAAAATTGACCCTATATTTGGAAACTTTGAGATGTGCATGTGGGTTTTTTAAATAGACTTCTCAAAATAGACTTCATCTAAAGGTTGCTTAGCAGGTGCCGCCAGCCACAATGCCTTGGGCTGTTGAATTTTTTATAGGTCTCTTATTTTAAGTAAAGGAACAGAAGTCATGTGGGTCAGTTCTTGCCTTTCTCCTCTCAATCAAGTGTTTTAGCATTCCTTCAGGAGAAACTGAAGAGTTTTACTATCAATATGCTCTAAACTTTTAAAAAACAAATGGATTCACAGCATGATCCACAGTTCAATTAGAACACAATACATCAGAGGAAAACTGACCCTTGATGGCAATGGAATTATATAAGCAACAGTCTTCACTGTGCCGTGAATTCAGTGGTTGACTTTCAATAGATAATTATCTTTCGGCCTAAGTTTCCCACCTGTAAAATAAAATTAATGATTGACTCCAAAGGATTTTTGTTTATTGTGAACCCAAGGAAAGTACATGTTTCAAAATACATTGGTACCTCTGGTTGCGAACGGGATCCGTTCCGGAGGCCCGTTCGCAACCTGAAAAGGCTGCATCCTGAAGCGCCACATCTGTGCAGGCGCGCGCACCGAAGCCGGAAGTAACCCGTTCCTGGACTTCCAGGTTCGGTGCGTCCGTATCCCGAAAAGACGCATCCTGAAGTGGACGTAACATGAGGAATGACTGTACTGTGTAAGTGTACATATGACACTTGGAAGTGGAGTCTCCATGAAAACCAAAAAGGTTCAAAGTGAGTACAGCAAACTTAGAACTGATTCCTTTGTTGGGGGTGTACAGAAGGCAGAAATCAATTACAGCATATAGATCATGGACAAAGTCACATTTATAAACGGTCATATTTCATAGTCGCAGCTATCCAAATGTTAAATCTTAAGGAAAACACTCTTAACAAGCAATGTGACGTTACACACACAGAGAGAGAGAGAGAAAAAGAGAGAGAGAGAGAGAGAGAGAGAGAGAGCGAGAGAGAGCGCTGCATGATAATAACTGTAGAGGTTCAAGAGGAGAATAGAATAGGGGGGGAAATTAAAGGATATACGTATAATTAAAAGAGACAAGAGACACAGACTTTCTCATATTCATGGAATATTATTCTATTGCTTTGAAAGAGAATAGGACAAGAAAAGAATAGTTACAGTTCAAAAAGAGCCCCTGACACTCAGAGAGTTCACATGGTGCTGCTTCCATTCAATATTTGTTTCATGACAACAGTTTGCAGAACACTGATGTTACACAGTTCCTGCCCAGGGAATCTGCTATCTGCAGCATATGCATCTTGCAAGCCACCTTCACTTCATTATTTTTTTTAAAAACCATTGTTAGAAACCTATCAAAATAAACTCATTAAACTCATTCTTCTTCTTCTTCTTCTTCTTCTTCTTCTTCTTCTTCTTCTTCTTCTTCTTCTTCTTCTTCTTCTTCTTCTCCTCCTCCTCCTCCTCCTCCTCCTCCTCCTCCTCCTCCTCCTTCTCCTCCTCCTCCTCCTCCTCCTCCTCCTCCTCCTCCTCCTCCTCCTCCTCCTCCTCCTCCTCCTCCTCCTCCTCCTCCTCTTCTTCTTCTTCTTCTTCTTCTTCTTCTTCTTCTTCTTCTTCTTCTTCTTCTTCTTCTTCTTCTTCTTCTTCTGTGATCATTCGTAGCCAAGTAAGATTGTCTTCCATGAATATGGTCTAAACAGTGTGTCCCTAGGTGACTGGGAAGGCCAATTCTGGATCCACACATCCTTCCACAGTGGGGACATACGGTAGGTTTCTGGACGGGAGTTGATCACAGTGAGGATTTGCCAAACATGCCTTCCTCTTAGCTCGTTTCTCCCTTTTGTGCTTCTTCAAAGTCTATGACGCCTTTGGTAAAGGCTGTTCTCCAATTGGAGCGCTTGCAGGCCAGTGGTTCCCAGTTGTTGGAGTTTATACTACATTTTTTAAGATTTTTCTTGAGACCGTGTTTAAACCTTTTTTGCTGTCCACCAGCATTATTCTTACCATTTTAAAGTTCGGAATAGAGGAGTTGCTTTGGAAGACGATCATCAGGCATCTGCACAACGTGGCCAGTCCAACGAAGTTGATGTTGGAAGAATCATTGCTTTGACACTGGTGATATTTGTTTCTTCCAGTACACTGGTATTAGTTTGCCTGTCTTCCCAAGTGATGTGTACAAATTTTCGGAAACACCGTTGATGGAATCTTTCGAGGAGTTGGCATTTATAAGTGATCCATGTTTCACAAGCATACAGTAAAGTTGGTAGTACAATAGCTTTGTAAACAAACATTTTGGTTTCCCTGTGAATGTCCCGGTCACCTATATTCCATTTTAATAAAACACATCCATTTATCATGTAACACAATGAGATATCATCTGATTCTCTATTAAAATCAGTTTAGCCAATTCATTTGAATAAGACAATGTTTTTCAGTATTGTAAACATTCACCCGTCACTTCTGTTTGTCCCAAATACATAAGTCTATGTAGAAGTAAGTTTTATTGTTTCCAATGGAGCTATACATCCAATGGAGCATTGCAGGGCAAACCAACATGGTATATGTGGTTGGACTCCATATTTCATCAGTCTCAACCAGCATAGCCAATGGTCAGGGACAATGGGACTTATAGTCCAACATATACTTCTGGTGTATATGATCACAGCTTTAATTATTATTCAGCATTTGATCTCCCACTGCTTTATTGATGGCAAAAGATTTATCCTTGCACCCAGTTTCAGATGGAAAATAAACTCTATTTCCTTCCTCGAGCCCAAATGAGTTTCAGTGAACTCCATGAGTTTCAATGAAATCTAGATACCCATGCTCCTTAACACCTAACTCCAAAATATCTGAATTTCTGGACATTTCTGTTTGTCTTTTACTAACATCTCTGAAGACAGATTATATCTTTTGAGAAGTTGGTTGAGAATGTGGATTTCACCTGAAGAGTTTGAGTTCAGCCACCAAGCTCCATGTCATTTTAAGACAGGGACTCTGTGAGCCTCCAGATTTTGTTGAATTACAACTCCCATCATTCCTAAGTTATGGTCATGCTGGCGAAGGATGATGCACCATAGATTCCTCACCCCTGCTCTAAGATAATGAAATTACTGGGCCAACCAAATGAAGCTCACAGCCTGGAACGGTTTCCTTATTAATTCCACTGGAGTGGATCAGTTTGTGCATGTCATTTTTTGTGTGCAAGGATCAGCTCTCTCCTCCGGTATAAACTATGACCCCACCCTTACCCTGAACAGGAATGCAGTCTGTGTGGCACCTGAGTGTACCAAGATGTACCAAAAAAACCCCAAGTCCTTTAAAAACTTAAAAAAGATTCTTCATAGTGTGCTGTTGTTTTAAACAAAAGATCATTCAGATTCCTCACCTCCAAGCCACAGGACGGCTGTGTCGTGTGCATTTTATGAACCTGCTTATTGGATATATAGGCGATGACCAGTTACAGCCCATCAACAATTGCTACAATTCTAAAACCTTCCCCTTTGGGTGTCCAAATGGATGGAGTTACTTTTATGGTTAGTGAGTGGAATAATTGTGTGAGAGTGAGAGCAAGGCCGTGGCCTCCGCCCTTGCTGTTGTGGCTTCCACCAGCACATTGCCCATGTGTTGAGGGGGCCATGCCTGTAGAAGGACACATTGGCAGAGGGTAGGCCTCATGCACAAAGCAGGGGGTGTCATAGCAGGGGCATGACCAGAAGCCACAGCCTGCCTCTCCCCCTCCCTCACATGATTTGCTAATGACATCAGTGGGAGCAGCCAAATAGGGCAAAACTGCATTGCCAATTGCAAGCCCAATTTGCAAGGCATAACCATGACCAAGAAATGTGTTGATACAGGGAAACTTCACAAACTGAACAAAGCCGCTCAGTTCTGCGACACATCTGCTATGCACACATTGATCAAAACTGCTGAAACTTCCAGTGTGCACAACAAAAGTGAGGCGTGCAAAACATAACCTTGATAAAGCATGCTGCCAGGTCTGATATTCATTAAAACACACAAAGCCGCTATCACCCCATCTGCAGAATATTTTGCAGGTGGATCAATTTGATGCCATCTGCTTTAATTGCTTTTCATGTTAAGAGGGAAAGGGTGTTTTATCTTGCCCCCCAATTAATGTACAGTGCTTCTGTTTTTCTTAATTGCACCAAAATGGAAATGTTGGTGGAGGTGACACCGGCTGGCAAGGGTAAGGCTCTTGGTTTGTGTTGCCCAATGAAGGGCCCTGAAGTTAGCTGAAGTTGGAGATGAAGCCCTTCAGTACTCTCAGGCAGCCATAAAACAACATCTAATATAAAATATATAACAATATAATCTAATACACTATGATAAAATCCTATTGACAACACCAAGGTAAAGTAGTGCAACAGAGCACGAGAACAGCTCAAAGCAATTAAAGAAAGCACCTCCCACATGTTGCTGGCTACAGCTTCCATCACCCGAGACCATTTGCCATGCTGACTGGGGGTGTTGGGACTTGTAGGCCACAACATCTGGAGGGCACAACCATAGCTATCTCTCAGTTAAATGGACAAGACATAGCAATGATAAAAGCTATGGGTCTGGGAAGTAGTCTTACAGTACCATCTTCTGCAGTTAGTTACCAGGGCAGGAGTAGAACCACGGAAAGACAGTGTCTCCTCCCCAAATCCCCAATCTAGACATAGTCCAAGAGACCTAGCATGGTTGTCATGCTCCTTCTGTCCTTCTTTCAGCATAGGTCATCCACTAGGGTGACCAAGTCTATTTTGGTGATACAGTCAGGCTTCAAAAGAAATCAAAATCGATCCAGCTAATATCTCCTTTGAGAGTGTAGACCAGGTGCTCAGCCAATGGTCATAATAATAATTCCTCCTCCTCCTCCTAACAGGTGGCTTTGAGAGGGGATGAAAATTCCCACTAATTTGTAGGGAAGCATCAGTAAGGATGCCTCTGTGCAAGTTCTCCACAACTCCTGCATATTTAAGAATATTCCCAACAAGAATTTGGGAAACAGAGGTTTTCATATTTCCAGCCTTAGAGATTGCAGCAACAAGAGGCAGTCTCTTTCATTTTATCAGAAGTATTATAGAAAATAGATTTTCAGTGGCTTTTCATTTATCATTTCCTAAAGAGTCACAAAGGTGGTCCCATTTGTTCAAAAAACAGTCATGTAAAAGAAAAGAAAAAAAACCTGGATGGATTTCCAAAACTCAAAACACTTCAATAATAAATCCCTTTTACATCCATGTGCCCTGTTCTCCTAGTTGAGATTTCTTTAGTTAAGTAAGGAGTGCAAGGCAGCTGTCTTCTTTTTAATCTGTCTAACGTTATCTCATGACACTGCCGTTTTGGAACAGAGGAGTTGCATTAATCCGATAAATGCAGCCTTATGCTTTGAGGATTGTCAGATGTAGGAAACAGGTTGAGCCAAAAGGAAACTGATTGCCACAGTCATTGTGATGCAATATTTGTTCAGAGAATTTTGAAATCCAACCCATTACAATTGGCCCAGACTCCTCTTTGCTTGCTAGTCATAATAAAGGAGCTCCAGTTGCTCTCGTTTTTGCTTGAGCATAATCATAATTCATGGTCGATTGACACATTCCCATCCTTCGTCTGCACCTATATTCATTAAGCATGCAAAGTGTATGTCATTCATGGCAGCTGTGCATTCTACCATGAAAGCAAGAAATGTTCCTAATGAAGCAAATGACTTTGCTTGCCTGCAATCAGTTTCATCCTAATCATTTGAAGCTGGGCTGGAGGTCACATCGCTTGCTTCGGGATATTTAACTCAAAGTATTTTTTGTTTAAATAAACCCTAAAATGATATTTAATTGAGTCTGCCAAGGGCTGGTTTTCAGTAAGTAGGCTGTGGAGCAGGTCAGAGAACCCAGCTGTCATGTCCTTTTATGAAGTGAGAGTTCTGAAGTGTGTCCAATCTTACGCACTTCAGTAGTTTCCTCTAAGATGCCCTAGCCATTCAGACTTGTGTGCTCTCATTGAATAGAAGAGGATAATCACCCGGCTTGCTGTTGTAGGTTAATTTAAAAGTCCAACAGGCTGTGCGGAAAGATGAGGGGCAGGTTTGGGGAAAGTTGCATATTCCTGCATTGCAGGGGGTTGAACTAGATGGTACTCACAATCCCTTCCAACTCTCTAACTCTGATTCTATGATTCAAGTGTCCCTCCCTTTTGCACATATGTATGTTTTCCTTTAATGACAATACTTAGCATTTATAGAACATAGTCAGTGTTCTCATGAGAGGTGAGCTCTAGGAATCCTTACAGATAATCCTAACAGGTCAGACTTACTACCTTCATCTTGTTGGTTGTGCGGGGGGTGGGGGGGATAAGATTGCAAGACGAATTCACCTACTGAATTCGTGATAGAAGGGGCATTTGAAACAGGGATTTAGGTCATAGCTAACTATGGGTTAAACCACAGAGCCTAGGGCTTACTGATCAGAAGGTCGACGGTTTGAATCCCTGCGATGGGGTGAGCTCCCATTGCTCGGTCCCAGCTCCTGCCAACCTAGCAGTTCGAAAGCACAGCGGGAAGGTAAACGGCATTTCTGTGTGCTGCTCTAGTTTGCCAGAAGTGACTTTGTCATGCTGGCCACATGACCTGGAAGCTGTACGCCAGCTCCCTCAGCCAATAACGCGAGATGAGCACCGCAACCCCAGAGTCGGTCATGACTGGACCTAATGGTCAGGGGTCCCTTTACCTTTACCTAACTGTTCTATATTCACTCTCAAGATTGTGTGATTATGCTTTTCAAAAACATTTTTCAGAGTTTGATATTTTGGTACTGCTCGATGTATTTCCTTCATTATCTATTTATAATTAAATGAATGGGAAAGGTTGAGTGGAACTCAAGAGACTATGTTTTAATCTAAACTTGGTGAGCCCTTCCCACCCAGAAAGGCTTTGTAGCTCTGAAGCTACACTATAGCATTATATCCTTCATTATGATTAACCTAGTGGGTGGCCCAGAAATCCCCATATGGTGTATCTAACCATGCTGGTAGACAGTCATGCCACAAAGACAATGGATTGTTCCACTGGCCCCTATTACAAAGGATGAGGCACATAATTTCTTGGAACACACTGATTTACAACACTTGAGGGAGATGTTGTCTTCTGGTCTGATGGACATGAATGGTTGGAGAGGTTAATGGTCATCTCATGCCCAGCCTGGCAACTGCCTGTGCCTCCCCAGGGAGGTCTGCATCAAACTGAACACCGGACTAGATCATATTATTAATTGTGACTGGTTTTGGCCTTTCTTTGCCCCAATACAAATTATCTTCACATTCTAGCAACTTCCCACTGAGCCGCAGGAGATAAATGTGACCAGTCTCACCATGCCCAAGTTTTCATTCGGAACCCAGTTTGAGATAACAAATGTGTATTTGCTTAAACATCTAAAAGCCAAACACGAGCCTCCTGAAAATATATCTTGATATGCAAGGCTATGCATGTACATGTATTTATAGTCATTTAATCAATCCCACAGTCACTTTTGGAAATAAAATTGCCCTCAAAATAGAAGGTGTTGTCACAACAACATTAGTGTTTGCATAGAAAAATAGACAAATGCACCTAACTTGAAATGAAATGTAAGACCTCTTGAAATGTAAAATGTAAGATGTAAAGCACTTATACACTATATATATATATATATATAGGCCCAATCCTGCCAAAGCTAAGCACCTTTAAAGTGTATTGATTTTGTTGGGAAAGTTAACCATATGCCCAACAGTGCAATTGTATGTATATTGGCTCACAGGTAAGTCCCACTGAAATGTTTACTCCTAGGTGAGTGTGTATTGGATTGCAGCCAAGATTCATTGAAATCAAAGGGGTTTAATATTTCTTGACAGCAGCTGAATCATGAATCACTACTTGTTGTAGTTTGAGTTGCTCAAAGCACTTCGCACACATTATTTAAACGATCATTCAAATAACAATTCTGCAAAATAGACCAATATATTTAACCCGATCTCCTGAGGGGGAACAATGGGGCTGTGCTGATGCTGAGGAAAAGGTAGCATGAGTGAGATTTGAAAGAGGGATTTTCTGGCATTGGGATGGGAGAAGCCATTCTACTCTGAAATACAGCCCTTATGTGAGCAGGAAGACTTAGACAACTATGCAAGCAAGGGATTGGTTCTGGGAGAGACCAGCAAGGTAAGAAAGCTAAGTTCTGACTAGTTTTAGTATTGTATATAGTTTGGTAGCAGCATGCTGCTAAGTAAAGCTGATTCCATCTAATCCAGTGTCTTTGGCTCATTTGTAATATTGCAAATATTGCCATCAGTTAAAATTCATACTTCTCAGAATTTTGCAACGTTGCTCTTTAGCCAAACATTGTATTTATTTTTTAAAAATGCTTGTATTAGGGTGAAGTGTGCAAAATAGTGAAGACAGGAGTGCCTGGCGTGCTCTGGTCCATGAGGTCATCAAGAGTTGGACACTACTAAACGACGTAACAAATGTGCAAAATAGTACATGTATTAGTGGAAATAGCATACAAAAATGCCTCATACAGTGGTACCTCGGTTTATGAACACAATTGGTTCCGGAAGTCTGTTCATAAACTGAAGCGAACTTTCCCATTGAAAGTAATGGAAAGTGGATTAATCCGTTCCAGATAGGTCCGCGGCGTTCGTAAACCGAAAATTCGTAAACCGAGGTGTTCATAAACCAAGGTTCGACTGTATAAGGGGGGGAAATACTTGGCACAATGAGCCAATGGTGCATGCCTAACACCTTCCCATTCATTCCCCAGTGAATATATTTCAGTGCCAGGGAACCACTTTTTAAAAGTGTCCGGTGACGGTGTGCTTTGGTGCCTAATGGACTGTCAGTTTGTTCTTATGAGCTGCACAAGCGACTCTCACTGATTCCAGAAAACGGTCACACTAACCTTTGGAGGCAGCTTGTGCTCCTTTGAGAAAGGGTGCGGTGCAAATTACATCTAGCAAACAAATTACATCTAGGATATTGCATCAGAGTGAGGCTTTCTCACTGCTGTTCTAGGCAAAGGCCAGAAAGCATTTGTGTGCCCAGGGGTTGTTGCTGTTCTGCAGCCACCCTTCACAACGCACAGTCTCTTGGTGTCGGGCTTCAGGGAATTGGTTTCCTCCCCCCCTTGGCAGTAGAGACAGTGTGGTGTAGTGGTTAAGAGTGGTAGACTCGTAATCTGGGGAACTGGGTTCGCGTCTGCGCTCCTCCACATGCAGATGCTGGGTGACCTTGGGCTAGTCACACTTCTTTGAAGTCTCTCAGCCCCACTCATCTCACAGAATGTTTGTTGTGGGGGAGGAAGGGAAAGGAGATTGTGAGCCACTTTGTGACTCCTTAGGGTAGTGATAAAGCGGGATATCAAATCCAAACTCCCTCCTCCTCCTCCTCCTCCTCCTCCTCCTCCTCCTCCTCCTCCTCCTCCTCCTCCTCCTCCTCTTTAAGCAGAACAAAGGAAAGGGAGTCTTCTTACCAGTTAGAAATGTTAATGATCACAGCGAGAGAACAAAGAATTCATTTCCTAGGAATGGTGGTACTCCCAATTAAGGGTTCCACTCACTTCCTCCCTAGTAACCCACGTCACTACTGAGTCTTGTAACCTGAGTTCATAATCTCTGTGATTTCTGTGCTGCCACCTTATCAGCTCTTCTTGTCCTTGGGCTGGGCGGAGGAATGCTTTCCAGAGAAAGTGAATCTATTAACTCCCCCCCCCCCCCAGTGCTTCTTCTCTCAGCTGTTCCCCATCCAGTACTTCCCAGCTTCTGCCTTCTGAACTATATCCCTCTGCAAACCACTGTTCCAAAGCTATACTGTCCTCCTGTTCCTGGGAAGATTCAGGTTCCTGGTCAGAAGCAGGGGGAGGGGGAAGCTCCCACCATTCCTCCTCAGTGCCGCCCTCCTCAGCATGGTCCCTGACACTTGGGCTCGGAACAGCAAAGCATGCCAGTCACCTGGTAGTAGTTGTAATGAGCATAAAAACTCATCACAGTGATGATGGGTAACAACTTTTGCCCTCTGCTGACACAGCACAACCACATCAAACAAGTAACCCTTAGGCAACCTTTTGCTATCTTTCTACATATCACCATCACCTTGTTCCAAACAGCGTCACATTCATCTCATGGTAACCCAGCTCCTAGATCCCTATTTGGGCACTTGGTCTGAAGATGTGGGGCTGTGCAATCTAGCCTTGTCCCTGCTGGCTGTAGCCCCAGGCCTTTGCTTGCTGGGTGGAAGGTGTGAAGGGGGCTTCTTCACAAACAGCCGTGGAATCCTTCCTGTGTTCAGAAGCCATAATAATAACAATGGAGGTGATCATGGTGAGACTTCTTAGCGTGTTCAGCTGAAAATGCTTAGAATCCCCTTTCAGAACTCCACAGTCAGTGCAGGTGAAGGGCGCAGCCAGCATGTATGGGATGCTGGAAGCGGAGGCAGCATGCCTCTGAATAATAATAATAATAATAATAATAATAATAATAATAAATTTTAAATTTATATCCCGCCCATCTGGCTGGGTTTCCCCAGCCACTCTGGGCAGCTTACAACATATAAAACACAGCAAAACATCAAAAATTAAAAAAACAAAATATCCCATACAAGCAACAGACAAACCAATAAATCAATAAAAACCAATGACAATAATAATAACAACGATAATAACAACAATGATAAGCAGCTTACAGTTATTCCCAAATTAAAGCAACCACCACCCCCAACTAAACATTTAACCAACACCAAATCTGACAAAAATGAAGCAGAGGAACCAAAATTAGAACCGTTTAAAATGTTTCTAAACCTTTTTCGCTAGTTGCCCCAACCCAATAGTTGTTCCAGCAATGTCCCAGTGGCCTCCCAGGAGCCTCTCTTAGCTGTTCAGGGTGAGTCTGGCCAGGTGGAAATGGGCCATGCAGCAGGGAGCGGGTCTTTCTTCTAGCACTCAGGCCAGGCATGGGCAAACTTGGCCCTCCAGATGTTTTGGGACTACAATTCCCGTCATCCCTGACCACTGGTCCTATTAGCTAGGGATGATGGGAGTTGT
This sequence comes from Zootoca vivipara, assembly GCF_965207765.1. Lineage (NCBI taxonomy): Eukaryota > Metazoa > Chordata > Lepidosauria > Squamata > Lacertidae > Zootoca > Zootoca vivipara. The sequence goes on from NC_142584.1 coordinate 87,313,961, forward strand.
AGTCCCAAAACATCTGAAGGGCCGAGTTTGCCTATGCCTGACACAGGCAGCAGCATTGTCCCTCCAGCCCTGCATCCCCTACATGCTTTATGCTTCCCTCATGTTCTCATTGAATCCCCAAATAGGGCTCAGATGCTCTTTTAATCCCATCAGAATGTTATGGCGTGCAACATTCATGATGTTTGTAGCTTCTGTTTTGTCCGTTCCATTTTGCATAAGAGTTCCCTCACTGTGAGATGTGAAGTTGCAGGGAACTAGGCAGTAGTTACACCCACCCTGTGAAATTCCCTCCAAGCAGATGTCAAAGTGTTAAACAACTATACAATTTTTCATAGACATCTGAAGGCAGCCCTGTTTTGGGAAGCTTTTAATTTTTGATTTTGTTATTTTTGTTGGAAGCCACCCAAAGTGGCTGGGGCAGCCCAGTTAGATGGAAGGGGTATAAGAAATAAAACATTATTATGTGCGTTCTTCGGTGGATAATATTAAGGGGGGGTAAATGTAACGTTGTAGAAAATAAAATATTCCAGTACTATGACATAGGTATAATTCCAGGCTATTTTTCAGAGATTTATCCTTTGCCAAGAAGCCAATCTGCAAGCCATTAAATATTATCTGCGTTATAATTTCTAGCAATAAAAGTTAAATGTCATCAAATTGCTGTGGCATTTTTAAAATTTATTTTGGGGAATAAAATAAGTGCTTGCACTTGAAGAAAAGTTGACTATAATTTAGTAGAAGTTATTCCCTTGCCATTTTTGTGCGCACAGTTTTTGCTATCGTTGGGGATTTGTGAGGTGGGTCAGGTTTAGAACAAATCTCCCCCTTGGGATGAAGATGATAAAATGGATGAAAATTTAAATGCAGAGGCAAAGGATAGCAGTTCAGAGACGGCAAAGCACAGCTGGACAAAAAGCAAATGCCCAAGACACTTGAAGAGAGAGACACTACACAAGTGTTTATATCAGGCATAGGCAAACTGGGCCCTCCAGATGTCTTGGGACTACAACTCCCATGATCCCTAGCTAACAAGACCAGTGGTCAGGGATGATGGGAGTTGTAGTCCCAAAACATCTGGAGGGCCCAGTTTGCCTATGCCTTTTTTATATGCTAAGGCTAGATGCCTCTGAGTTAAGATGGGTAAGCTGAAGTGCTTGGTCTTAGAAGACAACATTGATATAGTAAGCAAAATGGAAACCTGGTAGAAAAGCAGAGAACCAGCGGGACACATGTACAGGTGAAACTTGGAAAATTAGAATATCGTCGAAAAGTGCATTTATTTCAGTAATGCAACTTAAAAGGTGAAACCAATATATGAGATAGATGCATGACATGCAAAGCAAGATATGTCAAGCCTTTATGTGTTGTAATTGTAATTATTTGTCGTTAGGTGGGTCAATTATAAATGGAATGTAATTATAATGAAATGTAATAGCAATGTTTATTTTTGTATTATTGTAACTACCGGTATTTGTTTTATTACTGTGGAATTTCCAAAAGAAAGCATTTGTAAAAATAAAAATAAAAATAAAAAATAAGAAGTTGCATTACTGAAATAAATGCACTTTTCGACGATATTCTAATTTTCCAAGTTTCACCTGTATCTCTGGATGTCATCCCTATAGCAAAAACAGCAAAGCAGCACTGGAGGTGATGCCACTCTGTACGTCAAAGAGGGCATTGAGTCCAGCAAGCTAGGAATCCACAAAGGGGACTCCACAGGCTTCTCCACAGAATTGTTGTGGGTGCTGATAACAGGCCCCAAGAGTATTTTAATACTGGTGATGTGATCTCCATAATCAGAAAGAGCAGGGAGATATTGAGATGAAGAATTAACTCAAGGAAGCATCCACTGGGGCTACTTTGAGTAAAGCCACTTGCTTTCCCTCAAATTGAAGAAATCAGTGGGGCAATAATAGTGGGGGAGAAAGATTTCACAATAGCTCTAAAACAAAGACTCCAGATAGTACAATAAGATCAGCCTAATTTCTGGTGCCATTTAGATAGAATACAGGATGGCAGAACACAGACATCCCTTCCTGGCTCAGATGCAACAGATCTGCTCTTTGTAATGGAAAGCTGCAAAAATCAAGAAGTAAAATAAGAATAAAAATCAGGTTTTCATTATTGCTGATGAGTCTTCATAAGAGCTGGGCCAATCCCTTTGCTGCTGCACATTGCATTATTCTCTCCAAAATGAATGCAGCTGCTTATCCACAGACCCAACAGAGACATCTGAATTATGCCAAGGCCAGGACTGAGAGTGAGAGACTTAAAAGCAGCACACTGATAAAGAATTTCCATGATGCCATGGAATTGAGTGAACTGAAAGCCTTCCACAATGTGTGCAAGACAAAGGAGCCAAAAGCAATGAGGAGGCAATCATTCTGAATTGAGTCAGGTACTTTGTGGAGGCACAAAGCCAGAAACTTCAGATTGCGGAGGAGTTCTCCCATTCAACCTGTGTGAAATTGCCTTGATGTGACTTGTCACCAGGTCCTTAGGTCCAACTCAATGGTGTAACGTAGGAAAGTGTTGATCTCTTCTCCTACCTAGGCAGTTATCTTTCCACAAGGGCCGACATTGATGCCAAAATCCATTATCGCCTGAGCTCTGCGAGTGCGGCTTTCTGCCGATTGAAGTGCAGAGTGTTTGAGGACCGGGACATTAACAGGGAAACCAAAATGCTTGTTTACAAAGCTATTGTAATACCAACCTTACTATATGCTTGTGAAACATGGACCACTTATAAATGCCATCTCCAACTCCTCGAAAGATTCCATCAACGGTGTCTCCGAAAAACTTGGGAAGACAGGCAAACTGATATCAATGTACTGGAAGAAGCAAAGATCACCAGTGTTGAAGCAATGATTCTTCAACATCAACTTAGTTGGACTGGTCACGTTGTGCGGATGCCTGATGATCGTCTTCCAAAGCAACTACTCTATTCTGAACTTAAAAATGGAAAGTGTAATGCTGGTGGTCAACAAAAGACGTTTAAAGACTGTCTCAATGCAAATCTTTTAAAATGTAGTATAAACACTGACAACTGGGAAACACTGGCCTGCAAGCGTTCCAGTTGGAGAACAGCCTTTGCCAAAGGTGTTGTAGACTTTGAAGACAAAAGGGAGTAATTTGCTAAGAGGAAGGCATGCTTGGCAAACCCTCACCGTGATCAACTCCTGCCTGGAAACCTATGTCCCCACTGTGGAAAGACGTGTGGATCCAGAATTGACTTCCACAGTCACTTACGGACTCACTGTTAAAACCGTGTTTATGGAAGACAATCTTAATCAGCTATGAGTGATCTCCAAAGAAGAAGTTCAAGGCGTAGTTCCTTATTTACAAACCCTTATTTGTGTGATGCTCCATAACTGCAAAAGGTATCTAATAAAGTACAATTAGTGTTCTGACATACACAATATGTCATTGTTTAACGGCCTCTCAATGTGTTCCTTATTTTGGAGTTCCTCAGGTAGCAATGCTGCCCAGAGTGTCTAATCATTGCCAATTAAAAGTGCTTAGTAGGAAATAAAATTTTGTGGAATTCTCACAAGTAGCATTTGACTGAAAGTTGCCTCACAGTGGAATACTCTCTGCATCTACTCAGAAGTAAACTCCACTAGATTAAGTGTGATTTACTCCCAGATGAGTGAGCATAGGGTTGCATAAGATGATCCATATTTGTTTTCCTTCCACACTGGCATACATTCAACAATGAATGTTGTGCCGCAGCAATGGCTGTGAGGGGCCAATTATGAGATGCATATAAAACCAATCACATGCTTGAAAGTGGGGAGCGGGGGACAGCCAGCCACCCAGGACAAGGAAGCAAGATGAAAACCTTTAACAGCTTTCCATGATGCCAGGAGCAATGGGGAGCCTGCCCTTTGTTCAGTCTTACCAATTATAGGATTTAATCATCTAAAACCAATTGACTGATTATTCTGCATTTGGTTATACCTGAGTAAACAAGTTCTGAAAAGAAAAGGATGGCTCAGGCACCAGGAAAGAGAATAAGCCATCTCAAAACATGGGTGGTGTCACAAGAGCCTGATGGATATTACACCTCACTTTTTCTTCTTTTAAAAACGAAATGAGAATACAGTGGTACCTCGGTTTATGAACACAATTGGTTCCAGAAGTCTGTTCATAAACTGAAGCGTTCATAAACTGAAGCGAACTTTCCAATTGAAAGTAATAGAAAGTGGATTAATCTGTTCCAGACGGGTCCATGGAGTACTCAACCTGAAGCGTACTTAACCCGAAGCATGGGTGTAATTGGTTCCGGAAGTCTGATAATGCCAAGGCTGCAGGTTTGATTCTCATAAGCAGTGCCAGATTTACGTATAAACTAAACAAGCTATAGCTTAGGGCCTCACTCTCTGCCCCCCCCCCCAATTTCACTATTAATATCCTTCTTCTTAATTGTACAGTGGTACCTCGGTTTATGAACACAATTGGTTCCGGAAGTCTGTTCATAAACTGAAGCGTTCATAAACTGAAGTGAACTTTCCCATTAAAAGTAATGGAAAGTGAATTAATCCGTTCCAGATGGGTCCGCGGTGTTCGTAAACCGAAAATTCATAAACCGAGGTGTTCATAAACCAAGGTTCCACTGTACTGAGAATGCAGGTAGTATAGACACACGGTCACGTTGTTAAAAATTCAAGGGGGATAGGCCGAAACCAGAAGTGTTTCTGTTCCTGTAATCACAAATAGTCTGAAAAATAGCAACAGGCACACAGGATAAATGCTTCCCCACCCCACACTCCCAAGTGAGATAATTTGCCACAGACAAATTGGGCTGTGGCATACATTGGTTCTGTTTTTCACTTGCTGGTTATATATAAAACTCCCAGGTGGGCAGAGAATAAGAATCAATCCTATTTGAAGACAAGAGAACTCCAAACTAGGTGGTTGTCTGTACTTTTAACTGCATCTAAAACCACTGATGCTTCTCCCTGAAGCCACTCTGGGGATTTTAACAGACTTGCTGATAACCACAGCACTACTTAGGGTGGGGAGCAGAGCTGGCTGTCATCTGTGTTCTCTCAGGGCCAAACTAGTTATTTGCAACATTTGCCCTCATATGGCTCTTTAAAAACCAAATAACAAGTACAATGAGTGGCTGAACCAGACTGCTTTCCCCCCCATCATAGAATTATAGAATTCCAGCATTGACCTAATGATAGCACCAGCCCTTAAGTTGATGGGACAGTGGGAATGCCACATTTACCCCAATGCTCCAGACTCTACTGGCTTCAAAGGTGCCCGATCTTGTTCCACTATGTGCATATGGAACAGCCTCCCAGAGGAGGTGAGGCAGATAATGGCATCCTATGGATTTCAGCATGTCATGAAAACATCTTTCTTTCAGCGAGCAATTCGGAAATGTCAGTTTTACCGGACCACTTTTAATACTCTACTGATTTATTTGTGGCGTGTGTTCTTCTTTATTTTATTCTGTTGGAAAACTGCCCTGTACTCAAATAATTAAGAGGGGGGGGGGAAGACACTGATTGAGATATAGTGAAGCAAGAGCGTATGGAAAAAGTTTAAAGATAGGGTAATGATTTGGATTATGCGCACAGGTAGGATTGGAATATACTTTTGGGTTTGTTAGGAAGCCAAAGGAGGGCTAGGCTTCTTTCTTGTTCTTTTCTTTTTGTTAAACTGGAAAATTGTTGAGAAATCAAAGTGTTTAATTTGGCAGTACTATGGGATTTGATTTTACTTACCTTTGTGGATATTTGTATAACATGTTGGAAAAGGTTTGTTTGATTCTGGCAAAGTGATGTAAGAGGAAACAAATTGCTGTATTTTTATTGTGTATTTTATTTTTGGAACAAAAAAAAGTTTTTTTTTTTAAAGTAAAAAAAAAAAAATGTTGGAAATCTGCCCTGAGACCTATGATTTTGAGCAATTCATAAATATTTTGAAATAAACAAATTAAATAAATAATGCACAGTGCAGGATTTTGCCCGGTATAATTTCATCCATAGGCAACAGCACTCCATCTAATAATTTCTTCTTCTTCTTCTTCTTCTTCTTCTTCTTCTTCTTCTTCTTCTTCTTCTTCTTCTTCTTCTTCTTCCTCCTCCTCCTCCTCCTCCTCCTCCTCCTCCTCCTCCTCCTCCTCGTGCAGGTTACTGGGATTATAGCTGCATTTCAGCAATACCTGACACAGACAATGGAGAATATTCCAGAATAACAATGCTTAAGTACTTGTGCTAACATCCTCTGAGCCTCTGATAAAGGTGAATTAGTTACTTCAGCAGCCATGGATATGACATTTACTGTTCTCGGGGTGATTCAGGAGGAGGAGGAGGCATACACTGCAGAAAGAGAGAATATCCTTAAAGCCTGTATGGAAGTGAAGAAAGGCCTAAATATTAGTTCTCACCACAGGTGGCTGAGAGCTTCTTTATGGAGATTCCTGGGACCCAGAGAAGAAAGATAAATATTCAACATCTGGCCTAATTAACATTTGCTTATTACTCTCAGTGTGACATTTCACTAATAAACTCAATTGCACAGCAAAGTGCCTTTGGGTACAAGCATATGTGGTGTTTTGGAATCTCAGCTGCTCTTGGCCAATCATAGTTGTTCCAGTGATGTCAAAGCGTTCCTTCCAGCCTATCAGAGTGTTTAAAAACAACTGATTCAAAAGTAGGTCAATACTGCCAATGTTCCCATGCTTTTAAATTCCCTTCTTCCTGCCTGTCGCTCTCATCACCTTAAGTGATAAAGCAATGCCGTCCTGTTCTACTTTACTCTCTGATAAATGTTCTCCTGCGCTGCTGTGAAATGTGCTTTCATTTTATTTGTGCCTGAAGGAACAGAGGAGTGTGTCTGAAGTGCAGACTCATTTACAGGGGATAGATATATATATAAGTAGGTTTTCGTGACCTTGTTGGCCCAAACAACCTTTTTTTTCCCCTTGCTTGCTTGAGGGAAGCCACTGTGCTGTGCTGGCAAGTTGTGATGCCTCAGCCAAGGTCATGAGCACGTAGCTGTGAGGGATTGAGAGACTGGCCATGGGGATAAGATCCTGTGGCAAGTTAAACACACACAGGGGAGGGTTCAAACTGAAATGTAAGAATATAAGAACATAAGAGCCTGCTGAGTCAGGCCAATGACCCATCTAGCCTAGCATTCTATTCTCAAAGCGGCCAGCTAGATGCCTGGGGTAAACCTGCAACCAGGATTTGACACAAGAGCGTTCTCCCCTCCAGTGGTTTCCAGCAACTGGTATTCTGGAGCATCGCTGCCTCAAACTACAGTAAAACATGGCTAGTAGCATCGATAGCCCTCTCCTCCACGAATTTGTCCAGTCTTTTTTTAAAAACCATCTAAATTGGTGGCCATCACTGCCTCCTGAGGGAGGGGGGTTTCATAGTGTAATTGTGAGCTGTGTGAAGAATTACTTTCCTTTATCTGACCTGAATATTCCAACAATTCAGACGCACTGGATGTGCACATATTATTGTTTGTTTGTTTTTTGACATTCTTTCCCCTTTTATTTCCGCTTGCCAACATTGTTATGCAATTCCAAGAGCTCTTAACTTTGAAGAGAACAATGCAAAGCCATTTTAAACCGTCTTCAAACAAAATACAATGCATCCCTGAGGGACTCTGTTGTTGTTGTTGTTGTTGTTAAGAAAATCTCATTTCTGCCATGAATGTAAACCACTTTATTGAAAAATATCTGCAAGCTACCTTGTAGATTGCCTTGAGAACTTTTTGTTGAAAAGTGGAATATGAATATTCTAAATAAAACAAACAAACAAACAAACAAACAAAGTATGGTATGGTAAGGTAAGGTAAAGGTAAAGGACCCCTGGATGGTTAAGTCCAGTCAAAGGTGACTATGAGGTTGTGGCGCTCATCTCGCTTTCAGGCCAAGGGAACCAGTGTTTGTCCACAGACAGCTTTCCGGGTCATGTGGCCAGCATGACTAAACTGCTTCTCGAACAACAGAACACAGTGACGGAAGCCAGGGAGCAGGGAAACGCCGTTTACCTTCCTTCCACAGCAGTACCTATTTATCTACTTGCACTGGTGTGCTTTCAAACTTCTAGGTTGGCAGAAGCTGGGACAGAGCAACGAGAACTCACCCCGTTGCACAGATTTGAACCACCGACCTTCTGATTGGCAAGTTCAAGAGGCTCAGTGGTTTAGACCACAGTGACACCCGTGTCCCTACATGGGATGGGATGGGATGGTAAAAGATGTTATGGTACGAGATGAGATGAGATGGGATGAAGTTTTTCTGTAGTTTGAAGAGGGAGCCTAGCCACACACAACCATCAAAGGGGAGTGGGGAAAAGAAAAGCTACTTTTGCTTTCATTATTCTTCCAGGGTTTGTTCAATAGAATGAGGGCTCGTCCAGACTTCCTTTTGCGCTGCATTTTTAGGCACAGGTCTAAAGTGCCACATCCAAGTGCTTTATTCTCCTTTTTTGCCCTAGTGCTTTCCCCATGAAAGCTCTTTACCTCAGAATCGGAGCAAATGGCAATCCACGGAAAATGTAACTGCCATTTGTTACGATTCAGCATTAAAGAGCGGATTTTCACGGGGAAAGCACATGGGGAAAAAGAGAAGAGTGCTAGGAAACAGAGCTTTAAAGTGCAGACCTGTGCCTAGAAAAGCATGGGGCAAAAGGTGGAAGAGCCCTGAATTTTGTCTAGTCTATGATCAGCTGAAGAATCAGTGACCTGCTTTAAAATGCCAAGAAATTTTAGGACTGCAGCTGCTCATGCAAGCAACAGATGCACCCTGGGATATTCCAGGAGTCACATTATGTGTCCTTTATAATAGACCCAAATTCATGAATCCTCACAGTCCAGCTTTACAAAGTGGGATCTCATATTGTGATTAACCAAAGAGCACTAAACATACATGTCTGAGCCTTACTCCTCTGTTCCTTGGTTGTATGGGAAATATACATTCCCTTGCTGGGATAACTTCAGGATCTGAATCGGTGACATAGTTATTTTGGTTTGTAGAATTGCTCACAAAAAGGATAAAGGATCGTGTAGGATCACCAAAGTAAAGAAATAAAAATAAACCTGTATTAAACCATTCAGAGTGGCTGCCGAGGGGGGAGAAGAAGAGGCTATGAAATTTCCTGGAAATGCAAAAAATGACATCTGTTTTAGCAGCAAAAACACCATGCTGGCAGATAATCCAAGTGACCTGTACAAATGTCATTCATCAGCCCTTGTGCAGGTCACCAGATGATGAATCTATGCTAAAGTAATCCAGAAGCAACAAAGTGAGCCAGGTTCAAAATGGTGATTAAAATTTGGCCCAAGGCCTTAGTCCAAAGGATGACTGTGATTTCTTCACACACTTTAGGCAAAAAACAAAAACAAAAAACATACAACTCTTATTGGAATAATATTAACTAGTGCTGCACCAAAAATGTGTCCTCCAATTTCTCTTGCTTCCCCTGCAAAAGAGGTTTCTCTATTTCTGCCTCATTCTCATGGCACTTTAGAATTTCTTCAGAATTTCTGTAGGTGCAGGTTTTGAACTTGCCTTATTGTTGCAAGGTGACCAAGAGTGATGTAGGCATTTTTCTTTCCAGTAAACCAGGTGTGGGGAGCTTTAGGCCGTCCAGATGTTGCTGAACTGCAACTCCCATCTTCCCTGACCATTGGCCAGGCCAGCTAGGGCAGATGGGAGTTGTAGTTCAGCAACATCTGGAGGACCAAAGGCAGAGAGATCCCAGAGGCTTTTATTAGCATATTGAGTGGGATATTCAAGAGTAACATGAAAACTTGCAACACTGGATCTTCCATTTTGTGAGGTAAAAGGTAAAGGTAAAGGGACCCCTGACCATTAGGTCCAGTCGTGACCGACTCTGGGGTTGCACGCTCATCTCGCATTATTGGCCGAGGGAGCCGGCGTATAGCTTCCAGGTCATGTGGCCAGCATGACAAAGCCGCTTCTGGCAAACCAGAGCAGCACATGGAAACGCCGTTTACCTTCCCGCTGTAGCGGTTCCTATTTATCTACTTGCATTTTGACGTGCTTTCGAACTGCTAGGTTGGCAGGAGCTGGGACGGAGCAATGGGAGCTCACCCCGTCACCATAGCTGCCAAGTTTCCACTTTTCTCGCGAGGAAGCCTATTCAGCATAAGGGGAAATCCCTGTAAAAAAGGGATAACTTGGCAGCTATGCCCGTCACAGAGATTCGAACCTCTGACCTTCTGATCAGCAAGCCCTAGGCTCAGTGGTTTAACCCACAGCGCCACCCTTTTTTTTAGTGAGGACCAGGCTACAAAATTCCTAGTTCAGTCCTGTGAGAAGAACTTCCCAAGGTTTGCCTTCCTCCATATAAGCTGTTGCTCAATGGCATTTCCCTCAATATGATCTCCAATGCAATCATTTTTTTTTAAAAAAAATTGCTTATTTTCCAAAATAAATGTTACAAGAGTATGTTTTTCCAAAACAAAAACCATGGTACTTAATCCAGTGGTTATGAAAATTCCTACAATGACAGTCCAGTATGTGTATGGATAGAAACATAGTATTAGTTGTGGAAATACTTTTCAGAGATCAGTTGAGATTTTTTTTAAAAAAGGAAACATCTTGGTTTTAATAAAAACTCAGTGGATAGACACGCTCATACTCCACTTGAAGAGAAGTTATTCAGTTTCAGGAAAACTGAATGCAGGTCCGCTTGGTTTGTTTTTCACTCTCCTCTGCCTTTCATGAAGTTTCCCAAAGAAATCTCAAAATGTTATTTTAGACTTCTCTGGTTCCAGATACCAATGGGAGATGCTGCTGAGGCATGCACTGTATTGTAACTACATCTCGAATGCTCCTTAGACTTTGAGGAGTTTAAAGAGTAGCCTGCTTTGTGGGAAAGGAAACACGCAGAGGGAATACACAGGCCAGGCCAGGCCAGCCTCCCCCAAGGTTGTGCCCTCCAGATGGCTTAGGGCCCTCATATTTACGGGACCGCCTCTCCTGGTATGCCCCACAGAGGACCTTAAGGGCAATGAATAACCATAGTTTGGAGGTCCCAGGCCCTAAGGAAGTCAGACTACCCTCCACCAGGGCCAGGGCCTTTTCAGTGATGGCTCCAACCTAGTGGAGTGCTCTGTCCCATGAGACTAGGGCTCTACAGGACTTAACCTCCTTCTGCTGGGCCTGTAAGCCAGAGCTATTCCATCTGGCCTTTAATTTGAACTCAGCTTGATCTTTTATTTCCCTTCTCTCTCCCCCCCCTTTTTATGAAGCTTACCCGCTCTGGGACCCCACAGCTAATTGTCCCCTGGCCTCCTCACTGGCCTAAGTAGGACTAATATAGCCAGCTAGCCCTGGTGACTAATGTTTATTGGATGGATTTCAAATTGATTTTAGAACAATGAATTTTATTGTTATTCATGCTTTTATACTGTATTTTATGCTGCTTTTATGTTGTATTACAATTAAGTGTTTTAAATTCGTTGTTAGCCGCCCTGAGCCCAGGTTTCTGAACCGGGAAGGGCGGGGTATAAATAAAAAAATATTATATTATTATTGTTGTTGGAACCTCCCATCAACCCCAACCAACATGGCCTGCTTGAGGGCTTCCTGGAGGCATCTGGTTGGATGCTGTGGGAAAGAGGATACTGGCCTAGAGAGGCCGTTGGTCTGATCCAGCAGAGCTGTCCTTAACATTCTGAAAAAATAAATAATCAAACTGCATTACTTTACTTTGCCTGCATTGCCAACAAATTGTAGCAACCTTGCCCCTCAAATGGAATCACAAGTTTTTGCTTGGTATAATTTCAGTCTGGGGTGCTTGAAAAGATTAATAAAATGTATGCCAGGTAAAATAAAGTGTACACATTAAGAGTAGACTTGTAAAGATACTGGAAGTCCTTGACGCACCTTTCTCATTAAACAAACCAGTTCATTGTTCAAATAGGGATAGAAGAGACTTTGCCAACATGGTGCAGCCGCTGAGGGTGACGATGGGGTGGAAAGCCCAAATCTTCTGCAGGGCAGCAGGTTGGCAAAGGCTGGGATGCAAAATAAGGGTGTGATCCACTCCCTCTTGCACATGCCACAAAGCTTCATTTCCCGACGACACAATAAATTATTCACACTGTGTACACTGGCACCGATTTACTGTTGTGTGTGTGATTTATTCTGAGGCTATTTCCAGAAGTATGAAGGCTTGGCGAAAGGATTCCTTGATTGATTCCCTTGTTTGTTTATATTCTGCCTTTTGACCTCAAAGCCTTTCAAGGTGGCTCATGAAACTCTGCTGAATGTTTATGGTCAGGGGCAAGAGTCTGCTGCTGCTGCAGTACTATTCC